>NW_026607730.1:0-302500 GCF_029499605.1 Hyla sarda | reverse complement strand
ATTTTGGAAAAAGGATAAAAAAAATAACCAAAGTGAAAAGCGCCAAGTGGAATAAGAATTTTGCGATTTCTCATTGATTGACAGCTAACATCTGGCCGCAGCGGTTTTTTTTTTTTTGGACAAAAAAAGCCTTGCAGCAAAATTGGCATTTTTCCCCCAAAAAAAACAAGTAGAAACTTAGCCTACTGCTCTCACTGTCTGCTCATCAACCACTATCCTCCCCTCTCCTTGGGCATTTCATCCTGGCAGAAATCTATTCATTGAGAAGCTTTTCCCTAAACACATGGCTTCCCTCCAGGATCTTGTGCTGCAGAGACTTCACCTTAGGGGGCTCTCCGGCCTCTTGTTCCTGGACACTGACTTTGCTCGGTGTCTAGTAACATTTAGGCTCTCTCTAAGGCCCCGTTCACATTGCCGTCAGACTCTATTCGGAGTTCCATCAGCAACAACCAGAAGTTTAGCGGAGAAAAAAATTCCTGTAAAGTTACCGGACCACCGACAGATCCCATGTAAGTGAATGGTGGCCACCGGGACGGGATAGTAGCCGTTTGCATCTGACCTGTTTTAGGTCAGATATGAACAAGGCCTCAACCCCTACAGTTTTTTTTACCATCCAGTTATAGGTCACCCACCTGGCAGATTTCCAGGACCCATTGGTTACCGTGGACTCTCCAGGCCCCATGAGCCCCCATTGTTCCACATCCTGCCCCTCCACATGGCTGCTTCTGCACCTCTTTTTGTGCTCACCTTCCTTGCAGACTTATCATCCACATTAGGAGTTTTGTAGCTTCCGGTGCTGTTGACCCGACTAAATCTTCTGTTGGAGCTCTGGTCGGTAACTTTCCCTCTACACCCCCAGTAGCCTTTACCAGGAGGGGGAGGTCAGGGAGTCCATGCTGAGGCCTCTCCCAGGAAGCTGCTATATCTTCCTGGAGACACAGGTGAATAAATCAGCCTCTCCCCTCCTGGAAGTCTGGAGAACAAACACTGACACACCCAGTGACCCCACCCTCCTATCCTCCAGTCACCCCCAGATCTGCACCCGCTATTCTGCTGTTACTTCATATCTTATGCCCCAGTCACCTCAAGAGCTGCAGTCATTATTCTGGTGTTATATCTTAAATTATTATTATTGTTATCTTACTTTTTGATTAAAATATATACTAACAACCATTTTTTTAACCCCTTAAGGACCAAGGACGTACCGATACCTCCTTGGTCCTGCTCTCCTGATATAACGCAGGGTTACACAGTAACCCCGCGTCATATCACGGCGGGCCCGGCGTCATAGTGAAGCCGGGACCCGCCTCTAATAGCGCGCAGTGCCGATTGCGGCGCCGCGCGCTATTAACCCTTTAGCCGCGTGCTCAGAGCTGAGCCGCGCGGCTAAAAGTGAAAGTTGCCGGCTAGCTCAGTCGGGCTGTTCAGGATAGCCGCGGCTAATCGCGGCATCCCGAACAGCTGACAGGACAGCGGGAGGGCCCCTACCTGCCTCCTCGCTGTCCGATCGCCGAATGACTGCTCAGTGCCTGAGGTCCAGGCATGAGCAGTCATGCGGCAGAATCGTTGACCACTGGTTTCTTATGAGAAACCAGTGATCAATGATGAAGATCAGTGTGTGCAGTGTTATAGGTCCCTATGGGACCTATAACACTGCAAAAAAAGTGAAAAAAAAAAAAAAGTGAATGAATATCATTTAACCCCTCCCCTATTAAAAGTTTGAATCACCCCCCTTTTCCAATAAAAAAAAAAAAGTGTAAATAAAAATAAACCTATATGGTATCACCGCGTGCGGAAATGTCCGAATTATAAAAATATATCATTAACTTCTTAAGGACCCATGACGTATGCATACGTCTTGAGTCCCGGTCCTGCGATATAACGCGGGGTCACACGGTGACCCCGCATCATATCGCGGCGGGCCCAGCGTCATAGTGAAGCCGGGACCCGCCTCTAATAGCGCGCGGCACTGATCGCTGTGCCGCGCGCTCAAAGCTGAGCCGCGCGGCTAAAAACAAAAGTAAAAGTGCCCGGCTAGCTCAGGGAGCTGTTCGGGATCGCTGCGGTATAATCACGGCATCCCGAACAGCTGTAGCACAGGAGGAGGTCTTCTTACCTTCTCCTGTGCTGTCCGATCGCCGAATGAATGCTTCAAGCCCGAGATCCAGGCTTGAGCATTCAATCGCCGAAAACACTGATTGATCCATTCCTATGGAGATGGATCAATCAGTGTAAAAGATCAGTAAATGCAATGTTATAGCCCCTTATGGGAGCTATGATGTTGCATAAGAAAAGTGTAAAAAAAATCATTAACCCTTTCAATTATCCCTTCCCCTAATAAAAGTTTGAATCACCCGGCATTTCCAAAAATAAAAAAAACATTATGTAAATAATAATAAAAATAAACATATGTGGTATTGCCGCGTGCGGAAATGTCCGATTTATAAAAATATACCGCTTTTTAAACCGCTCGTTCAATGGCGTACGCGCAAAAAAATTCAAAAGTCCAAAATAGCGCATTTTTGATCACTTTTTATACCACTAAAAAGTGATCAAAAAGTCTGATCAGAACAAAAATGGTACTGCTAAAAACTTCAGATGACAGCGCAAAAAATGAGTCCTCAAAGCGCCCTGAACACAGAAAAATAAAAAAGTTATAGGGGTCAAAAGATGACCATTTTAAACGTATAAATTTTCCTGCATGTATTCATGATTTTTTTTTGGAAGTGATACAAATTCAAACCTATACAAGTAGGGTATCATTTTAACCGTATGGACCTACAGAAGATAAGGTATCATTTTTGACAAAAAATGTACTGCGTAAAAATAGAAGCCCCCAAAACTTACAAAATAGTGTTTTTTCATCAATTTTGTCGCACATTGATTTTTTTTTCCCGTTTCACCGTAGATTTTTGGGTAAAATGACTAATGTCATTACAAAGTAGAATTAGTGACGCAAAAATTAAGCCATTATATATAATTTTAGGTGAAAAGTTTTAAGAGTTATGATTTTTTAAAGTTAAGGAGGAAAAATTGAAAATGAAAAAAACGGAAAAAGCCCAGGTCCTTAAGGGGTTAATTAAACCGCTCGGTCAATGGCGTGCGCGCAAAAAAATTCAAAAGTCCAAATAGTGCATTTTTGGTCACTTTTTATATAATTTTAAAATGAATAAAAAGCGATCAATAAGTCCTATCAATGCAAAAATGGTACCGTTAAAAACTTCAGATCACGACACAAAAAATGAGCCCTCATACTGCCCCATACACGGAAAAATAAATAAGTTATAGGGGTCAGAAGATGACAATTTTAAACGTATACATTTTCCTGCATGTAGTTATGATTTTTTCCAGAAGTCCGACAAAATCAAACCTATATAAGTAGGGTATCATTTTAATCGTATGGACCTACAGAATAAAGATAAGGTGTCATTTTTACCGAAAAATTTACTACGTAGAAACGGAAGCCCCCAAAAGTTACAAAACGGTGTTTTTTTTTCCGTTTCACCGTAGATTTTTGGGCAAAATGACTGACGTCATTACAAAGTAGAATTGGTGGTGCAAAAAATACGCCATCATATGGATTTTTAGGTGCAAAATTGAAAGAGTTACAACTTTTAAAGGCAAGGAGCAAAAAACTAAAATGCAAAAACGGAAAAACCCCCGGTCCTTAACCCCTTAAGGACCAGGCCATTTTATACCTTAAGGACCGGAGCGTTTTTTGCAATTCTGACCACTGTCACTTTAAACATTAATAACTCTGGAATGCTTTTAGTTATCATTCTGATTCCGAGATTGTTTTTTCGTGACATATTCTACTTTAACTTAGTGGTAAAATTTTATGGTAACTTGCATCCTTTCTTGGTGAAAAATCCCAAAATTTGATGAAAAAAATGAAAATTTTGCATTTTTCTAACTTTGAAGCTCTCTGCTTGTAAGGAAAATGGATATTCAAAATATTTTTTTTTTGGGTTCACATATACAATATGTCTACTTTATGTTTGCATCATAAAATTTATGAGTTTTTACTTTTGGAAGACACCATAGGGCTTCAAAGTTCAGTAGCAATTTTGAAATTTTTCACAAAATTTTCAAACTCACTATTTTTCAGGGACCAGTTCAGTTTTGAAGTGGATTTGAAGGGTCTTCATATTAGAAATACCCCATAAAACACCCCATTATGAAAACTACACCCCCTAAAGTATTCAAAAAAACATTCAGTAAGTGTATTAACCCTTTAGGTGTTTCACAGGAATAGCAGCAAAGTGAAGGAGAAAATTCAAAATCTTCATTTTTTACACTCGCATGTTCTTGTAGACCCAATTTTTGAATTTTTGCAAGGGGTAAAAAGGAGAAAATTTTTACTTGTATTTGAAACCCAATTTCTCTCGAGTAAGCACATACCTCATATGTCTATGTTAATTGTTCGGCGGGCGCAGTAGAGGGCTCAGAAGGGAAGGAGCGACAAATGGTTTTTGGGGGGCATGCCGCATTTAGGAAGCCCCTATGGTGCCAGGACAGCAAAAAAAAAACACATGGCATACCATTTTGTAAACTAGACCCCTCAGGGAACGTAACAAGGGGTAAAGTGAACCTTAATACCCTACAGGTGATTCACGACTTTTGCATATGTAAAAAAAATATATATTTTTTTTTACCTAAAATGCTTGGTTTCCCAAAAATTTTACATTTTTAAAAAGGGTAATAGCAGAAAATACCCCCCAAAATTTGAAGCCCAATTTCTCCCGATACAGAAAACACCCCATATGGGGGTGAAAAGTGCTCTGCTGGCGCACTACAGGTCTCAGAAGAGAAGAGGTCACATTTGGCTTTTTGAAAGCAAATTTTGCTCTGGGGGCATGCTGCATTTAGGAAGCCCCTATGGTGCCAGAACAGCAAAAAAAAAACACATGGCATACCATTTTGGAAACTAGACCCCTCGGGGAACGTAACAAGGGGTAATGTGAACCTTAATACCCTACAGGTGTTTCACGACTTTTGCATATGTAAAAAAATATATATTTTTTTTACCTAAAATGCTTGGTTTCCCAAAATTTTTACAATTTTAAAAAGGGTAATAGCAGAAAATACCCCCCAAAATTTGAAGCCCAATTTCTCCCGATTCAGAAAACACCCCATATGGGTGTGAAAAGTGCTCTGCTGGCGCACTACAGGTCTCAGAAGAGAAGGAGTCACATTTGGCTTTTTGAAAGCGAATTTTGCTCTGGGGGCATGCCGCATTTAGGAAGCCCCTATGGTGCCAGGACAGCAAAAAAAAAACACATGGCATATTATTTTGGAAACTAGACCCCTCGGGGAACGTAACAAGGGGTAATTTGAACCTTAATACCCTACAGGTGTTTCACGACTTTTGCATATGTAAAAAAATATATATATTTTTTACCTAAAATGCTTGTTTTCCCAAAAATTTTACATTTTTTAAAAGGGTAATAGCAGAAAATACCCCCCAAAATTTGAAGCCCAATTTCTCCCGAGTACGGCGATACCCCATATGTGGCCCTAAACTGTTGCCTTGAAATACGACAGGGCTCCAAAGTGAGAGCGCCATGCGCATTTGAGGCCTAAATTAGGGACTTGCATAGGGGTGGACATAGGGGTATTCTACGCCAGTGATTCCCAAACAGGGGGCCTCCAGCTGTTGTAAAACTCCCAGCATGCCTGGACAGTCAACGGCTATCTGGCAATACTGGGAGTAGTTGTTTTGCAACAGCTGGAGGCTCCGTTTTGGAAACAGTGGCGTACCAGACGTTTTTCATTTTTATTGGGGAGGGGGGTTGTATAGGGGTATGTGTATATGTAGTGTTTTTTACTTTTTATTTTATTTTGTGTTAGTGTAGTGTAGTGTTTTTAGGGTACAGTCGCACGGGCGGGGGTTCACAGTAGTTTCTCGCTGGCAGTTTGAGCTACGGCAGAAAATTTGACGCAGCTCAAACTTGCAGCCGGATACTTACTGTAATCCTCCGCCCATGTGAGTGTACCCTGTACGTTCACATTGGGGGGGGGGGAACATCCAGCTGTTGCAAAACTACAACTCCCAGCATGTACGGTCTATCAGTGCATGCTGGGAGTTGTAGTTTTGCAACCGCTGGAGGCTCCGTTTTGGAAACAGTGGCGTACCAGACGTTTTTTATTTTTATTGGGGAGGGGGGCTGTGTAGGGGTATGTGTATATGTAGTGTTTTTTACTTTTTATTTTATTTTGTGGTAGTGTAGTGTAGTGTTTTTAGGGTACAGTCACACGGGCTGGGGGTTCACAGTAGTTTCTCGCTGGCAGTTTGAGCTGCGGCAGAAATTTTGCCGCACCTCAAACTTGCAGCCGGATACTAACTGTAATCCTCCGCCCATGTGAGTGTACCCTGTACGTTCACATTGGGGGGGGAACATCCAGCTGTTGCAAAACTACAACTCCCAGCATGTACGGTATATCAGTGCATGCTGGGAGTTGTAGTTTTGCAACAGCTGGAGGCACACTGGTTGTGAAACACCGAGTTTGGTAACAAACTCAGTGTTTTGCAACCAGTGTGCCTTCAGCTGTTGCAAAAGCTACAACCCCCAGCATGTACGGACAGCGGAAGGGCATGCTGGGTGTTGTAGTTATGCAACAGCTGGAGGCATACTACTTTGGCTGGGGATGCTGGGGATTGTAGTTATGCAACAGCTGGAGATACACTGGTTTACTACTTAACTCAGTGTGCCTTCAGCTGTTGCAAAACTACAACTCTCAGCAGTCACCGACAGCCAACGGGCATGCTGGGAGTTGTAGTTATGCAACCACCAGATGCACCACTACAACTCCCAGCATGCACTTTAGCTGATTGTGCAAGCTGGGAGTTGTAGTTACACAACAGCTGAAGGTACACTTTTCCATAGAAAGAATGTGCCTCCAGCTGTTGCAAAACTACAAGTCCCAGCATGCCCATAAGGGCATGCTGGGAGTTGTGGTGGTCTGCCTCCTGCTGTTGCATAACTACAGCTCCCAGCATGCCCTTTTTGCATGCTGGGAGCTGTTGCTAAGCAACAGCAGGAGGCTGTCACTCACCTCCAATGATCCTCGCTGCACCAGGTCAGTCCCTCGTCGTCTCCGCCGCGGCCGTCGCTCCTGGGGCCCCGATCCCAACAGGGGCGCCGGGGATCGGGGTCCCCAGCACCCGGGGTGCACGTCCCGCACCCGCTCACGTCCTCCGGAAGAGGGGCGGAGCGGGTTGCGGGAGTGACACCCGCAGCAGGCGCCCTGATTGGTCGGCCGGTAATCCGGCCGACGAATCAGGGCGATCGTGAGGTGGCACCAGTGCCACCTCACCCCTGCTGGCTCTGGCTGATCGGGGCCGTCTCTGACGGCCCCGATCAGCCAATAATTCCGGGTCATCGGGTCACTGGAGACCCGATTGACCCGGAATCCGCCGCAGATCGCTGGACTGAATTGTCCAGCGATCTGCGGCCATCGCCGACATGGGGGGTCATAATGACCCCCCTGGGCGATATGCCCCGATGCCTGCTGAACGATTTCAGCAGGCATCGGGGACCGGCTCCGCTCCAGATGGTTGCGGGGGGCCGGTAAAACACATGACGTTCTCATACGTCATGTGTCCTTAAGGACTCGGAAATGGAGACGTATGAGAACGTCATGTGTCCTTAAGGGGTTAAGGGGTTAAATAATGTTGAGAAGCAAGTAGCTCAAAATACAAATGGTGGGTGTGCGGCTGTGTTTCTCTATTTGTATTGTATGTAATATCTCGTACCCTAGTCACCTCCAGAGCTGCAGTCACTATTCTGCTGTTATATCTCATACCCCAGTCACCTCCAGAGCTGCAGTCACTATTCTGCTGTTATATCTCATACCCCAGTCACCTCCAGAGCTGCAGTCACTATTCTGCTGTTATATCTTATTCCCCAGTCACGTCCAGAGCTGCAGTTAGAGATGAGCGAACTTACAGTAAATTCGATTAGTCACAAACTTCTCGGCTCGGCAGTTGATGACTTATCCTGTGTAAATTAGTTCAGCCTCCAGGTGCTCTGGTGGGCTGGAAAAGGTGGATACAGTCCTAGGAAAGAGTCTCCTAGGACTGTATCCACCTTTTCCAGCCCACCGGAGCACCTGAAAGCTGAACTAATTTATGCAGGAAAAGCCATCAACTGCCGAGCCGAGAAGTTCGTGACGAATCGAATTTACTGTAAGTTCGCTCATCTCTAGCTGCAGTCACTATTCTGCTGTTATATCGTATTCCCCAGTCACGTCCAGAGCTGCAGTCACTATTCTGCGGTTAGGCTAGGTTTCCACTTTTTTTTTTTTACACCTAAAAAAAAAACCAGAAAAAACTCCAAAAAAACTGCTAACGCTTTTTCCTATGCATTGGTAGTTTTTCTGGCGTTTTTCCTCATGTGTGGAAACAGCCAAATTTGTCCCCTGAGGCAGTTTTCTCACTGTCATGTACCACTCTGTGGGTTGGATGCTGAGCGCCAGGTCCGCAGAGTGTAAGGAGATGAGGAGTGATGTACAGCATTACTACTCACCTCCCCCGGCCTTCTAGTATACAGGGGGGCATAGTGTACCCATGTATACTGTACAGGAGCCGGGAATCCTGTCAGACTGACAGGACTCCCTACTCCTGTAGCCCTTTTGGGCGGTATACACTATATACAGGTATCTATAGATAGCTGTATATATGGTGTATTCAGAAGAAGAGGTCCGCTTACCTCCCTCTGTCCCTGCTGGGTCCGTGTTGCTCTGCCCCTAGTGAGGAAGTCATTAGGGGCGGAGCTACAGACGGGAACTAGGCTGGTAAGGGTGTGAGGCACTGTTCACATTGTCCATTTTGTATTATGTGAACAGACCCTTCTGGCAGTGTCCTCCCAGACAGGGAGACTCCAGCTGCTGCTAAACTATAACTCCCAGCATGCCCAGACAGCCAAAGGCTGTCTGGGCATGCTGGAAGTTATAGTTTTGCAACAATTGAAGGCCCCCTGTTTGGGAAGACATTCCATTATGGGCGCTCTCCCCAGCGAAGAGCGCCAAAAACGTCCTAACTCATTTTTTGTGTTTCTTTTTTCTTCTCATTTCAGATCAGTGTATGCAGAGGATTACGGGGGATTCAGAGGACTACTGCGGATGAACTGGATTTTTTTCAAATTGAAATTTCAGGCTTAGTAGTGGAAGCTGTCTAACAGATGGAATCCATTACAAAGCCGGGGCTTAGCATTAGCCCCAAAAACAGCTAGCCCTAACCCCCAATTACTACCCCGATACCCACCGCCACAGGGGTGCCTGGAAGAGCCGATACCAACAGGCCCAGAGTGTCAAAAATGGTGCAACTGGGCCTAGGCGGTAACAGGCTGGTGTTATTTATGCTGGGGAGGGCCAGTAACAATGGTCCTCGCCCACCCTGGTAACGTCAGGCTGTTGCTGCTTGGTTGGTATCTGTCTGGGGAAAAAAATTTTTGACGCTCCGGGCCTGTTGGTACCGGCTCTTCCCAGCACCCCTGTGGCGGGGATACTGGGGTAATAATTGGGGGTTAGCGCTAGCTGTTTTACTAAGCCGGGCTTAGCGTTAGCCCCAAAAACAGTTAGCGCTATCCCCCAATTATTACCTTGGTATCCACCGTCACAGGGGTGCTGGGAAGAGCCGGTACCAACAGGCCTGAAGCGTCAAAAATGGCGCTCCTGGGCCTACGCGGTAACAGGCTGGCGTTATTTAAATAAAATTTAAAAAACACATCGGGTTCCCCGTATTTTTTTTTTTTCTAGCCAGATACCAACCAAGCAGTAATAGCCTGACGTTACCAGGGTGGGCGAGGACTATTGTTACTGGCCCTCCCCAGCCTAAATAACACCAGCCTTTCACCAGCCTCGGCCCAGGTGCACCATTTTTGACACTCCGGGCCTGTTGGTATCGGCTCTTCCAGGCACCCCTGTGGTGGTGGGTACGGGGGTAATAATTGGGGGTTAGCGCTAGCTGTTTTTGGGGCTAACGCTAAGCCCCGGCTAAGTAATGGATTAAAAACATGACACATTAGAAAAACTATTTTATAAAACACTCTCCCCCCCAGCCATTGTTAACCATTTTATTAAAAGGAAAAAAAATCCAGTTCATCCAAAGTAGTCCTCCGAATCTGCCATAATCCTCTGCATACACGGATCCTGAAACGAGAAAAAAGAAACACAAAAAATTAATTAGGACATTTTTGGCACTTTCCCAATGTTTTACCAAACAGGGAGCCTCCAATTGTTGCAAAACGACAACTCCCAGCATGCCCAGACAGCCTTTGGCTGTCTGGGCATGCTGGGAGTTGTAGTTTAGCAACAGCTGGAGTCTCCCTGTCTGGGAAGACACTGCCAGAAGGGTCTGTTCACATTTTACAAAATGGACAATGTGAACAGATAATCACACTCTTACGAGCCTGGCTCCCATCTGAAGCTTCGCCCCTACTGATGTCACCACTAGGGGGCAGAGCTACACTGACCCAGCCATCCCCCTGTATAATGTATAGATGCGGACGGCCGCTCTTCTATGGTCCCCTGCACTGAATATACATATATATATCTATATCTAAAACTCAACGTGTGTGTGTTTGTGTGTGTGTGTGTGTGTGTATTTTCCACAAAAACTTTCAAACGGCTAAAGATATTAACATGAAACTTGGCACACATGTTACTTATATGTCAGCAACAAACATAGGATAGGTGATTTAACCTTTACTCACCCCCATTTGCCAGGGTCTGGGTTTTTGTTTAAAGTCCCATACAAGTCAATAGGAAATATGTTACCGCATAACTTCCAAACGGCTGGAGATATTTCTATAATTCTTGGTCACGTGTTACTTATATGTCCACTTAAAATAAAGGATAGTTAATTTAACCCTTAACTACCCCCATTTGTGAGGGTCGGGGTTTTTGTTTAAAGTCCCATGCAAATCAATGGGAAATGTATGGATATGGACGGGATATGAAGTCAAAAGCTTCCTCTGTTGATTTTCCTCCACAACAAGGATGAGGAAGGAAAAACCGGGCAATGCCGGGTACTCAGCTAGTATATATTGTAAGGATTCCTCCTTGGGGATTAGCTCCGGGATCGTCCTGGACACTGCCACGGGACACGTTTCCACTCAATAAACCCGCAGACAATGGTTATTCATGCAAGCCTGGCACCTTGCCAGCTTTATTTAGACAGGTTGCAGGTAAAACCAAACATAACTCAGGAACAAACCAAAGTCCTAGACCGTCTGGTCACTGACTAAACATATCAGCATGCCCTGACTACGATCTGGTGAGCTACCCTCAGCCAGCATAAAACATGCGCCCCTGCAACCTGTTACTCACAGTTCACACCACTTCTTCACTTCTTGGACAGCTCACAGTTCGCTGTGTGTTTCCTCAACAGGGTCCGTGTGTCTCCCCCTACAGCGGCATGCTGTTACCCAGGGAGAGCCCCAACTATTCTGTTTCTTTTCCTTTTAAACACACTTTCCTTTCCTGATACCTCATTAATCAGGCCACAGGTGGAGCATTCAGCAGAGTTAGCAAGGGAAATACACCCTTTCCTTGCCACACTGCCACTATATATATATATATATATATATATATATATATATATATACACATACACACACACACACACATATATATATACACACACATATATATATATATATATATATATATATACACACACACACATATATATATATATATATATACACACACACACATATATATATATATATATATATATATATATATATATAAAATGTACACACACATATACATACTTACATATAGATACACACACACATACATACACACACACACATATACACACACACATATATATGTATGTGTGTATATATATATATATATATATATATACACACACATATATATATATATATATATATACACACATATATATGTATATATACACACACACGCACACATACAGTACAGACCAAAAGTTTGGACACACCTTCTCATTAAGAGTTTTTTTTTTTTTCATTTTCATTTTCATGACTATGAAAATTGTAGATTCTGGTTCAATAATTTTTATTGAAGAAATTTTATATTTCAAAATCCAACAAGTACAACAATCGTACTCACAACGGTACATAACAGAAAATAAACAGCGACAATGTCAGGGTTACAGAGAATAGAGACTGAGAAGAAAACCTTAGGTCTACAGTGATATCATGAATGCAGACATCATCACAGTCTGGACAGTTTGTCTAAATGTGTCAAACAGGCAGCTGAATAGATAAAATTTCCTAAACTCATTACCCATCAAGAGAGGACTGTAGAGGTGAGTGGTGGCATGTGAATGGAGTGTCGTTTTCAGGGCAGCGAGATATACATGGAAAAGAGCAGTCAGGAGAGAAGCAATCAGAAAAGAAGGGGGGGGTGGGTTAAGGGGCAAGAGGAAAGATAGAAGAGACATGGATATGTGAGAAGGAGAGTTATAGCAGGGAGGATGTAATGTAAGTCTGGGGAACATTTACACCCTCACTGTAGAGTGCGGGGAGGAGAGCCAAGGAGCCCATCTATACTGAAATTTAGCAAAGGAGCCTTGACCCAAAGCTATGATCTTTTCATACATACATGTGTTATTTAATTTTTGAATGACTTCTACTATGATGAAATCTTGGCTGTGATGCAGACAATGCACATCAAATCTCGAAACCCAACAGGGATAGATTGGATGTTTAAGAAGAGCAGTGCTAGGTGAGGGGACCACGGGAGTCTCATATGAAGCAGATCCTCCAATAAAACCTTACACGAGGTCCAGTATGGGACAATTAGTGAACATTCCCACAGTATGTGCATCAGGGAGCCCTTCTGACCACAGTTACGCCAGCACAAGCGAATCGATTTCGGGTATATGAGAGCTAATCGTTCTGGGATGTAGTACCATTGCAGTGTAGTATTAGATATAGATTCTATGTGCGATACGCACTGAAAGGCCTTGTGGGCGGCTTCGAATGCCTTCCTCCATGACTGATCCGAAAAGGATTCCCCCAGGGACTTCTCCCAGGATCGGAAGGGGTGTGATCTATGGAATTTGTCTGTGCGTAGAAATGTAGAGTATATGAACGTCAAACCCTTGAGGTTGCTGTTTAAGAAGGCTAGTGTGGCCTTATGGGGATAGATCCCAGTGGGGGACAATTTGGAGAGGTAGTGCCTAACCTGAAGATATTTATGGAAATCTGTTTTAGGTATCGAATATTTTAAACTGAAGTCTTGAAATTTCAGAAGATTTCCTTTGTCATACAGCTGGTTAGCTTGGGTAACACCTCTGTCAGTCCAAGTGCGTAGATCTAAGTTAGGGATTGAGGCTTGGATGTATGTAATGGAGAGAGAGGAGTGGTCAACCAGAGTGGAAGAGGCAGCAGATTTTAGGTATCGGGTCCAAGCCTCATATGAGTCTTTAACTATGGAGTTAGCGAGAAGGATTGGGGAGGTGTTATTCCAAAAAGGAAGCCATAACATGTCCCTAATATGAAAAGTTGAGACCATAGAGTGTTCAATGTGGACTCAAGGCATATCCATGGTTCCCTTCCTCCAACCCCGCAGGGAACCAACTAATGTAGCTATATAGTACCCTTTGATGTCCGGTACTCCGAGACCCCCCACCCCTCTGGACTTGGTGAGAATGGATCGCGCCAATCTGGGCCGCCTACCTGCCCAAACAAATGTAGACAGTAACGCTTGTGCCGCCAGAAAGAGTTTGGGACTGATATAGGCAGGGTCCTAAATAGGTATAAAAAACGAGGGAGAATCAACAAAAGTGGCCACTCTCCCTACCCAAGAAATGTCAAATTTGGCCAGTCTATCAATTTAGTCGGAAATGGATTTTAAAAAGGGTTCATAATTACTCTGATAGAGCAGTTTGTGCGGGAAGGCTAATTTAATGCCCAAATATGTAAGGTCTGAGGCTCTCCATTCAAAGGGGTATTGCTGATGCAGAAATGGGACAATCTCGTCTTTTAAATAAATGGGAAGGGCCTGTGTTTTAGAGGCGTTCAGATGGTAAAATGAGAGCTCCCCAAAGTTTGCTATAACTTTAAGGACGGCAGGTGTAGAGATGACGGGTTTGGTGAGGGTCAGAATAATATCATCAGCATAGAGAGATATCATATGTGATCTGCCCCCCACCTCTACACTACTGATTCTTGAGTCCTCCCGGAGGGCACAGGCAAGTGGTTCTAGGCATAGAATAAAAATAAGGGGGGAGAGAGGACACCCCTGCCTTGTGCCGTTGGTGATATTGAGCGATTGTGATAAAGTGCCATTGGCAAAGACTCTTGCTGTAGGGCACGTATACAACGAGGAGATGGCTCGAAAAATTGGTCCGTCAAATAACCAGGTGTTGTAGGACCGAGAAGGCGTAAGACCAGAGGAGCCGATCGAACGCCTTCTTGGCATCCAATGCTAGGACCAAGGCAGGGGTGTGTGTCGTTTCTAGATGATGAAAAACATTTATGAGCCGTCTCGTGTTATCCGAGGCTTGACGGCCAGGGACAAACCCCTGATTGGTCAGCTTGCAGGAGGATTGCAATGGAACCCAGGGCAATCTGTCAATTAGTACAGGTACTACTACTCCCATCATGGAACAGTGTGTTCCATGCTGGGAGTAGTAGTACTACCTAAAACGATTTAAATAAAGTGAAACACACACACTACATTTTTATTATTGTCGGCTACATTTTTAGTGCCCTATCCGCCCACATAAATTGATCCCTGTTTAAAAATAAAAATTGTCATATAATAAGAAAAAGTTTGTTAAAAACAATTTTTTTCCATCACTACTGTATTTTTTTTATTCCTTTTTTTATGGTATCCTACGAAATTTTTATAAAAAAAGGTATCTCCATCACTTTTTTGTCCAAAAAAAGATTAAAAACCGCCTGCAAAAACGCCAGTTAAAACCCACATGGCTTTTTTTTGGTGTTTTTTTCACTCCCACAGACTTTTATGGGAGGAAAACGCCAAGATTTTCCCGAAAAAACGCCAAAGTCAACATGAGGTTACAAAAAAAGAAGATTGTAGCAGCACTCTTGGTCAAAAAATGGAGGCTCTTAGCGCACTTTTTGATCAAAACGTGTCCCCCCATCCACTATGCGTAGGTGGCCTCATTTCGGATGGGACCCTAATAGGGATCGACCGATTATCGTTTTTTCCGATATTATCGGCCGATATTCACGATTTTTCACATTATCGGTATCAGCAATTACCTTGCCGATTTGCCGATAATGAATATCGGTATAAGTTATCAGCTATCGGCCTCAAAAGTTCACATATTATCGGTATCGGCCCTAAAAAATCAATATCGGTCGATCCCTAGACCCTAGCACACATTCTGAGTCTAACACTCACCTCTGCTGGGCATATACCCTCTGACTGGGTGACATGCTAGATCCATTATCAATTTTAAATAAAATATCTCCTGTGAAAAAGGGGAGGGGTGCACGGCTACAGAGGGTGCCATTCTCTCTAGGTTGCACAAAAAAAAACAAAAAGAAAAATTGCCAGGACAACTACCTAATACACGGGTGCATGCTGCTGTGCCAAATACAGAGTATACAAAAAAAGAAGTTTGCAGCAGCACTCTTGGTCAAAAATGTTTTGGCTCTTAGCGCACTTTTTGACCAAAACATGTCCCCCCATCCACCAGGTGGTTTTTGTATAGTCTGTATTTGCCACAGCAGCATGCACCTGTGTATTAGATAGTTATGCTGGCTATTTTTCTTTTAGTTTTTTTTGTTTTTTTGCTCAACAAGAGGTTGTTTTTGAAAAACTGCTAAGGAGCCCAAAATAGCAGAAAAACGCCAAACGGATTAAAAAAACGCCAAACTGAAAAACACCAAGTGGATATGGCATTTTGCAGTTCCCTATTGACTTGCAGCTAACATCTGGCTGCAGCGTTTTTTAATTTAAAAAAAAAGCCATGAGGCAGAATGGGCGTTTTTATTGGTGTTTTTGCCCCGAAAAATCAAGTGGGAACCTAGCCATATATTATATCTCATACCCCAGTCACCTCCAGAGCTGCAGTCTCTATTCTGCTGTTATATTATATCTTACACCCCAGTCACCTCCAGAGCTGCAGTCTCTATTCTACTGTTATAATATAACATCAGAATAGAGACTGCAGCTCTGGAGGTGACTGGGATATAAGATATAATATAACAGCAGAATAGAGACTGCAGCTCTGGAGGTGACTGGGGTGTAAGATATAATATAACAGCAGAATAGAGACTGCAGCTCTGGAGGTGACTTGGATATAAGATATAATATATCTTACAACCCATTCACCTCCAGAGCTGCAGTCTCTATTCTGCTGTTATATTATATCTTATATCCCAGTCACCTCCAGAGCTGCAGTCTCTATTCTGCTGTTATATTATATCTTATATCCCAGTCACCTCCAGAGCTGCAGTTACTATTCTGCTGTTATATCTTACACCCCAGTCACCTCCAGAGCTGCAGTCTCTATTCTGCTGTTATATTATATCCTTTATCCCAGTCACCTCCAGAGCTGCAGCCTCTATTCTGCTGTTATATTATATCTTATATCCCAGTCACCTCCAGAGCTGCAGTCTCTATTCTGCTGTTATATTATATCTTATATCCCAGTCACCTTCAGAACTTTAGACAAAATTGAACTGTAACATCATGTCATAAACCCCAGTCGCCTCCATTGCTGCACTCACTATTCTGCTATTATATTATATATTATATCCCAGTCCGCTCCAGATCTGCACCCACTATTCTGCTGTTATATCTTATACCCCAGTCACCTCCGGAGCTGCAGTTACTATTCTGCTGTTATATTATATCTTATACTACAGTCACCTCCAGAGCTGCAGTTAATATTCTGCTGTTTTAGTATATCTTATCCCTTATTCACCTCCAGAGCTGCAGTTGCTATTCTACTGTAACATCATGTCATATCCTTCAGTCACCTCCATAGCTTCACTCACTATTCTGCTGTTATATCTTATACCCCAGTCACCTCCAGAGCTGCAGTTACTCTTCTACTGTAACATCATGTCATATCCTCCAGTAACCTTCAGAGCTGCAGTTACTATTCTGCTGTTATATTATGTCTTATACCCCAGCAACCTTCAAAGCTGCCATCACTATTCTGCTGTTATATTACAAGTTTTACCCAGGTCCCTCCAGAGCTGCAGTCACTATTCTGCTATTATATTGTAGCTTATGCCCCAGTCACCTCCAGAGCTGTAGTCACTATTCTAGGGTTACATCATGTCTTATTCTCCAGAGGTGCACTCACTATTCTGCAGGTATATTATAGCTTATACCTCTGAAACCTCCAGAGCTGCACTCACTATTCTGTTGTTATATTAAATCTTAAACCCCAGTCACCTTCTGGGCTGTAGTGACTATTCTACTGTTACATTTGGGGAGATTTATCAAAACCTGTCCAGAGGAAAAGTTGCTGAGTTGCCCATAGCAACCAATCAGATCGCTTCTTTCATTTTTGAAAAGGCCTCTGGAAAATGAAAGAAGCGATCTGATTGGTTGCTATGGGCAACTCAGCAACTTTTCCTCTGGACAGGTTTTGATAAATCTCCCCCATTGTGTCTTATTCTCCAGTCACTTCCCACGCTAAGGCTCCTTTTACACTATGAGCATTCATCCGTTATCAAACGTCCGTTTTCTGTGTAAAAACGGATGAAATAACGTAAATATTCATCCGTTAAGACCAGTTATAACATCCCTCATGTATGGCCGTAACACCTCTGCCTACAGACTCCCACAGCCGGGACTACTACTACTCCCATCATGGAACAGACTTCTTTCTATGATTGGAGTAGTAGTTCCCCTGGCTGCGGGAGTGTGCCGGTGGCTGGGGAGGCTACATTAGTGTTTGTACTACTACCCCCATTATGGAACAGAGTCTGTTCCATGATGGGGGTTGTAGTACAGGGGCTGAGGGATTGATCGCACCGGGTTTCACTTCTGAGACCCGATGCGATCCGAAGCTATTAAGCAGGGGAGCAGGAGGCAAGCTCCGCAACCCTGCGATGTATGGTGTGTTTTAACTTTCATTTTTTAATCCCCCGCGGGGAGCCCTGAATGGCCGGTACCGAGGAGCCATTCAGGGCTCTCAGCGGGAGATTTAAAAATTAACATTGTGAGTAGCAGGGGGCCATATCTATATTAAAAGTGCTATGGGGGCAAGATATATATATAGCGCTGCAGGTGGGGAGGCAGGCATATAGCCTATATATCTAGCCCCCCCCAGCACATTTATAATATGCCCCCTGCAGCGCATTAATAAAGATATAGCACCCACCAGTGCATTTTTACATATATACCCCCCGCCGCGCATTAATAAATATATACCTCCTGCCAGCGCATGTATGATGTGCCCCCCATAGCGCATGTATAATGTACCCTCGCAGCGCAGCCATCTATATACATATGTCACCGCAGCGCTATATGTGAAAAGCATTCTAGCAGCAGCATCTGCCAGCCCTATGCTGCTGATAGAAATACTTTTCATTCATAGCGCATTGTCGGCATATGTATATAGATGAGCTGTGGGGGGCACATAACGCTATATTTCTGCCCCGCCAGCACATCTATATACATATACCCCTGCAGCGCTATGAATGAAAAGTATTTCTATTATAGCACCTCATAGTGCCAGCAGCCGTCTGCTGGCACTATGCGCTGCTAATAGAAATACTTTTCATTCATAGCGCTGCAGGGGTATATGAAAATAGATGCACTGTGGGGGGTAGATAACGTAATATGTCTGCCCCCAAGCGCATCTATATACATATGCAGCCGCAGGCCGGCCGATGTTGCTGCTAGAATGCTTTTCACATATAGTGCTGCGGTGACATATGTATATAGATGGGCAATGCTAGAAGAAACAGATCGGCCAGTGCCGCTCCCGACACATATCTTAGCTTCACATATTTCAACAGCAGCAGGATGCATTGACGAGCCCACTGTAGATTAATCTTCCCGTGCTCGACGCCTTACGAAAAAGCAGTTCATGCAAGGCAATCAAGATAGAAATAGAGGGAGCACTCACTGCGCAGAGGAGCCCACGAGCAGAAATGGTGAACAGCTGCTATCGCACTGATCAAGCAGTGCTTCGTCTGAGCAACCCCTTCCGTCACCTGAGCGCATGTAAATACACCTTCCTTGCTCACGTCACTGAAAGGGGCGTTACACTTCAGTGAAACAACAGTGAATTAAAAACATATCTAAATAGATGGCTGCGCTGCGAGGGTACATGATACTTTTGCTCCTGGGGGCACATTATACATGCGCTGCGGGGGGGGGGGGGGGTATATATTTATTAATGCGCTGGCGGGGGGTATATATGTATAAATGCGCTGGAGGGGGGTATAAATGCGTTGGCGGGGGTCATATCTGTATAAAGTGTACTGCGCAAAAAGGACAGGTACGCTTTAAGGGCTTTAAAGGGGTACTCCACCCATAGACATCTTATCCCCTATTCAAAGAATGCTGCTGCTGTGACCCCCCCACGATCTCTGCTGTGGCACCCCAAACATCCGGTGCACAAAGCGAACTTCACTCCGTGCCGGATGACTCGCAATGCGGGGTGGAGGCATGTGGCGTCACATCCCTCTCGTGAAGTCATGGCCACGCCCCCTCAATGCAGGTTTATGGGAGGGGGCATGATGGCCATCACGACCTCTCCCATAGACTTGCACTGAGGGGGCGTGGCCGCGACGTCACGAGCGGGGCGCAACCGTGATATAACGAGCCTCCGGCGCTGCACCCGATGCTCTAAACGAACTCCGGGTACAGCAGGGAGATCAGACATCTTATCACCTAACCTTTGGGTAGGGAATAAGATGTCTAGGAGCAGAGTACCCCTTTAAAGTCTTTACTTAAAGGGGTATTTACCTGATGTTATGTAACCAGACTTATTTGAAAGATTTATTTAACTTTTGATTTTGTGTATTGCAGGTGTAAGTGGCTTATTTTTTAAACTAAAATTCAAAATGTAAGTATTTTTTGTTATATTTTATATTAATGTTACTACTAACAGTCATAATTTTAAAATTATCTTCAGTGTTTAAGGGGTTATCCTGCTATTTAAAAGGAATCCCTATCTCTAGAACTTGTCCGACTCTCCCTGCGAAACGCTCTGGCGTCCACCTTTCGAGGCGGCCCGCAAAGCCAATCACCGGCTGCAACGGTATCCCGCCTCTGTTGGTGATTGGCTGAGTGGGCCGACATCTCAGAAGGTGGGGGATGGAGGGTTCAGTAGAGTCCTGTGACTAGGTGACACATTTTTAATAGCTGAATAACACCTCTAAATGTGTTTTATACAAAGGCCCCGGACCCCGTTGACCTGCCCCATTTGTTATAAGACAAAAAAGACCCTAAAAAAGCATCTACGAAAAAAATGCATGAAGAACCGGAGTGATGAGGAAATCAAGGCAACATTTGCTGAAGCCAAAAGCAATCTGGCTAAAGTTGCGGCCAAGGGTCTCGCTATCAAATTCAATGAGGTTGCCGAACTGGTGTGCGGTAAAAAGTGCCAGAAAAATGTCATTAAGTTACTTAGTGACCGTGGATTTATGATCTACAACAGTCCTCTTGTCACAAGGTTTGTATTGTCATATGGTCTTTTCAATTTAATTAAAATAATACAATTGTTTAAATTGGATTAAACTAATTTTTTTTTATCCCAAGCAACGGTAAAAAACACAAAAAGAAACGAAGGAAAGGAAAAAAATGTGGACAACCGACCAAAGAGAATCCTGGGTGTGAACATCTAAGGTGGGAAACATTTGGGGCCTTGTGTATAATGATCCCCCCCCCCCTTTTTTTCCTTTTCACAATACATTTTTATTTACTCTATTATATTCATAAATGGGGTTTCAGGAGTCCTTTAACTTTGGTACATACCGTATATACTCGAGTATAAGCCGAGTTTTTCAGCACGATTTTTCGTGCTGAAAACACCCCCCTCGGCTTATACTCGAGTGAACTCCCCCACCCGCAGTGGTCTTCAACCTGCGGACTTCCAGAGGTTTCAAAACTACAACTCCCAGCAAGCCAGGGCAGCCATCGGCTGTCCGGGCTTGCTGGGAGTTGTAGTTTTGAAACCTCCGGAGGTCCGCAGGTTGAAGACCACTGCGGCCTTCAACATCATCCAGCCCCCTCTCACCCCCTTTAGTTCTGAGTACTCACCTCCGCTCGGCGCTGGTCCGGTCCTGCAGGGCTGTCCGGTAAGGAGGTGGTTCGGTGAGGAGGTGGTCCGGGCTGCTATCTTCACCGGGGAGGCCTCTTCTAAGCGCTTCGGGCCCGGCCTCAGAATAGTCACGTTGCCTTGACAACGACGCAGATGCGTCGTTGTCTAGGCAACGGCTCTATTCCGGGCCGGAAGCGCGGAGAAGAGGCGCCCCCGGTGAAGATAGCAGCCCGGACCACCTCCTCACCGGACCACCTCCTTACCGGACAGCCCTGCAGGACCGGACCAGCGCCGAGCGGAGGTGAGTACTCAGAACTAAAGGGGGTGAGAGGGGGCTGGATGATGTTGAAGGCCGCAGTGGTCTTCAACCTGCGGACCTCCGGAGGTTTCAAAACTACAACTCCCAGCAAGCCCGGACAGCCGATGGCTGCCCGGGCTTGCTGGGAGTTGTAGTTTTGAAACCTCTGGAGGTCCGCATGTTGAAGGCCGCAGTGGTCTTCAACCTGCCGACCTCCGGAGGTTTCAAAACTACAACTCCCAGCAAGCCCGGACAGCCGATGGCTGCCCGGGCTTGCTGGGAGTTGTAGTTTTGAAACCTCTGGAGGTCCGCAGGTTGAAGACCACTGAGGGCGAATGATGAGAAGAGGATGATGAAGGGGGGGGGGGGGGTGTGGGGATGATGAAGGGGGGTGGGGATGATGAAGGGGGGGGGTGTGGGATGATTACAAGGGGATGATGAAGGGGGGATGTGTGGGATGATAAGGGGATGTGTGGGATGATGACAAGGGGATGATGAAGGGGGGATGTGTGGGATGATAAGGGGATGTGTGGGATGATGATAAGGGGATGATGAAGGGGGGATGTGTGGGATGATGACAAGGGGATGATGAAGGGGGGATGTGTGGGATAAGGGGATGTGTGGGATGATGACAAGGGGATGATGAAGGGGGGATGTGTGGGATAAGGGGACGTGTGGGATGATGACAAGGGGATGATGAAGGGGGGATGTGTGGGATGATGACAAGGGGATGATGAAGGGGGGATGTGTGGGATGATAAGGGGATGTGTGGGATGATGACAAGGGGATGATGAAGGGGGGATGTGTGGGATGATGACAAGGGGATGATGAGGATGTTAATGACGGGTCTGGATGATGACAGGGGGGGGATGAGGTATTTCCCACCCTAGGCTTATACTCGAGTCAATAACTTTTCCTGGGATTTTGGGTTGAAATTAGGGGTCTCGGCTTATACTCGGGTCGGCTTATACTCGAGTATATACGGTAAGAAATGTGCCAAAGTACACCAAAGTTTTTAACCCCTTAAGGACACAGGGATTTTTTATTGTTACTTTTCTTCATTTATGGAAAATGTGCCTCCAGCTCCTCCAGCATGAGCAAGTAAACCTACTAATAAAACATAACTTTTATTGTGGTTATTTAATATTCCATGGACAACAACAAAAATAAGTGAGATAAAAAAAAAAAAAAAAAAAAACACTAATGCGTTTCAAGCTAATGACAGCTCTTAGTCATGAGGCAAAGAGTGAATGGCTAAGTGCCTAATTTATATACTCACACATATGAGAAATGTCCTAGTAAATGTCTGGCCAGGTGATGTCGGTAGTCTCCACAAAAAGCCATAAAACACGGACCGGAGTAAGCAAAGAGAAAAGGAAAACAAGGATCTCCGGACACATTAGGGACAGGCTTGTAAAAAGATGCAATAAACGCGGTGATGTGTACAAATACAAGGTAGCAACAGATGAACATACAAAATGCACATAATATGTCAGGTAGTATAGTATCTGCAATATAGTAAAGCTCCAATAATTAAAGATTCAAAAGATTAACCCCTTAAGGACTGAGCCCTTTTTCACCTTAAAGATGCAGCCCATTTTTGCAATTATGACCACTATCACTTTATGTATTAATAACTCTGGGATGCTTTTACCGATTATTCTGACACCGAGATTGTATTTTCATGACATATTCTACTTGAACACAGTGGTAAATTTTCATCGTTACTTGCATCCTTTCTTGGTGAAAAATCCCCAAATTTCATGAAAATCACTACCGTATTTATCGGCGTATAACACGCATTTTTTAGGCTAAAATTTTTAGCCTAAAGTCTATGTGCGTGTTATACGCCGATAAGCCGCTGCAGTTCAATGATTTTTAAATCAATGAACTGCAGCGGCTTTTGCAGGTGCAGAGACCTGCCATCGCTGCCGCCGCTTCTCTCCCCCTGCTATCGGCGCCGCTACCCCTTCTCCACCCCTGGCTATCGGTGCCGCTGCCCCTTCTCTCCCCCTGGCTATCGGTGCCGCTGCCCCATTGCCAGCACCGATAGCCAGGGGGAGAGAAGCTGCGCCGTCAATGGGGCAGCGGCGCCGACAGACAGGGGGAGAGAAGGGGCAGCGGCACCGATAGCCAGGGGGGGGTGAAGGGGTAGCGGCGCCGACAGCAGGGGGAGAGAAGCGGCGGCAGCAGGGCTCTAGACCCCAGGAAAGGAAGGGGGAGAGAAGCGGGCAACGACGGCCTCTCTCCCCCTGCCTTTCCTGGGGGCTTCTGCGGGGTCAGAAACAGTGTATCGTGGTATACACACACATGCACCCTCATTTTACCAAGGATATTTGGGTAAAAACATTTTGGGTAAAAACTCTGCAAAATCCCAATGGTGCTTCTTCTCTTCTGAGCATTGTAGTGCGCCAACAGAGCAATTTACATCCACATATGGGCTATGTTCTTACTCAGAAGAAATGAGGCTACAAATTTTGGGGCCTCAATTTAGGCCTCAAGTGTACATAGTGCGCTCTCACTCCTGAGCCTTGTTGTGCGTCCGCAGAACATTTTACGCCCACATATGGGGTATTTCCGTATTCAGGAGAAATTGCATTACAAATTTTGGGGTCTTTTTTTTTCCCTTTTACAGCATGTGAAAATTAAAAGTATGGGGCAACCACCAGTATGTTAGTGTTACCCCATATGTGGCCCTAAACTGTTTCCTTGAAATACGACAGGGCTCCAAAGCGAGAGAGGCCTAAATTGGGGATTTGAATCCGCCACAAAAATTCCCCACGGCAGTGTTTTCCAAACAGGGTGTCTCCAGCTGTTGCAAAACTCCCAGCATGCCTGGACAGTCAGTGGCTGTCCGGCAATACTGGTAGTTGTTGTTTTTCAATAGCTGGAGGCTCTGTTTTGGAAACACTGCCGTACAAGACGTTTTTTTTTTATTTGGGGGGGGGGGGGGGAAACTGTGTAGGGGTATGTGTATATGTAGTGTTTTACTTTTTATTTTGTGTAGGTGTAGTGTAGTGTAGTGTTTTTAGGATACATTCACATGGTTGGGTTTACAGTGAATTTGAGCTGGGAGTTTGAGCTGCGGCAAAAAAATTGCAGCATCTCAAACTTGCATCAGAAAACTTGCTGTAAACCTACCCTGTAAAGTCACATGGGGGGGGGGGGGGGCAAACCTCCAGCTGTTGCAATACTACAACTCCCAGCATGACAGACCATACATGCTGGGAGTTGTAGTTATGCAACAGCTGGAGGCACATTGGTTGCGAAACACTGAGTTAAGTAACAAACGCTCAGTGTTTCGCAACCAGTGTGTCTCCAGCTGTTGCAAAACTACAACTCCCAGCATGTACAGTCTCTCAGTGCATGCTGGGAAATGTATTTTTGCAACAGCTGGAGGCACACTTGTTGCGAAACACTGAGTTAGGTAACAAACTCTGTTTCACAACCAATGTGTCTCCAGCTGTAGCAAAACTGCAACAATCAGCATGCATTGACAGTCGAAGGGCATGCTGAGAGTTGTAGTTTTGCAACAGCTGGAGACACACTGCTACAACTCCCAGCATGCCCTTTGGTAGTCTGTGCATTCAGCTGTTGTATAACTACAACTCCCAGCATGCACACTTTTTCATGGAAAAAAGTTGCCTCCAGCTGTTGCATAACTACAACCCCCAGCATGCACAGACTACCAAAGGGCATGCTGGGAGTTGTAGTTGGAACTCCAGCTGTTACAAAACTACAACTCCCAGCATGCCCTTTGGCTTTGCATGCTGCGAGTTGTTTCTAAGCAACAGTAGAAGGGGAACAGGCCTCTCCTCCTGCTGTATCCTGCCGCCGGGACTGCCACCGCTGTATCCTGCCGCCGGGACCGATCCTGCTGCTCCGGTCGCCGCCACCGCACACGAGGGGACCCCCGCCGGACCAGGGCAAGATAGGAGACCCCCGCCGGCCCCGATCACTGCCATGATAGCCGTCCCGATCACCACCCAGCAGGGTCGTGATTGGTCGGTCGTTCTGACCGATCAATCACGTGATCTTGAGGCGCCACCCGTGCCACTTCACTCCTGCTGGGTAAGGGTGAATGGGGCTGTCTCGGACAGCCCCATTTACCGTATATACTCGAGTATAAGCCGAGTTGTTCAGCACGATTTTTCGTGCTGAAAACACCCCCCTCGGCTTATACTCGAGTGAACTCTCCACCCGCAGTGGTCTTCAACCTGCGGACCTCCAGAGGTTTCAAAACTACAACTCTCAGCAAGCCCGGGCAGCCATCGGCTGTCCGGGCTTGCTGGGAGTTTTAGTTTTGAAACCTCCGGAGGTCCGCAGGTTGAAGACCACTGCGGCCTTCGACATCATCCAGCCCCCTCTCACCCCCCTTTTGTACAGTACTCGCCTCCGCTCGGCGCTGGTCCGGTGCTGCAGGACTGTCCGGAGAGGGGGTGGTCCGGTGGGATAGTGGTTCCGGGCTGCTATCTTCACCGGGGAGGCCTCTTCTAAGCGCTTCGGGCCCGGCCCCAGAATAGTCACGTTGCCTTGACAACGACGCAGAGGTACGTTCATTGCCAACGTACTTCTGCGTCATTGTCAAGGCAACGCCTCTATTCCGGGCCCGCAGTGCGGAGAAGAGGCGCCCCTAGTGAAGATAGCAGCCCGGAACCACTATCCCACCGGACCACCTCCTCTCCGGACAGCCCTGCAGCACCGGACCAGCGCCGAGCGGAGGCGAGTACTGTACAGAACTAAAGGGGGTGAGAGGGGGCTGGATGATGTCGAAGGCCGCAGTGGTCTTCAACCTGCGGACCTCCGGAGGTTTCAAAACTACAACTCCCAGCAAGCCCGGACAGCCGATGGCTGCCCGGGCTTGCTGGGAGTTGTAGTTTTGAAACCTCTGGAGGTCCGCAGGTTGAAGACCACTGAGGGCGGATGATGACAAGAGGATGATGAAGGGGGGGGGGTGTGGGATGATGACAAGAGGATGATGAAGGGGGGTGTGGGATGATGAAGGGGGGTGGGGATGATGACAAGGGGATGATGAAGGGGGGGGGTGTGGGATGATTACAAGGGGGTGGGGATGATAAGGGGATGATGAAGGGGGGTGGGTATGATGACAAGGGGATGATGAAGGGGGGATGTGTGGGATGATGACAAGGGGATGATGACAGGTGATGATGATGAGGGTCTGGATGATGACCGGGGGGGGATGATGTATTTCCCACCCTAGGCTTATACTCGAGTCAATAACTTTTCCTGGGATTTTGGGTTGAAATTAGGGGTCTCGGCTTATACTCGGGTCGGCTTATACTCGAGTATATACGGTACCCCTTTTTTTCCGGGTCACCTGAGACCCGATTGACCCGGAATAGCGGCAAATTGTTGGTCTGAATTGACCGTCTATTTGCCACGATCGCCGACATGGGGGCATCTCAGGACCCACCTGGGCCATATGCCAGGATGGCTGCTGATAGATCAGCAGTCATCCCGTTCCGATCACCGCGTCCGGAGACGCGGTGATCCAGGAAAGCTGCGCCGTAAATGTACGGTGCTGTGTGCTAAGTACTTCTTAGCAGCGCCGTATATTTACGGTGCTCGTCCTTAAGGGGTTAAAGGGGTACTCAGCCCCTAGACATCTTATCCCCTATACAAAGAATAGGGGATAAGATGTCTGGTTGCATCACATCCCAGAAACAATATTGAATAAAAAGTGATTAAAAAAAGTTACATGTGCAAAATGGGCTACCAATAAAAACTACAGATGACTATGTAAAAAATAAGCTCTCATACATCCTCGTATACGGAAAAATAAGAACATTATATTGATTGGCATATGACAATTTTGTTTAAAAAGTTTCTTACAGTACAGTAATAGAAAATGAATCGTATTGACCCTCAGAATAAAATAAGAGTTATGTCTTTTAATAGGAGAGGAGGAAAAAATAAAAAATCGTTTGTCCTTAAAAGGGGTACTCCGCCCCTAGAAATCTTATCCCCTATCCAAATGACTGTGATGTCTCAAGCAGGGTGTGGCCGTGACATTGCGAGCCTCTAAACGAACGCCGGGTTCAGCAGGGAGATCGTGGGGGTCCCTAGTGGCAGGACCCCCTTAATCAGACATCTTATAGTTTGTTTAGAATGTCGGGTGCAGCGTCGGAGGCTTGTGACGTCACGGCTGCACCCCGCTTGTTACATCACGGTCATGCCGTGTCATTTGGATAAGAGATAAGATGTCTATGGGCAGAGTACTCCTTTAAAGAATGTAGAGTATTGTATGGTATTGATTAAAGCCCCTGACACCATGAGGCATATGAAGTCACATCACAGACTATACTACAGTGAGATTATGTACCAAGTGTATGTCAGAGCTATTCCTCTGACAGCATCTGCCTGGAATCAAACATAAGATATGAGCATGACGCAACAGCCAGAGTGTATTGTATGGAAAAAGATGGGAATGAAAAAAAAAAAGACAACCTGCACAGTATAGCGTGTAACACAGTAACATTAGTCTGCATGTAATGTGAACAGGCATATCTGTACGCCCTGGTCACATTACCGCTGTTTGAAGCAAGCTGAGCATGCTGTCACGATTCGGCTAGCTGGATGTGGATCCTCTGTGTCAGCGAGGGATTGGCGTGGACCGTGTCGGTGGACCGGTTCTAAGATGCTACTGGTATTCACCAGAGCCCGCCGCAAAGCGGGATGGTCTTGCTGTGGCGGTAGCAACCAGGTTGTATCCACCGGCAACGGCTCAACCTCGCTGACTGCTGAGAAGGCGTGGGACAGAAGAACTAGGCAGAGGCAAGGTCAGACTTAGCAGAAGGTCGGGGCAGGCGGCAAGGTTCGTAGTCAATGTGGATAGCAGAAGATCTGGAACACAGGCTTTGGACAACACTAAACACTTTCACTGGCACAAGGCAACAAGATCTGGCAGGGAAGTGCAGGGGAAGTGAGGTAATATAGCCAGGGAGCAGGTGGAAGCTAATTAGGCTAATTGGGCCAGGCACCAATCATTGGTGCACTGGCCCTTTAAATCTTAGAGAGCTGGCGCGCGCGCGCCCTAAGGTGCGGAGCCGCGCGCGCCAGCACATGACAGCCGGGGGCCGGGACAGGTGAGTGACTTGGGATGCGATTCGCGAGCGGGCGCGTCCCGCTATGCGAATTGCATCCCCGCCGGCAATGTCAGTGCAGCGCTCCCGGTCAGCGGGTCTGACCGGGGCGCTGCAGAGAGAGGAACGCCGCGAGCGCTCCGGGGAGGAGCAGGGACCTGGAGCGCTCGGCGTAACAGTACCCCCCCCCCCCCTTAGGTCTCCCCCTTTTTTTGTCCGGCAATCGCTTCACGTGGGACGAGGACACTGGGAGCGATTGTAGAGTTTCCTCAAAGGCAGGCAGTTCAGCAGGAGTGGGAATGGGGAGGGAGGGTAGAGGGTGAAGCTTGGCACGGGGCAGAGTGACACCAGGACGGGGGCTATGAGGAGGCACGGCACAGTCCTGATAGGCCTTGGGGAGACCAGGCACAGGAGGAGACACTGAGGCCCGACAGACGGGACTGGGAGCAGAGGTGAGGCATTTCTTACGGCAAGCAGAACCCCAATTCTTGATCTCCCCGGTGGTCCAGTCAAGGGTGGGAGAATGATGCTGGAGCCATGGCAGACCGAGGAGGACTTCAGAGGTACAGTTGGGAAGGACGAACAATTCAATCTTTTCGTGATGGGGTCCAATGCACATTAAGAGGGGTTCTGTGCGGTAACGCACAGTACAGTCCAACTTCACTCCGTTGACCGAAGAAATGTAGAGCGGCTTGACGAGACGGGTCACCGGGATGCAGAACTTATTCACCAAAGAGTCCAGAATAAAATTTCCAGAAGCACCAGAGTCCAAGCAGGCCACGGCTGAGAGGGAGGAGTTGGCAGAAGGAGAAATCCGCACTGGCACAGTGAGACGTGGAGAAGCAGACTTCGTACCAAGAGACGCCACACCCACGTGAGCTGGGTGCGTGCGTGCGTTTCCCAGACGTGGAGGACGAATAGGGCAATCCACCAAGAAATGTTCGGTACTAGCGCAGTACAGACAAATATTTTTTTCCCTACGGCGAGTCCTCTCTTCCTGGGTCAGGCAAGACCGATCCACTTGCATAGCCTCCTCGGCGGGAGGCACAGGGGTAGATTGCAAAGGATACTGTGGGAGAGGTTACCAGAGATCAAGGTCTTTTTCCTGGCGGAGCTCCTGGTGTCTCTCAGAAAAACGCATGTCAATGTGGGTGGCCAAATGGATAAGTTCTTGCAGGTTGGCAGGAATCTCTCGTGCGGCCAGCACATCCTTGATGTTACTGGATAGGCCTTTTTTGAAGGTCGCGCAGAGAGCCTCGTTATTCCAAGATAATTCGGAAGCGAGAGTACGAAATTGGATGGCGTACTGAAGAATTAACCTGGACCAGGTTCAGCAGGGCAGTCTCGGCAGAAGAAGCTCGGGCTGGTTCCTCGAAGACTCTACGGACTTCAGCGAAGAAGGACTGGACTGTGGCTGTGGCAGGATCATTGCGGTCCCAGAGCGGTGTGGCCCAAGACAAGGGCTTTCCAGAAAGAAGACTCACTACGAACGCCACCTTAGACCGTTCTGTGGGAAATTGGTCCGACAACATCTCCATATGTAAGGAACATTGAGACAGAAAGCCACGGCAGAGTCTAGAGTCCCCATCAAATTTGTCCGGCAGGGACAAGCGGAGGCTGGGAGCGGCCACTCGCTGCGGAGGAGGTGCAGGAGCTGGCGGAGGAGATGGTTGCTGCTGTAGCAGTGGCAGAAGTTGCTGTAACGTGGCGGTCAACTGCGACAGCTGCTGTCCTTGTTGGGCGATTTGCTGCGATTGCTGAGTGACCACCGTGGATAGGTCAGCGAGACTTGGCAGCGGCACCTCAGCGGGATCCATGGCCGGATCTACTGTCACGATTCGGCTATCTGGATGTGGATCCTCTGTGTCAGCGAGGGATTGGCGTGGACCGTGTCGGACCGGTTCTAAGATGCTACTGGTATTCACCAGAGCCCGCCGCAAAGCGGGATGGTCTTGCGGCGGTAGCAACCAGGTCGTATCCACCGGCAACGGCTCAACCTTGCTGACTACTGAGAAGGCGTGGGACAGAAGGACTAGGCAGAGGCAAGGTCAGACGTAGCAGAAGGTCGGGGCAGGCGGCAAGGTTCGTAGTCAATGTGGATAGCAGAAGATCTGGAACACAGGCTTTGGACAACACTAAACGCTTTCACTGGCACAAGGCAACAAGATCCGGCAGGGAAGTGCAGGGGAAGTGAGGTAATATAGCCAGGGAGCAGGTGGAAGCTAATTAGGCTAATTGGGCCAGACACCAATCATTGGTGCACTGGCCCTTTAAATCTTAGAGAGCTGGTGCGCGCGCGCGCCCTAAGGAGCGGAGCCGCGCGCGCCAGCACATGACAGCCGGGGACCGAGACAGGTGAGTGACTTGGGATGTGATTCGCGAGCGGGCGCGTCCCGCTATGCGAATCGCATCCCCGCCGGCAATGTCAGTGCAGCGCTCCCGGTCAGCGGGTCTGACCGGGGCGCTGCAGAGAGAGGAACGCCGCGAGCGCTCCAGGGAGGAGCAGGGACCTGGAGCGCTCGGCGTAACACATGCTTTATACGCGGTGGGTGCTGACTGCTATCAGCAGCCAGGACTCAGGGTTAATGCCGGACATCAGCGATCGGTCCGATGCCCGATATTAACCCTTTTGAAGTTGATTGCGAGTTCTGTAATCACATTGTCCCGATCAACTGAGAGGATAGCGGGAGGGCCCTTACCTGCCACCCAGCCATTTGATCGGTGCTCTGATGTCCCCAGTCAAGCACTGCAGGCTGGAGCAGCAGAGCACCGATAACACTAATCAGTTCTGTTCTATGGAGCAACATTTATCAGTGTAACATAGCAACATAGTTTATAAGGTCAAAAAAGACCTAAGTCCATCAAGTTCAACCGATAACCCTAATGAGTCCCTACTGAGTTGATCCAGAGGAATGCAAAAAATAAAATAAAATAAAAAGGTAAAAATTAATTCCTGATTCCAAATATGGCATCAGAATAGATATAGATCCATGGATCAACCTTCTGTCCATATAGATCTAGAATCCATATCCTGTAATGTTATTCTCCAAAAATGCATCCAGATCCCTTTCAAAGTCTTTTACCGAGTTCACCATGACCACCTCCACAGTCTCACTGCTCTTACAGTAAAGAACCCCAATCTGTGCTGGGGTAGAAACCTTCTTCATCAAGATGTAGAGGATGCCCCTTTGTTATGGATACAGTCCTGGGTATAAATAGATCATGGAATAGATCTCTGTAAGGCCCCCTGATATATTTATACTTAGTTATTGGGTCTCCCCTAAGCCTTCTTTTTTCTAAACTAAATAATCCTAATTCTAATCATCTTTCTGGGTACTGTAGTCCTCCCATTCCCCGTATTACTCTGGTTGCTCGTCTTTAAACCCTCTCTAGCTCCACTATATCTTTCTGGTACACTGGTGCCTAGTACTGTACACAGTATTCCATGTGTGGTCTGACCAGTACTGTACACAGTATTCCATGTGTGGTCTGACCAGTACTGTACACAGTATTCCATGTGTGGTCTGACCAGTACTGTACACAGTATTCCATGTGTGGTCTGACCAGTACTGTACACAGTATTCCATGTGTGGTCTGACCAGTACTGTACACAGTATTCCATGTGTGGTCTGACCAGTACTGTGCACAGTATTCCATGTGTGGTCTGACCAGTACTGTACACAGTATTCCATGTGTGGTCTGACCAGTACTGTACACAGTATTCCATGTGTGGTGTGACCAGTACTGTACACAGTATTCCATGTGTGGTCTGACTAGTGATTTGTACAGCGGTAGAATTATTTCTTTTTCGTGGGCATCTATGCCCCCTATTGATGCACCCCATGATTTTATTTGCCTGGTCACTATAGGTAAATTTACTATTAACTAAGACTCCCAAGTCCTTTTCCAAGTCGTCCCAAGTCGTCCCAAGTGTGCTCCCATTTAATACATAATCCCAGCCCGGACTTTTCCTCCCTATGTGCATTACCTTACATTTATCAGTGTTGAACCTCATCTGCCTCTTCTCAGCCCAAACCTCCCCCTATCCAGATCCATTTGTAACAGTGCACTGTCCTCTATAGTGTTTACCGCTTTGCAGAGTTTAGTATCATCTGCAAAGATTGCTATTCTACTATTCAACCTTTCTACAAGGTCATTAATTAATATATTAAATAGAACATGACAAAAGAATGACCCCTGTGGTACCACACTAGTAACAGTCATCTAATCAGAATAAGTACCATTAATAACCACCCTCTGTTTCCTATCACTGAGCCAGGTACTTACACACATTCTCCACCAGCCCAATCCTTCTCATTTTATGCACCAATCTTTTATGTGGAACCATATGAAAGGCTTTGGAAAAGTCCAGCTATACGACATCCAGCGATTGCCCCATGTCCAGTCTGGAGCTCACCTCCTCTTAAAAGCTGATCAGGTTAGTTTGACAGAACCGATCCCTCATAAACCAATGCTGATATGGAGTCATACATTTTTATCAAGATATTCCAAAATAGCATCTCTTAGAAAACCCTCAAACAATTTACATACAGCAGGGGTTAAACTAGCAGGCCTATAATGCCCGAGGCCACTTTGTGACCCCTTTGTAAATATTCGCACTACATTTGCCATGCGCCAGTCCTGGGGAACAGTCCCTGTTACTATAGATCCCCTAAATATTAAATATAGGGGTCTGTCTGTTACATTACTTAAAGTGTACCTGTCATAGTGCAAAAAAAGAAAAAAAATGTTAAAAGAAATGTTAAAAGAAATGTTACTCAGTACTAAATTCTGATCGTGTGCATATCATTTTTATGTGTCTCGGACCTATATATCCAGAGATATAAGCATTTATCTGCTGGTGATTAACTTTTTCGTTGTGCAGACTAGAGGGGGCGTGTCTGTCTGTCTCCTTCACAGAGATGACTCATCTGCTCTGATTCTCGGGAGCGAGCCTGGGCAGTCAGCCAACTCTACTCTGTAACCCTTTCCTCTCTTTGTTTTCATGCTGTACATGTTACACAGAGGAAGATTCTTGTAGCTTGCCTGCAGTATTCCGAGGGCCGGTTTTAGGTTAGCGTGGCCCTAGGCAAAATCAAAAGAGGGGCCCCAAAAGTCATAATACTGCACTAACCAGATTTGCACATTTTTGGTCACTTCAAATATCATAAAAAATATCTTTAAAAAAATCAATCAATTGAAAAGTCCCAGCAAAACAAAAATAGTACTGATAAAAACTACAAATCACAGCGCAAAAAATGAACCTCACACATCCCCATGTACAGAAAATAAAAGACTTATAGGGATCAGAATAGTACAATTTTATATTTTTGTATAGTTCCCCCCACATTAGGAAGGCAGTATAGTTCCCCCCACATTAGGTAGGCAGTATAGTTCCCCCCACATTAGGTAGGCAGTATAGTTCCCCACCACATTAGGTAGGTAGTATAGTTCCCCCCACATTAGGTGCAGTATAGCTCCCCACATTAGGTGGCTGCAGAGGATTGTACAGACAAGGGTGCAATGCTCTGCACATACCCTCCACCTGTTTAGTAATGTTCATACGCACGCTGCTATACACATGGAGGGGTATGTGCATACTGCAGTGCATTGCACCCTAGTGTACTACAGACAAGGGTGCAATGCTCTGCTCATACCCCACCACCTGTATAGGAATGTACATAAACACACTGCTATACACATGGGGGGGGGGGTTATTATGTGCTGACTACAGAGCATTGCACGTCAGTGTCTGTAGAAGACCCTAGGGTGCAATGCTCTGTAGTCAGCACATACCCCTCCCCCCAATGTGTATAGCAGTGTGTGGATGTACACTTCTATACAGGTGGGGAAATGTGCAGAGCATTGCACCCTTGTCTGTGGTACATTTATGCATAATATTTTTTTTTTTTATACATTATTTTAATTAAAAAAAATGGGAAAGGCGGAAGGGGGGGGGATTCAATTTTTTTTTATTTAGGAAAGGGGTTAATTATTTATTTTATACACTTTTGGTTATAGCTCCCATAGGGTATGTGCAGACTGCAGAACATTGCACCCTAGACTAAAGAATACCCTTGGGTGAAATGCTCTGCATTCTGCAAATACCCACCATGTGTATAGCAGCGTGTGTGTATGAACATTCCTATACAGGTGGGGGTATGTGCAGAGCATTGCACCCTAGTCTGTACTACAGACTAGGGTGCAATGCTCTGCACATACCCCTCCCCCCATGTGTATAGCAGTGTGTGTATGAACATTCCTATACAGGTGGGGGGTGTACAGAGCATTGCACCCTTGTCTGTAGTACAGGATCTTGGTTTCCAAATGAACAACTCGCACACATCTCACACAACAATATGCACAAAAACTGCTCTTCAAGATTGCATACATTGTGCAAGACGCACACTGGACTGCCTTTTCCAACATGGAGGCCATACTAGATTTGGGAATTGCAATACTTAACAGTAAAATAAAATAAAAAAATCCATCAAATATTTCAATTAAACTCCCTGAATTTAAAGTCCCTTCATTTTAAGTCCCTCTCACTTTTATACCTACACTCACTTGTATACTTCACACTCTTGCATACAGACACACAATCACTAGCTCAAACAATCGCTTAGTGTACTTGCTTTTATAGTTACCAGATACCACCTCTCTCTTCCACTACCTGGAAGTGAATGCAAAAGACCAAAAATGACGTGTTTTATTCATTTTTTTCAATTTCACCCCCACAAATATAAAGATATATATATTTATTTGGGTCTGTAGGTACAAAATTGAAAGAGTTACGATTTTTAGAAGGGGAGGAGGAAAAAACAAAAGTACAAAAATTGTCCTACTGAAAAAGCCAGCAAAACAACTGCCCCCCCCCCCCATCTGCTTGGACATATAGTAGTCCTGCTGTGTCCATGCGTCATCACCTATATCATGGACACACTTCCTTGATTGACAGCTGTGAGTGCAGGGATCACAGCTGGAGGAAAAATCCTCCCACTGTCATCTTGTGTCGTGCTACTGTCAGTGAGGACAAGCTGGGAGATGTGAGCAGACAGCATACTGAGGGAGGGGGCGGAGACCTGCACAGTGAGGCCACGCCCCCTCCCTTTGAGAGGAATTCAGACTAGCGAGCTGAATTAAAAGTGTAATAAAAAAATTAATAAAAGGTGCTAGACACATAAAAATTAGATGTACATGTACAGGATTAGGTAATGAGTGATTTATATATTTTTTTTGTTTTTGTTGTTGAATCTGACGGGTATGCTTTAAGCTCAAAATGGGCTTGGTCCTTAAGGGGTTAAATGTTAGAAACTAAGTTTCCACTTGGTTTTTTTCTGGCATTTTTTAGAAAACTGCCACTGCAATTTTTGAGCCAAAGCCAGAAATGTATTCAAAAGGAATAGGACATATAAAGGAAGGACTTACACTTCTCCCTTATGGATCCACTTCTGACTTTGGCTCAAAAACTGCAGTGGCAGTATTCCGAAAACTGCAAGAAAAAAAACAAGTGGTAACGTAGCCTAACATGTGTTTCATGGCTCATACTGTGTATAACTAGTTGTATGCAGAGTTTGAATATGTCTATGTGATGCACCATTTTATATTCAATTAAATAATAGTTATCATTTAGTATTTAAAGTTAATCTTTGCATGCATCTGCTCAAACATGGCTGCCAGAGTCACAATGGAGACTCATGTCTCTCTGCTTCATTCTGACCCAGTCAGAACCCATGACTCCACGGTATATTTGAAATATTACTAAACAGGGAATAATAAATATAATTCTTTTACAGCTCTCAACTCCAAAATAAGGCTGTAAAGAAAAAACAAGGAGCCGTCGTGATTTGTGATTCAGCGACAAAAGAAAAAGAACGCAAAGAAAGGGACACCAAAACTGTGATAATTGAGCCCAATTATAAATGGAACCACCCGTTAAGAAAAAAGATGGCGGATGCAGGAATGTATAAGAGGCATTCTGTAGAATTAGAACCCCTTGCTGGCTTCCAGAAATTCCTTTCAAAGACGTTAAGAATAGTGCGTTATAAACAAGAGGTAAGCACCAAATTTACATGAAACTAACAAGGAGGTCAGAGTCTGTTCCTTTTCGTAATATCTCCTCTTTTTTCCCATATTATCTTAGGTTGAGAATGTAGCGCGGTTTTTATTCTTCGCTAACAAGAAAAAGCCAGCACTAGATTTCATTTATAACATCGAAAAGTCATATGATTATTTTGACAAGTTACTGGAAATCGGCAACACTCACCAGACAGTCTTTAATTATCTCAAGAATGTGAAGCGGTTTGTGTCTTATCTCATGAATGCCACATCACTCGTCTTCAGAGACAAGGAGACGTATAGTGCGGCAGGGATCTACCTGAGCCAACTTGGGATATTCCAAAAGCGTCTCCGTAAAGGAATAGCTAAGGAATGTGTAATGAAGAAGTGAGTATAAAAGAATAAAAAAAGATATGTATTGTTTTTGTTATTAAAGGGGTACTCCTCCCCTAGACATCTTATCTCCTATCCATAAGGATAGGGGATAAGATGTCTGATTGTGGGGGTCTCACCGCTGAGGACCCCCTCGATCTCTGCTGTGGCACCCCAGACATCCGGTGCGAACTTTGCTCTGTGCCGGATGACTGGCGATGCGGGGCGGAGGCTCGTGACGTCACATTCACACCCCGCTCGTGACGTCATGGCTATGCCCCCTCAATGCAAGTCTATGGGAGAGGGCGTGATGGCTGTCACGCCCCCTCCCATATACTTGCATTGAGGGTGGTGGCCGTAACATCATGAGCTCTAAAAAAAACGCCGGGTGTAGCAGACAGATCGTGGGGGTCCCCAGCAGCAGGAACCCCTCGATCAGACATCTTATCCCCTATCCTTTGGATAGGGGATAAAATATCTAGGAGTGGAGTACCCCTTTAAGGACAAACAATTTTCATTTTTATTTTTCCCTCCTCTTAAAAGAGATAACTCTTATTTTTTGCATCACCAAGTGTGTATGGGGGATGGGGTGGGGGGTTGTTTTTACCTAGGGCAGATACTGACACGGTATCATTATTCTGAGGGTCAATGCTATTCCAATGTTTTAGCTTAGATTTTCTATTATTGTACTGTTAAAAAAGAAACTTTTTTTTAAACAAAAGAAGTATGCTGAAATTGCTGTATGGGGATGTGTGAGGGCTCATTTTTTTTGCATCATCATCTGTAGTTTTTTTTTTATCGGTAGCCCATTTTGCACGGTTTTTATAAAAAATTTAAAAAAAATCTGGGATGTGATGCAACCAAAAATCAGCAATTTTGGAATTTAAATTTTTTTTTTTACGCCGTCGGGATGAATAAGATTATATATTAATAGTTTAGACATTTCTGCACGCAACAATACCACGTTATTTGTTATTTTTATTTATTTATTTTTGTGTGAAATGGGGGGGGGGATTTAAAATGTTTTATGAGGGTAGGGGCTTATTTATATTTTTTTAAATAACATTTTTATTTTATTTAACCCTTTTTAAGCCCTCCCAAAGGGGAATATTAGAAACAATCAATAAATAGCTTTTGCTGTTCACTGCTAAATTACTGCATAGCTTTGATCAGTGTTATTGGTGCTCTGCTTATACAGCCTGCAATACTGTATAAAAAGAGCCTAAGACCACAGCATGGAGGTACAGAAAGGGGCCCTAGACACCATTCGGCCACTCTCTAAGTCCCCCATGAGTCCATTGAGGTAACCGGCAACCTTTAATTCAGGCCTTAGATGCTACGAAATGAGCGCAGCTTCTTACGCCTTGCATCCTCTAGGGGTTAAACAGCTTAAATTTATTTTTGTCCCTACAGGGAAAAGCTCTTGTCTGAAAAAGTTAAGAGGCCGGATGAGCTGGCATTGGTTTTGACTAATGCAGAACCTGCTTTCAAAAAGGCCATACAAATGGCAGAAAATAGTGATACACTACTGAAGAAGGAAAAATTGATAATTCTCTACTTTTTGGAATGCATTATCATTTTTAGAAAATTTCAGAGACCTGGGGTGATCGAAAACATGACGGCAAGTAACCTGTGATTTTTTGATCAGTCATTTAGCCATGTACACCGCTAAATTCTAGTGTCCACAAAAAATATATAATGTTGAGGCTGTAGAGAGATAAAAAAAAAGCTTGCCTATCCCTAGTCCCTCACAGAATCCGCTAAAGCTCCTGCGAGGGTCCTTCTTGTCTCCCAATGTTCATCTCTCCTGTGTCATGACCGACTGGGGGACAGGGAGAGTGAGCCCTAAACTGACCCTAAAAACACTCTCCCTGCCTACTTGCCCATACACCTTAAGCGGTGAATCAAGAACTTTGAGCCGGTCCCTACCTGCGCAAAAGTGCAGAGGCGTAAAAACACATAATATAATATACCGATATAGTCTGTCACAGGCCAGAACAGAAACGGAAAACAACCAGATATACCAAACAGGATACAAATACTAACAGGGCAGAATATAAACAGGCAAACTGATAAGGAAACAGGACACTGTTCACACCGGGACACAGAGCAAAACAAACTCCCCAAACAAACACCCCACTCCACAAAAGGAGTCGCCATTAATAAAGCCAAATAGACTACTGGTCAGCAAGCACACTCCACGGTGTGGTCAGGATGCTGACCCAGTAGGAAACAGAAATATAAAAACACAGAACTTCATGAAAACAGATACAAGAACACCAGACTCAACAAAGTAGAGGAACACTGGTAAGGATACTAGACAGTATATTTCTCAAGATACAAGACAAGAACTGGATGAGTCTTAATAGAATACAGGACACCAAACAGGAAGAGCACGGATAACACTAGCAAGACTAACTCAGTGTGAACACAGACAAAGCAGAATGAACCAACATAATCCTAAGCATGCTATATAACCATGGATTACTAAATAACCAGCACTGAATGCAGGAGAAGTCCGGCTTAGTGTATGATTACACACCTAAACAAAAAAACTATACAAAAAAAAACAGACATTACATCCTGCCTTCCTCCTCAGAGCAGGACCTGCCTTCTTTGCTAATTACTGAATATGGCGATTTTGTTCTGACCTTTCGTCTCAAGAGCAGGCATCGAGGGCCCGAAAGGAGCTGTTGGGGACCTGTAGGAGACCAGAGATAAAGTATTTTATTATGATTTATTATTTTTATTATAGCGCTCTTGGTTCCAGGGTGCTGTATATGATAAGGGTTAAAATACAAACAAATGTAAAATAAATGTGATACAAAAGTAAAGTGCAGACTGATTCAGAGGGATAGCTGGCCCTGCCTGCAAGGGCTTACAATCTACAAGGGGAGGGAAGGAAAATACAGTGGGTCATAAGTGGCTGTCCCAGTGCAGTGACAACAGGGTTATGGTACATTGAGGCTTCGGTTTGTTTTTGAAGGCGGGTAAGAGCCGCTTGCGATTTGCGCGATTCCGGGTCTATGGTGACCCGGAATATGAGGGGGATCGCGGTTGTCCAAGACACAGACAATCCCCCTGAAGGCATAGGAGTGAGGTGGCAGGGGTGCCACCCCTCCTATGCCTGCTATTGGTCGGTCAGAAGTGACCGACCAATAGCAGATCGGGGGAGGGGAGGGTTACTTTCGGTTTCCCTGTTCTGCCCACCCACAATAGGTGGGGCAGGACGGGGAAACCGACAGGGACCGGCACCGAAGGTCACTTACCGATCTGCGGAGGCTGCGGGCGACGGTGATCGACGGGCGGCGATGTCGTGCTGCTCGCTTGCTGGATCCTACGGAAATATACAGTGGTCTCTAAACTGTAGCCCTCCAGATGTTGTCCAAAAACAAAATATAAAAGGGAAGGGACTTCTCCGGGTGTATCAGTGTGGTGACTGGGTGCTCTATTCCCAGTGTATTCACAGTCATATGAAAAAAAGGCTCACACACACTGTTACTGCTAAAGCTTCTTCTTTATATGAAATTTCTTCACAAGAAATATTTTCTTCACAATACAACAAAGCAAGAAAAAAGCAGTGAATAATCACCTAGGTGGATACAGACAGTCCGCAAGATGTAGATTGGTAGATTGGAGAAATAGCCGATTTCTTAAGACTTCATTGTGCAGCTCCACTGCTCAGTTTCTCTGGCCGTCTCCATTCACACGAAGGACAGTTGAGAATAATTGCAATGTTTCAGAGGCTACGCCTCCTTTGTCAGGCATAGTGAACATTCCCATCACCCACATACATAGTATCAAACTCTCGCAAGATTTTAATTCTACAAAAATATATAGAAATTACAATACTGTTAAAAACAATGTATATAGTTAATCATAGAATAACTACTAATTACTTCTTACAGAAAAATATTGAAATTACAATTTTCATTAATTCTATGAGGTTGTAACGTACACAATGTTTGTATCCAACGCACCTCACTCTTTAGTAATCTCGTCTTAATTTATTCCTTGTTATCTAAATCAATATTTTCCAATACTTGCCACCTTAATTCGTTAATATTGTGCCCCTTATCATAGCCGTGCTATGCTAGTTTCATATTTTTGCTTTGGTTTTTGGGTGTCTTCTTCCAACTCCTTTTTACACGTGCAGATCGCACTTATGTTCATTTATTCTTTGTTTTATTGGTCTCATCGTCTGTCCTACATACCCCATCCCACAGGGACATTTTAAAAAATACACGACTTGGCTGCTGTTACAAGAATGCCATCCTTTGATTGGGATTTTGGTCCCCTTCATCAGATGGGAGACCATGTCTCCTTTGATAATAGTACTGCAATTTTGACATGACAGACATGCAAATGTCCCTGATTGTCTGGCTTTTAAGAATGTTTGTTTGTCCATTTTCTTCTTTTTTAGGTCTGCTCTAATCAAATGTTTAGCAATTGGTTTATTTTTTCTATAGACACCAAGCAGTCCCCAATACTTGCATATGACTTTTTAAATCATTTTAGAGTGACCAGTGTATGTAGAAAAGAAACTCATCTTATCATCTTGTATAGTCTTTTTATTCTTCTTGTTACTTCTTAGATCTTCTCTCGATAATAAATCTTTCTCTTGACTCACCTGCTCTAATTCTTTTTTGTCATATCCTCTTTGTGTGAATTTTTCAGTCACCATTTCCTTATTTTTTATAAACTCTTCCTCTTTACTTCAAATTCTTTTTGTACGAATTAGCTGGCCTTTTGGGATACCCTTGAATATTTGCGGCGTATGACCGCTTTCTCTATGTAGAAAATTATTACGATCAGTTTCTTTAACATAAAGAGTAGTGTCTAACCTCCTGTGACGATCCGTCTTGGGGATTAGCTCTGGGATCGTCCTGGACCACGCCACAGGATGAGTTTCTTCTCAATAAACCAGCAAACAAACGCTTATAATGCAAATCTGGCACCTTGCCAGTTTTATTAGACAGGTTGCAGGGAAAGAAACAAACAAAAAGCAGGAACAAAACCAAAATCCTAGACCGTCTGGTCACTGACTAAACAGATCAGCTTGTCCTGACTAACAACCGCTGAGCTTCCCTCAGCCGGTTAAACTTATGTCCCCTGCAACCTTCTACTCACAATTCATGGCAGTCTCTTTGAGCCTCTCATAGCTCGGGCTGTGTACTCTTCAGCAGGCTCTGTCTCTTCCCTACAGCCCACATGCTGTCTCCTAGGAAGAGCCTAGATTAGACTGAGTCTCCATCTCATATACACTTCCCTTCCTTCCTGCCTCATTACTTAAGAAGCAGGTGAGAGCTTCTGCAGGGTGAGCCAAGGAAATACACCCTTTCCTTGCCACACTGCCACACCTCCCCTCTGTGTTTTTAATTACTTTCACATCAAGATAGTGAATCTCCTTCTCACTGGACTCATGAAAATTCTATCCATTCATGACAACCATTCAGATATTCAACATATTCGAGGAGCTGAGGCTGTGAGCCCGCCCAGAGGATGAAAACATCATCCACATAGCGGACCCACAGCCTGACCCTCTCACTGAGGTTATGACTTCCTACGTACCTCTCTTCGAATTGGAACATAAAGATATTAGCTAGACTGGGGGCCACAGGGGACCCCATCGAAGTCCCCTGTTTCTGTAGAAAAAAAAATCCTCTCCAAAATAATTCTTATACAAAATAATTTCCAACATTTCTACCAAAAATAAAATTTTTGCATTACTCAATTTGTTGTCCTTAATAAGTTGTTCTTTTATTGCAAGTATGCCCTCCTGAGTTGGGATATTGGTATACAGACTTTTTATATCTAGAGTGCATAGCAAAAGATCGTGAACATTATCATTCACTCCCGCTAGGCAGTCCAGAAATTCATTCGTATCGCGTAAGCAATTTGGCAAGGAAGCAACAATTTTTTGTAGATAACAAGACCGAATTTCTTTGATCGGATCCCCTTTAAGTTTTTCATATACCCGACAATCATTCAGTTGGCTATAAGCCTATTCTAAATACATTGCTTTACCAAGGACAACCGTTGCTCCACCTTTATCAGCTTTTTTTAAAATAATTATTCTGTCATCATTTTTTAGATCTTGTAATGCTAATCTCTCCTCTTTGAAAATTTGGCTCTCTTTTTTCTCTAGTCTTATCCCATTTTTCTGTCACCTCCTTAATGACTACCTGCTGAAACGTATCGGCAGGGGACAGTTCACATTTGGATCAAATGTGCTTTTCTTCTTTAGTTTCAGAGGGAGTGGAGCAACGTTGTCCCTGGTAACCTGTTTACCTTGAAAAAACATTTTCAATCGGATATTTCGGCAAAACTTATGGAAATCAAAACTGTCTCCTTTTTCTATAGGTACAAAACCCAACCCCTTATTGATCACGGTTTTCTGAACCTCAGTCAATTCCACATTCGAAATATTAATCAGCAGCTCACCAGCTTTTTTCTTTTGTACTCTCGTCTGTGTTCCTCCAGTGTTGTTCACATTCACTGCTTTTCTTCTTCTTGAAAAATTTTTGGTAGAATTGTTGGAAATTATTTTGTATAAGAATTATTTCAGATTTAGAGAGGATTTTTTTCTACAGAAACAGGGGACTTCGATGGGGTCCCCTGTGGCCCCCAGTCTAGCTAATATCTTTATGTCCCAATTCGAAGAGAGGTACGTAGGAGGTCATAACCTCAGTGAGAGGGGGGCTGTGTGTCCGCTATGTGGATGATGTTTTCATCCTCTGGGCGGGCTCACAGCCTCAGCTCCTCGAATATGTTGAATATCTGAATGGTTGTCATGAATTGATAGATTTTTCATGTGAGTTCAGTGAGAAGGAGATTCACTATCTTGATGTGAAAGTAATTAAAAACACAGAGGGGAGGTTAGAGACTACTCTTTATGTTAAAGAAACCGATCGTAATAATTTTCTACATAGAGAAAGCGGTCATACGCAGCAAATATTCAAGGGTATCCCAAAAGGCCAGCTAATTCGTACATAAAGAATTTGTAATAAAGAGGAAGAGTTTATAAAAAAAATAAGGAAATAGTGATTGAAAAATTCACACAAAGAGGATATGACAAAAAATAATTAGAGCAGGTGAGTCAAGAGGAAGATTTATTATCGAGAGAAGATCTAAGAAGTAACAAGAAGAATAAAAAGACTATATAAGATAATAAGATTAGTTTCTTTTCTACTTACACTGGTCACTCTAAAATGATTAAAAAAAAAAAGTCATATGCAAGTATTGGGGACTGCTTGGTGCAGACGACAAAAATGGTCGCCTGTTCCGAGAACGCCCAAGATTTGTCTATAGAAAAAATAAATCAATTGCTAACCATTTGATTAGAGCAGACCTAAAAAAGAAGAAAATGGACAAACAAACATTCTTAAAAGCCAGACAATCAGGGACATTTGCATGTCTGTCATGTCATGATTGCAGTACTATTATCAAAGGAGACACGGTCTCCCATCTGATGAAGGGGTCCAAAATCCCAATCAAAGGATGGCATTCTTGTAACAGCAGCCAAGTCGTGTATTTTTTAAAATGTCCCTGTGGGATGGGGTATCTAGGACAGACAATGAGACCAATAAAACAAAAAATAAATGAACATAAGTGCGATCTGCACGTATAAAAAGGAGTTGGAAGAAGACACCCAAAAGCAAAAATATGAAACTAGCATAGCACGGCATTTCTTTGATAAGGGGCACCATATTAACAAATTAAGGTGGCAAGTATTGGAAAATATTGATGGAGATAACAAGGAACAAATTAAGACGAGATTACTAAAGAGCGAGGTGCGTTGGATACAAACATTGTGTACGTTACAACCTCACAGAATTAATGAAAATTGTAATTTCAATATTTTTCTGTAAGAAGTAATTAGTAGTTATTCTATGATTAACTATATACATTGTTTTTAACAGTATTGTAATTTCTATATATTTTATATTTTTGTAGAATTAAAATCTTGCAAGAGTTTGATACTATGTATGTGGGTGATGGGAATGTTCACTATGCCTGACAAAGGAGGCGTAGCCTCTGAAATGTTGCAATTACAGGGTGCATTCACACGGGCAGGTTTACAGTAAGTTTCCTGCTTTAAGTTTGAGCTGCGGAATATTTTTCGCTGCAGCGCAAACTCCTAGCGGGAAACTCACCGTAACCCGCCAGTGCAAATGTGTCCTAAAAACACTACACTACACTAACACATAATAAAGGGTAAAACACAACATATACAACCCCTTACACTGTCCCCCCCCCAATAAAAATGAAAAACTTATTGTATGGCAGTGTTTCCAAAACGGAGCCTCCAGCTGTTGCAAAACAACTGACTGTCCAGGCATGCTGGGTGTTTTGCAACAACTGGAGGCACCCTGTTTGGGAATCACTGGCATAGAATACCCCTATGTCCACCCCTATGCAATCCCTAATTTAGTCCTTAAATGCGCATGGAGCTCTCTCACTTCAGAGCCCTGTCATATTTCAAGGAAACAGTTTAGGGCCACATATGTAGTATTTCCGTACTTGGGAGAAATTGCACCACAAATTTTGGGGGGATTTTTTTCCTTTTACCCCTTATGAAAAGGAAAAGTTGGGGGCTACACCAGCTTGTTAGTGTAAAAAAAAAAAAAAAAATTTACACTAAGATGCTGGTGTTGCCCCATACTTTTTATTTTCACAAGCGCTAAAAGGAAAAAAAAAGACCCCCAAAATTTGTAACGCAATTTCTCCTGAGTACGGAAATACCCCATATGTGGGTGTAAAATACTCTGCGGACGCACAACATGGCTCAGGAGGGAGAGCGCACTATGTACATTTGAGGCCTAAATTGGTGATTTGCACAGGGGTGGCTGATTTTACAGCGGTTCTGACATAAACGCAAAAAAATAAATACCCACATGTGACCCCATTTTGGACCCCTCACGGAACGTAACAAGGGGTATAGTGAGCCCACCCCACAGGTGTTTAATGAAAATTCTTCAAAGTTGGATGGAAAAATTTTTCAAAAATAATGTAATTTTTCATTTGCACAGCCCACTGTTCCAAAGATCTGTCGAACGCCATTGGGGTGTAAATACTCACTGCACCCCTTATTAAATTCTGTAAGGGGTGTAGTTTCCAAAATAGGGTCATATGTGGATGGGTCCACTGTTCTGGCAGCACGGGGGACTTTGTAAACGCACATGGCCCCTGACTTCCATTCCAAAAAATGTTTTTCCCCAAAAGCTCAATGGCGCTCCTTCTCTTCTGAGCATTGTAGTGCGCCAGCAGAGCACTTGACGTCCACACATGGGGTATTTTCTTACTCAGAAGAGATGGGGTTACAAATTTTGGGGGGCATTTTGTCCTATTATCCCTTGTAAAAATTTTACATTTGAGGGAAAACTAGCACTTTAGTGAAAAAAATAAATAAATCATTTACACATCCAACTTTAACGATCAAACATCTGTGGGGTGTTAAGGCTCAGCAGACCCCTTGTTACCTGCCTTGAGGGGTGTAGTTTCCTAAAATAGTATGCCATGTGTTTTTTTTTTTTTTTGCTGTTCTGGCACCATAGGGGCTTCCTAAATGTGACATGCCCCCCAAAAACCATTTCAGAAAAACTCACTCTCCAAAATCCCACTGTCGCTCCTTCCCTTCTGAGCCCTCTACTGCGCCCGCCTAACACTTGACATACACATAAGAGGTACTTTCTTACTCGAGAGAAATTGGGTTAAACATTTTAGTAAGATTTCTCTCCTTTTACCCCTTTTAAAAATTCAATAACTGGGTCTACAAGAACATGCCAGTGTAAAAAAATGAAGATTTTGAATTTTCTCCTTCAATTTTCTGCTATTCCTGTGAAACACCTAATGGGTTAACAAACCTTTTGAATGTCATTTTGAATGCTTTGAGGGTGCAGTTTTTATAATGGGGGCATTTATGGGGTATTTCTAATATGAAGACCCTTCAAATCCACTTCAAAACAGAACTGATCCCTGAAAAATTTCTATTTTGAAAATTTTGTGAAAAATTGGAAATTGCTGCTGAACTTTGAAGCCCTCTGATGTCTTCCAAAAGTAAAAACATGTCAACGTTATGATGGAAACATAAAGTAGACATATTGTATATGTGAATCAATATATAATTTATTTGGAATATTCATTTTCCTTATAAGCAGAGAGCTTCAAAGTAAAAAAAAATGCAAAATTTTCTATTTTTTCATCAAATTTTGGAATTTTTCACCAAGAAATGATGCAAGTATCGACAAAATTTTACCACTAACATAAAGTAGAATATGTCACGAAAAAACAATTTCTGAATCAGAATGAAAGGTAAAAGCATCCCAGAGTTATTAATGTTTAACCCCTTAAGGACCAGGCCATTTTACATCTTAAGGACCAGAGCGTTTTTTGCAAATCTGACCACTGTCACTTTAAACATTAATAACTCTGGAATGCTTTTAGTTATCATTCTGTTTCCGAAATTGTTTTTTCGTGAAATATTCTACTTTAACCCCTTCACGACGAGCGACATACATGTACGGCGCCGCGAAGTGTCACTTGGCGCGCGGCGACGTACATGTACGTTGCGGGGTTCCGGGAGCGCCGCGTCACCGGTAGCGGTGATCGGACCGGGATGACTGCTGTTATCTAACAGCAGGCATCCCGGCACATCGCCGAGGGGGGTCCTGCGATCTGCGCGATTCCGGGTCATACGGGTCACTGGTGACCCGGTGACCCGGAAAATAAGAGGGATCGGGGGTGTCCGAGACACCCTCGATCCCCCTTAAGGGATAGGAGTTTGGTGGCAGGGGTGCCACCCCTCCTATCCCTGCTATTGGTCGGCTGAGCGACCGACCGATAGCAGACCGGGGGAGGGGGGGTTAAAGTTCAGTTCCCCCGCTTTGCCCACCTATCGGTGTCCGGGCAAAACGGGGGAACCGTCCAGGGATGGCCGGCGCCGAAGGTCCCTACCTGGATCCCGGAGCGCGATCCTCCATGCGGGGATCCCCCACGTGCGGCGGCGGCTTCCGGGTCCTGCTAGGTGAGTTGTTGCCTAGCAACATCCGGAGGGCCACAGTTTACAGTGGTCTCTAAACCGTGGCCCTCCAGATGTTGCAAAACTACAACTCCCAGCATGCCCAGACAGCTGTTTGCTGTGTGGGCATGCTGGGACTTGTAGTTTTGCAATATTTAGAGGGGTTCAGGTTGTAGATCACTAAGTGGTCTCAAACTGTAGCCCTCCAGATGTTGCAAAACTACAACTCTCAGCATGCCCAGACAGCAGTTTGCTGTCTGGGTATGCTGCGAGTTGTAGTTTTGCAACATCTGGAGGGCCACAGTTTTGAGACCACTGGACAGTGATTCACAACTTGAACCCCTCTAAATCTTGCAAAACTACAACTCCCAGCATTCAGGAACAGCATAAGGCTGTCTTGGCATGCTGGGAGTTGTACTTTCATGCCTCCAGCCATTGCATAACTACATCTCCCAGCATGCCCTTCCGCAATCAGTACATGCTGGGAGTTTTAGTTTTGCAACAGCTGGAGGCACACTGGTTGGAAAATACTGAGTTAGGTCATAGAACCTAACTCAAGGTTTTCCAGCCAGTGTGCCTCCAGCTGTTGCAAAACTACAACTCCCAGCATGCATGGTCTGTCAGTGCATGCTGGGAGTTGTAGTTTTGACCCCCCTCCCGTGTGAATGTACAGGCTACATTCACAATGGCGGCAGATTACAGCGAGTTCCCCGCTACAAATTTGAGCTGCGGGAAATTTTTCGCCGCAGCTCGAAACTCCTAGCAGGAGACTCAGTGTAATCCGCCGCCAGTGTGAATGTAACCTAAAAACACTACACTACACTAACATAAAATAAAGAGTAAAACATTACATATACACATGTACACTGCCCCCCCACCACCCCCCTTCCCCAATAAAAATGAAAAACGTATTGTATGGCAGTGTTTCTAAGATGAAGCCTCCAGCTGTTGCAAAACAAAAACTCCCAGCATTTCTGGACAGCAATTGACTGTCCAGGCATGCTGGGAGTTTAGCAACAGCTGGAGGCACCCTGTTTGTGAATCACTGGCATAGAATACCCCTATGTCCACCCCTATGCAAGTCCCTAATTCAGGCCTCAAATGAGCCCTGTCGTATTTCAAGGCAACATAATAGGGTCACATATGGGGTATCGCTGTACTCGGGAGAAATTGCCTAACATATTTTGGGGGGCTTTTTCTTCTTTTACCCCTTATGAAAAGGAACAGTTGGGGTCTACACCAGCATGTTAGTGTAAAAAAATAATTTTTACACTAACATGCTGGTGTTGCCCTATACTTTTCATTTTCACAAGAGGTAAAAGGGAAAAACGCCCCCCAAAATTTGTAATGCAATTTCTCCCGAGTACGGAGATACCCCATATGTGGGCGCAAAGTGCTCTGGGGGCGCACAACAAGGCCCAGAAGGGAGAGTGCGCCATGTACATTTGAGGTGATTTGCACAGGGGTGGCTGATTGTTACAGCGGTTCTGACAAACGCAAAAAAAAAAAAAACATCCACATGTGACCCCATTTTGGAAACTACACCCCTCAAGGAATGTAATAAGGGGTGCAGCGAGAATTTACACCCCACAGGTGTCTGACGGATCTTTGGAACAGTGGTCCGTGAAAATGAAAAATTTTGCACAGCCCACTGTTCCAAAGATCTGTCAGACACCAGTGGGGGGGGGGGGTAAATGCTCACTGTACCCCTCATTATATTCTGTGAGGGGTCTAGTTTCCAAAATGGTATGCCATGTGGGGGTTATTTTGCTGCTCTGGCACCATAGGGGGCTTCCTAAATGCGACATGCCCCCCGAGCAAAATTTGCTCTCAAAAAGCCAAATATGACTCCTCTTCTGAGCATTGTAGTTCGCCCGCAGTGCACTTCAGGTCCACTTATGGGGTACCTCCATACTCAGAAGAGATGGGGTTACAAATTTTGGGGGGTCTTTTCTGCTATTAACCCTTTAAAAAATGTGAAATTTGGGGGAAAACCAACATTTTAGTGAAATTTTTTTTATTTTTTTTACATATGCAAAAGTCGTGAAACACCTGTGGGGTATTAAGGCTCACTTTATTCCTTGTTATGTTCCTCAAGGGGTCTAGTTTCCAAAATGGTATGCCATGTGTTTTTTTTTTTTTTTTTTTTTGCTGTTCTGGCACCATAGGGGCTTCCTAAATGCGACATGCCCCCCAAAACAATTTCAGAAAAACGTACTCTCTAAAATCCCCTTGTCGCTCCTTCGCTTCTGAGCCCTCTACTGCGCCCGCCGAACACTTTACATAGACATATGAGGTGTGTCCTTACTCGAGAGAAATTGGGCTAGAAATACAAGTATACATTTTCTCCTTTTACCCCTTGTAAAAATTCAAAAATTGGGTCTACAAGAACATGCGAGTGTAAAAAATGAAGATTTTGAATTTTCTCCTTCACTTTGCTGCTTTTCCTGTGAAACACCTAAAGGGTTAAAACATTTACTGAATGTCATTTTGAATACTTTGGGGGGTGCAGTTTTTATAATGGGGTCATTTATGGGGTATTTCTAATATGAAGACCCTTCAAATCCACTTCAAACCTGAACTGGTTCAAACCTGAACTTTGAAGCCCTCTGGTGTCTTCCAAAAGAAAAAACTTGTTAATTTTATGATGCAAACATAAAGTAGACATATTGTATATGTGAATCCCCAAAAAAATTTTTGGGAATATCCATTTTCCTTACAAGCAGAGAGCTTCAAATTTAGAAAAATGCTAAATTTTACATTTTTTCATCAAATTTTGGGATTTTTCACCAAGAAAGGATGCAAGTTTCCACAAAAATTTACCACTATGTTAAAGTAGAATATGTCACGAAAAAACATTCTCAGAATCAGAATGATAACTAAAAGCATTCCAGAGTTATTAATGTTTAAAGTGACAGTGGTCAGATTTGCAAAAAAGGGCTTCGTCCTAGAGGTGAAAATGGGCTCCGTCCTTAAGGGGTTAACATAGTGGTAAAATTTTATGGTAACTTGCATCCTTTCTTGGTGAAAAATCCCCAAATTTGATGAAAAAAATGAAAATTTAGCATGTTTCTAACTTTGAAGCTCTCTGCTTGTAAGGAAAATGGATATTCAAAATAATTTTTCACATATACAATTTGTCTACTTTATGTTTGCATCATAACATTTATGAGTTTTTACTTTTGGAAGACACCAGAGGGCTTCAAAGTTCAGCAGCAATTTTAAAATATTTCACAAAATTTTCAAACTCACTATTTTTCAGGGACCAGTTCAGTTTTGAAGTGGATTTGAAGGGTCTTCATATTAGAAATACCCCACAAATGACCCCATTATAAAAACTGCACCCCCAAAGTATTCAAAATGACATTCAGTAAGTGTTTTAACCCTTTAGGGGTTTCACAGGAATAGCAGCAAAGTGAAGGAGAAAATTCAAAATCTTCATTTTTTACACTCGCATGTTCTTGTAGACCCAATTTTTGAATTTTTGCAAGGGGTAAAAAGGAGAGAATTTTTACTTGCATTGAAACCCAATTTCTCTTGAGTAAGGACATACCTCATATGTCTATGTAAAGTGTTCCGCGGGCGAAGTAGAGGTCCCAGAAGGGAAGGAGCGACAAATGGTTTTTGGGGGGCATGTCACCTTTAGGAAGCCCCTTTGATGCCCGGACAGCAAAAAAAAAACAACACATGGCATACCATTTTGGAAACTAGAACCCTCGGGGAACGTAACAAGGGATAATGTGAACCTTTAAACCCCACCTTTATACCCCTTTATACCCCACAGGTATTTTTACCTAAAATGCTTGTTTTCCCAAAAATTTTACATTTTTAAAAAGGGTAATAGCAGAAAATACCCCCCCCAAAATTTGTAACACAATTTCTCCCAAGTACGGCGATACCCCATATGTGACCCTAAACTGTTTCCTTGAAATACGACAGAGCTCCAAAGTGAGAGCGCCATGCGCATTTGAGGCCTAAATTAGGGACTTGCATAGGGGTGGACATAGGGGTATTCTACGCCAGTGATTCCAAAACAGGGTGCCTCCAGCTGTTGTAAAACTCCCAGCATGCCTAGACAGTCAGTGGCTATCTGGCAATACTGGGAGTAGTTGTTTTGCAACAGCTGGAGGCTCCATTTTGGAAACCGTGACGTACCAGACGTTTTTTCATTTTTATTGGGGAGGGGGGCTGTGTAGGGGTATGTGTATATGTAGTGTTTTTTACTTTTTATTTCGTGTTAGTGTAGTGTATTGTTTTTAGGGTACAGTCGCACGGGCGGGGGCTCACAGTAGTTTCTCGCTGGCAGTTTGAGCTGTGGCAGAAAATTTGCCGCAGCTCAAACTTGCAGCCGGATACTTTCTGTAAACCTCCACCCATGTGAGTGTACCCTGTACATTGGGGGGATGAAACATCCAGCTATTGCAAAACTACAACTCCCAGCATGTACGGTCTATCAGTGCATGATGGGAGTTGTAGTTTTGCAACAGCTGGAGGCACACTGGTTGTGAAACAGAGTTTGGTAACAAACTCATTGTTTTGCAACCAGTGTGCCTTCAGCTGTTGCAAAAGCTACAACCCCCAGCATGTACGGACAGCGGAAGGGCATGCTGGGTCTTGTAGTTATGCAACAGCTGGAGGCATACTACTTTGGCTGGGGATTGTAGTTATGCAACAGCTGGAGACACACTGGTTTGCTACTTAACTCAGTGTGCCTTCAGCTGTTGCAAAACTACAACTCTCAGCAGTCACCGACAGCCAACGGGCATGCTGGGAGTTGTAGTTATGCAACCAGCAGATGCACCACTATAACTCCCAGCATGCACTTTAGCTGATTGTGCAAGCTGGGAGTTGTAGTTATACAACAGCTGAAGGTACACTTTTCCATAGAAAAAATGTGCCTCCAGCTGTTGCAAAACTATAAGTCCCAGCATGCCCATAAGGAAATGCTGGGAGTTGTGGTGGTCTGCCTCCTGCTGTTGCCTAACTACAGCTCCCAGCATGCCCTTTTTGCATACTGGGAGCTGTTGCTAAGCAACAGCAGGAGGCTGTTACTCACCTCCTACTGCTCCGGGACACAGGTCAGTCCCTCGCCGCCGCCGCTGCTCCTGGGGCCCCGATCCCAACATTGATGCCGGGGATCGGGGTCCCCAGCTCCCAGGGTCTTCTTCCCCCTCACGCCCTCCGGAAGAGGGGCGGAGTGGGTTGCGGGAGTGACACCTGCAGCAGGTGCCCTGATTGGTCGGCCGGTAAACCGGCCGACGAATCAGGGCAATCGTGAGGTGGTACCAGTGCCACCTCATCCCTGCTGGCTATGGCTGTTCGGGGCCCTCAGAGACGGCCCCGATCAGCCAGTAATTCCGGGTCACTGGAGACCCGATTGACCCGGAATCGCCGCAGATCGCTGGGCTGAATTGTCCAGCGATCTGCAGCCATCGCCGACATGGGGGGTCCCCCTGGGCGATATGCCGCGATGCCTGCTGAACGATTTCAGCAGGCATCGGGCACCGGCTCCCCTCCGGCTAGCGGTGGGGGGCTGGGAATGGACAGGACGTACTCCTACGTCCTCGGTCCTTAAGGACTCGGAAACGGGGCGTAGGAGTACGTCCATTGTCCTTAAGGGGTTAAAGTGACAGTGGTCAGATGTGCAAAAAATGTCCGGGTCCTACAGTGAAAATTGGCTGGGTTCTTAAGGGGTTAAAGTACCTAGCCTATATTTGTTGTTGACATATAACATGTGTGCCAAGATTCATGTTCATATATTTAGGTGTTTGGACGTGATGCTGGAACATACACACACACACAGCTTCAAAAAGGACAGACTTCCATACAAACTTTCAACCCCTTTTTCACCCCCTTAAGGGTTGAATTTCGAAAAATCCTTTATTCGTCTTAAAAACAGCACCTGTGAAAAAAATTCAGCTTTCTAGGTCCAAGGGTTTATGCTGGGCATTAATGAGTCAGGCCTTCTCATATAGATAGATAGATAGATAGATAGATAGATAGATAGATGAGTAAGGGTTAAGGAAAGAGCGGATTCGAGAAATGTTTTTAAGGTAAAGAAGGGGGTAATTGTCTGGATGTAGGGTTTAAATATTTTTTTCACAACTTTAGCATTCTGGAAAGAATTTTGAGGATACCCATTTAAACGTCACAACATTTTGTTGTAGGTCGATGAGTGGAAGAGAAGATCAGCTTATCATGAAGATCATGTTGGTATATCCGTACATGAACACAAGACCGGGGCACACCAAATTGCAGTTGTGATTTTAAGTAAAGAAGAAGAAAGAGTAAGTATTTTACAATATACTGTCTGTATCTGTCACACCTGGCCAGGCATTACATTCCGCACTCTGGTCAGCTGAGGAGTGGCATTTCAGTCCTGCTCAGTTTGTTAGTGATTTGTCTGTACTGTGTTCAGTTCAAATCGATCTACAGGGTGGGCCATTTCTATGGATACACCTTAATAAAATGGGAATGGTTGGTGATATTAACTACCTGTTTATGGCACATTAGTATATGTGAGGGGGGAAACTTTTCAAGATGGGTGGTGACCATAGTGGCCATTTTGAAGTGGTCAGAAACTTGTAAATAACTCATGAAAGAATAAAGTTACGTTAAAACCAAGCATATCATTGTTTTTCTTGTGAAAATCCCAATAAGTTTGATGTGATGACCCTCTTCCTATTGAAAAAAAAAAGTTGGATTCAAAATGGCCGACTTCAAAATGGCCACCATGGTCACCACCCATCTTGAAAAGTTTCCCCCCTCACATATACTAATGTGCCACAAACAGGAAGTTAATATCACCAACCATTTCCATTTTATTAAGGTGTATCCATATAAATGGCCCACCCAGTAGTTTGTATGTGTTATCTGAACCTGTATCTTGATGTGTATTCAGGATTGCTGTACTCCGCAATGTTATGGGTCCTGAAACATTGCTTTTTGCTCTACCCCTATACCTAGTGTTGTGTTTAGTCTTGTAGTATTCATTCCCTGTGTATCCTGATCTGTATAGAATCTTGACTGATATTCATACCTGCTTAAATTTTGTTTGTTTTACCACGGTATGGATACCTATCTATTGCTCATCTAGCTTTGCCCCTATACCTGGTGTGTTTCTGCATTCAGTCTTGTGTGACCAAGTACCAATGTATCCTTATCTGTATAGTGCCCACCCATTCTCATTCATGGGAAACCTGCCGCTATATCTCCTGGTAACCGGACCCTCATACCTGCTGTATATTGCTTTGGTCCTGAGGCTGTTGTCTATACGCTATATACCTGCTGCTATATCTTCCTGATATCTTTTTTTTTACTACTTTGCATTCTTCCGTTATATATTCTCCTGATTCCCTTGCTTGCTGGTTAACCCTTAGCATCCTTGCCTGTTTCCTGATCTCCGTACAGTTCTGTTTATTATTTTGACTTGTGACGCCCATGCACTTTAGCCCAGTGCAGGGATCAGTGCCCAGTTGTGGATCCGCTGTCTAGGGAGGTTATGCAAGTAGGCAGGGAAAGGGGTTCTGGGTGAGCTCAGGGCTGCACTATTCCCTACTTGGGAGTACCCTATGTATCTATCTCTGTCTTTATATATGATCTATCATTGCCTTAACATTATTATTATTATTTTTTTTTTTAAGTGGTTCAAAATCTACCACGATAAAGTGAGATCTACATTTCTAAGGAATGACGAAGAAATACAAAATTTTTTCCTCTCCTCCTCTGGGGGGAAAATCTACAATGTTTCTAATGATATCGATAGATTTCATAAAAAGTAAGTATTTTTCTCACATGTTTCCATTCTACATGGAAATGTTTTGAACTTATTCAAATATTTCTTTTGTGTAGATTTGGAACAAAACCAGTGACAAGCCAGCAAGTCAGACGAAACGCCGAGACCTTTGTGGCTTGTAACTCAAAAAACAGTAATGATAAAGATGTATTTGCTAAATACCTGTCTCACTCAAATGCTACGGCTGAGCGAATATACAGGGAGAAAACCATGGAGAGCATGGTGAGAGCCTCGTTAATGACCTCAAGACTTTCTAATGACCTCCAAGAGGAGCCAAGCACCTGAAAGTAAGTAGCTGAAGAGTAGGAACATCACATTCATAAATATATATTTATTTATATATATATATATATATATATATATATATATATATATATATATTCACATCACGGCCTTGCCCCCCTCAATGCAAGTCTATGGGGGGGGGGGGGGGAGCGTGACGCATTTCAGCAACAATAAATGTTGAAGTGAAAAATGTCTAATTTAGATAAAAGATTCACAAACAAGAATGCTGGTGAAGATAACTGATCGGGTGAATAAAGAGAGATATTTTAGTTACATAGTTTGTGAGGCTGAAAAAAGACATACGTCCATATAAGTCGCCATATAGTTCTGCCTATGACCCTTTAGTGTTCCACTTAGTACCCTATAGTGTTGATAAAGTTAAAAAACAAACGTTAGACTGAAGCCAATTTTCTTCATTTAAGGGGTAAAATTTTGTTCTGATTTAAAGTCTGAAAATTTTAATAAAATTCTAAATTCTCACCCCACCTCCAGAATCTAGCTACTATAACCTATTGTTTTATTACACAGGAATATAGTTCATAAGGTTTAACTCTTTAAGAACTTAGGGCGTACAGGTACACCCTTGCATCCCAGTCCTTACCCTTGCGCCCATACTAGTCCGACCCCCCAGACAAGTTTACCCGTGCCCCCTACCAGTGAACTTGTCTGGACTGAGCCAGCGGAATAGGAGCCTTGATTCCTGAGTTTGTTGGCGACTAAGGAATCAAGATTGACATTGTCGGGTTCACTGAAATTGACTTTAGTTTTTGTTTCAGTGACGACTTTTGGAAATGTTTGCATTATGCTGATAATTCAGCATGTTCCCTCCTTTGGGGCCAAATTTTGGGAGGCCTATGTCCCTGAAAGTAAGGTCTCTTTTGATGAGTCTCTCATCAGCTTTAAGGTAAGGCTCAGCTTCTGCCACAATATCCCCACTAAGCTGGCGAGGTATGGCGTTAAACTCTATAAACTTTGCGAGAGTACCTCAGGGTACACTTACAGGTTTAGAGTGTACAAGCAACGGGATTCACGTATTGAACCCCCAGAATGTCCCTCCACTCTGGGTGTTAGCGGAGAAGTCGTGTGGGACCTTTTGCACCCACTGCTGGATAAGGGTTACCAACTTTACATTGATAACTTTTATAGTAGTATCCCTCTGTTCACATCCCTCGCCGCCAGATCCATGGTTGCTTGTGGGACTGTGCGGAAGAATCAAAGAGGCCTCCCGACCTATCCCCTCCAGACTCCTATCTCTAAGGGGTGAGTCCTGTGCCCTTACCCATGAAAACCTGTTGCTGGTCAGGTATAAGGACAAGAGGGAGGTCCTTCTGCTGACCACAATTCATGGTAACGGCAGCTCCCCTGTCCGGGGCAAGGTACCCCGACACCGGTCCTCAAGCCTGATTGTATTCTGGACTACATTTAGTATAGGGGGGGGGGGGGGGGGGCATTGATCTCTCTGATCAAGTCCTCAAGCCGTATAACACCATGCAGAAAACACGGGTATGGTACAAAAACGTTGTGGTCTATTTGGTCCAGGTTGCCATATACATGTACTGCCCCAGTACGCTGGCAACACAGGGTCATTCTTGCAGTTTCAAGACAAAGTTCTAAAGGCCCTGATTTTTGGCCACCGGAAAAGAGTGGGCCGGAGTACCTCTAGAACTGTAGGCGCCCGGATCGTCCCAGGCCAAACACTTTCCAGGTGAGGTCCCCCACACTGGAAAGAAGGGACAATCCCAGAAAAAATGCAGTGTGTGTCACAGGAGGGGTATACGGATGGACACCACCACTCAATGTGACACTTGCTCGATCATCCAAGCCTCTGCATTAAAGATTGCTTCAGGGAGTATCACACATTGGAATGCTGCTGCTGGGGGCACAATAAGGAAACTCCCAACTAGGGGGTTATCAGAGGTCCAGATAACTCTCCCAACTAGGAGAGAACGGCCTCCTCTGGACCCCCCCACCATCACGAAATCCACACCACCGGAGGCATGAATTACTTGAGGCTCCCTGCAGGAACAGGAAACTGTGCATCCTTTTTGTACTCTAGGTTTCCTGTTCCTGGAGGAGGAGTCTCTCTCTCTCTGGTGGTGCTGTTGTGACAGGGTGGAAAAATACATTTTCTCTATCGGCTCCATTGGGGGACACAGACCATGGGTATATGCTGCTGCCACTAGGAGGCTTGACACTAGTCAACAAGAAAAGTCGGCCCTTCCCAGCAGGATATACCTGCCCACAGGCAGCTGGGCTAATCAGTTTTAGCTTAGTGTCTGTTAGGAGACAGACCCTGGTCTGGTGTTCTCCAGACCTTGTCTATTCTTTTCTTATTTTTGAGATTAGGGATGTATAGTTAGATTTTTCTCTCCCTTTTATCTCACTATTTTCAGGTGGGAACTCAGGAACACTGTTTCCCCATTTGCGATTGAAGGGGCACATACATGGTGGATATACTGTCAACCCCTTCTCGCCAACGGTCAGAGTCTGGGGTTGTACCTCATGGGTCCGGGTCCCCCACTTTTCCCTGCTCATCTCACTGTTACAGTCCGTCATGATGCAGGTGACTAAAAGCTGACTGAAGACTTCATGAGGTAAGTTTGCCAAGGGCAGGTGAATATCTTCCCCCCTTTTCTTTCAGGTTCCCATCCTCCCTCAGGATTTTCATCCGCTGTAGCCCCCCTGTTTGGAGACCACTCTCCTTTTATAGGCTCCCTGCTCGGCCATTCTGATGTGTGGGGGCAGCTTATGTGGTGCAGGTCTTCTCCCTCGTGTTTTTGTCTTACTTTATTAAGTGTTTATTTTCTATATTATGCACCTTTTTGCGCATAGGTTTTCCGGTACCGGCGTGGATTTTCGCACCAAGTGATGCAACCGGGGTACAGGTAATGCTTACGAATGCACCAGCGCATGTTCGCGCCGACATCATTCTTCAGACACTCCGGAGCGCAAGAACTTCAGTAATGGCGCCTATGCTCATCGCGCAGGCTTTTCGCATTGGCGCATATTGGCGCCGATATATATATATATTGCCAGCGCACCTTCTGATGCGACCGGCATGCAGGAGCGCCTGTACTGTCAGCGGCGCTCATCACGCATGGCCGACAGCTCCACTCCTTCCGGCCATACTCCTTTTGTATGTATTACTTATAGGGCAGTCGGAGGTGTTTTTTCTATGGCCGCAGGCTTCTCCTCAGAGGCATAGCCCCGCCCACTCCTCTCTGGTGGGAATTTCAGCTGCAGAGGTTGAGGGATCTGCCTCTCCTATCAGCGCGGTTTGTGCGCAGCTGTGGACAGTTTTCCTCCAATGAATTGGCTCATACAGCTCTGGCCCTCTCCTTCATGAGGCCTCCCCCCTTCCTCTTTCTGAGGAATTAGGTTTTTGCTGTTATACAGTCTGGCTGGCACTATGTCCAAACCCAGAACTAGGAAGAATTGGAAAAGGAAAAAACGAGGTGCGCTCCTAGTGGAGGATTATTACGATAGAGCAAGGTATGCGCAAAGATTTTGCACCTTACCGTGGATGGTTGTGCTGAGGGCACAACGCCTGTATTCGCCTGTAGACTCGCTGGTGCTTGTAGTCCTGATACGTGGGAGGCAGCCTCTGCGTCCTTCACCGTGACCTCCAGGTAGCGATGTAGTCAAGTAGAAAACAGGAAAATATTGGAACGCATGAGCGGGCGCCAAAATCCCAAGAACGACCAATATGCCAAAAGTATTCCTTAAAAACAATTTGGCTTTTATTGGCAATAGAAGGGTGCAACACAAAGGTTTCGAACCCGTGCCGGGTTCTTCATCAGGCATAGAGTATTACAACTGCATGTATCCAGTGGTTGTAAGTATACCTTAGATTACTGCCGGTTCACAAGGTCAGCAGTACATCTCATTTGCATAAACAGTACATCTAATTTGCATAATAATTAGTTGGTGTGACAGACATTTGCATAAAGTGAAGGAAGGGGGGGGGGAGATTGATTTGTATGAGTTTGTATGTTTGGGGGGGTAAATAGGGAATAGGAACGGTAGACATTATCAACAGAATAATATTTATATGATGGTTTCCACCATCTCATTTAGCCCTTTGGGGTTGACCGTACCTAGCTTGAAAATCCAGTAGATTTCTCGTTTCTTTAGGAGTTCGAATCTGTTGGAGTAGTAGTCCAGGATGTAATCGATCGGGGTGACTTTGAACGGACCTGCATTTTCTGGATGTGTGATAGCACAGTGTCTTGAAAGTCCATGCAGTAGAAATTTCTTTTTGATGTTTTGTCGATGTTTATTTATACGGCAGTAGGTGGGCTAAATAAGATGGTGGAAACCATCATATGTTGATCATGTCTACCGTTCCTATTCCCTATTTACCCCCCCCAAACATGCAAACTCATACAAATCATCGTCGTCCTACCTACGTACTTGAGGCCGCAGACACAATCTATCAGGTAGATCACATAGGCTGATTGGCACGTCAGTCTGTATTTAAGTTGGAAACTTTCTTCCGTAGAGTGTGATTTAATTGCATGTACCTTGTTTTTTATTTCTTTGCAGCACTTGCACCGCATCGTGCCACATCTGAAGCTTCCCGCTGGTAAGGTGGATTTTTCTTGTTCTTTATGCTGCCGAATTTGGCTGGGGGCTAGGTGGTTTTTCAATGTGGGTGCCCTCCGGAACGTTACCTGAGGATGATTAGGGATCCTACCTCTTAGATGTGGATCACTTTGGAGGATGTGCCAGTTGTTCTTCAGTATTTGTTTCATTCTTGTGGCAGAGTTGTTGAAAGTCGTAATAAAGTTCGTTTTCTGTTTGTTCGCCTGGTCTGTCAGGTTTTCCTTCTTCTTTGCATCTGGGATGAGACATTCTTTCTGGGACTTGTATTGGACTTTCTTTAGTGCTTGTTTGACAATTAGTTTAGGATACTTCTCCTTAAATCTTTTCTCCAGGATTCCGACCTGATTCTTAAATGTGGCGTTTTCGGTACAGTTTTTTCTGACCCGCTAAATTGGCTGTGTGGTACGTTCCTCAGCCACTGCTTGTAGTGTCCACTACTGTAATCAAGATAGCTGTTTACATCAACAGTTTTAAAGTAGGTTGATGTGATGATGTCCTTGGTATTGTGGCTGATGCACAGCTCCAGAAAATGTATTTCCTGGCTGCTTTTTTTCCCTTGTGAAATGGAGTCCCCAGTTGTTATTATTAAGATTCATGAGCAGAATCTCAGTGGACTCTTCGGGACCGTCCCATATGAAAAACAGGTCGTCTATGTATCTGCAGTACATAGTGATGTGTGGTGATAGTGCCGGGTTATTTGAAATTAATTTGGACTCAAAGGCCCCCATGAAGAGATTTGCATACGCAGGTGCGACCTTTGAGCCCATCGCGGTCCCTTTGCACTGTTGGTATACTTTATTGTGGTAGGTGAAGTAGTTGTTGGATAATATGAGCTCCAGTCCTTTAATGAGGAATTGCTTCTGGACAGGTGGAATTTCCATATCCCCTTCCAGGAAGCTTTGTACACACTCCAATCCTAGCTTGTGCAAGATGTTAGTGTACAATGAGAAGACGTCACACGTGATGAAGAGGTATCCTGGTTTCCAGGGCAGATCTATAAGTGTTTCGATTAGTTGGGTTGAATCTCGTAGGTAGCTAGGCAGTTGCAATATGTACTTCTGTAAGAATAGATCGATATAATGAGATATGTTGCTAATTAGGGAGTTGGTATTGGATATAATTGGGCGTCCGGGAGGGTTACTGATGGATTTGTGTATTTTCGGTATGAAGTAAAAGTATGGTTTGTTAGCATTACTTGTCTTAGATATTTTTCTTCATCCTTATTGAGAATGTTTGCCTGTGCTCCTTCCTTTACAAGCTGGTGCAGACTGCATTCAATTTGTGGGAAGGGATCGTATTTGATCTCGGTGTAGTATTCTGTGTCTGACAGAATTCAATGAGCTTCTTCTTCATAGTAATCATAATCAAGTATGACTAAACCTCCTCCTTTGTCGCACTGCGGATGACAATTTCGTATATTTTTTTTTGAGGTTTTTTAATGCTGTTCTTGCTTTGATAGTGAGGTTGAATTTCCTCTGTTTGTTCTGTTTCATTAATTATTTTGATACTAAGTCATGAAATACCTCAATGTGGGGACCTTTCGCATGTATGGGGTAAAAAGAGGAGGGAAGCTTGACATCCTGGTGTACCATCAAGTCTTCGTTGATGTTAATGTCTGGATTGTCCTGTTTGGATGCAAACCCATTGTTTTCTTTTATAGCAAAGAATCTTTGTAGGGTGAGTTTTCGAATGAACCTGTTAAGGTCCAAAAAGATCTGAAAATCATCACCCTTGTGTGTTGTACAAAACGAGAGTCCCTTTTCCAGTAGGGAGGTCTCGTAGGGGCTCAGATGGTGTTTGGATAGGTTTATTGACCTTCCTTTGTTGCTGTTTGTAGCGTTGTTTTCTTCGCTGTTCTCTTTTCTTCTCCTTCTTCCTCCACGCTTACCCCTACGTCTCCTATTTTCCTTTTGTTGTTCTTCTTCTGGAACATTCTGGGTATGTTGGGGGGTTTGGTCGCAGTGCCGCTCTCTAAAAAAGGGGATGGTGTGTTATTATGTATGTTAGTCGTTGCTACTGACGTTACTGGTTGTGCTATCTCATTCCCCTTGTCTTTGAGATACTGGGCAAGGGAACCTTGGTTATTGGTATTATCCACAATTGTGATGTCTTCACTAGGTTTGGGGATGCTAGTGAGTGGGACCTGTGTTGTTAGAACAGGCGGTGAGGGTGCTTCATGGATAGTCAGGTTGAGATCAATCAAATCAGAGATCTCTATGTCAGAGTTTATCGGCGTTCCTATTTGCAGTTTGGGTGGAGTATGTAGTAGTATGTTCTCTTGTTTTTTGATCCTTTCACGTGCCTCCCTGCTTAGGTTTTCATATTTCTTAGCGAGGTTATGGCTTGCCTGTATGAACCCAGAACTAACCCACCCTCTAGACATGGCCCTGGTCACCTATTATGCCTGTTTAACGTGCAACACTAAACTGCCCTGTGGTTCTCCTGAACACAATTGTTCTGCCTGCACCACTATGCATCCTGGACCTCTTGGTATATCTTCCCCCAATTTTGGCCCCTCTCCTAAGTATCCTAGGGGTTTCTCCTCTGGTTCATCTCCAGAGAGTATGGAAGCAAGCATAGGCACCTCTCCTCATAGATATCGCCACTCTTCCTCTGCACCCAGAACCAGGGGTCGCTCTCCTGGTTGCCGCTATGGGTCTCCAGATCTGCGTACCAGGTAAGTTTCATCCTTCATTCAAGGCTGTCTCCACCCGCTCCCACTCTCCTGGGGAACTGGAAGATGAGGCTTCAGGTTCTGCCTCTGACTCATACGACCGAAACGACGTGGCCGGCATGGTGGACACCTTGGTCTCGGCCATAAGGGACACATTTTATCTAAAAAGGACCCAGGAACTTCGGACCCAGCTCCAGAAGTCTCCTTTCACCACTCCCGTCCCTCTCCTAAAGGTGTTCAGCTCTCACGCTGAATTTGTTGCCTTACTGGAAACGGCATGGAAGCATCCAAGACGGTTCAAGCTTAAATTTTCCTTTGCCCAGGAATTTATTGCAAAGTGGACATCTCCATCAGCTGTGGATGCACCTGTGTCTCACCTCTTTAAAGCAACTACTCTGCCTTTGGCGGCTGCGGCTTCTTTCAAGGAATAAGCAGATTGAAAATCTAGCAAAATTTCACCTTTGAAGCAGCAGGTTCATCCTTACTTCCTGCCTTCACTTCTGCTGGGGTATCAAAAGCCCTTTCTGTCTGGGCTTTCCAACTCCGCCAGAACATTCTATCTGGGTCCCCTGCGGAGGAACTGGCGGACCTTGCACTTCAACTCTCCAATGCTGGGGAGTGCTTGTGCTCTGCTTCTATGCAAATCGGCCCGTGGTATGGCTTTTACCACAGGTAATCTGGTGACTCTTTCTAGTTCCATGTGGCTCAAGGCCTGGAACGCTGGTGCCGCTTCTAAGAAATCTCTCACGGAGCTTCCTTTTACTGGTTCCTGACTGTTTGGAAAACACCTCGATGAGATTATCTCAGGTGACTGGCGGTAAGTGTTCTTTATTGCCGCTAAATGAATCTCACAGTACCGACTCCCGAAGAAAGTCGACCTCTTTTCATTCCTTTCGAACCTATGGCTCCAATAGGACAACCAGACCGGCACCATCTAGGGGCAAGAGGGTCCCTCCCTTTAAGACCCATCCCTCCTGGAAATTGGATAATCACTCCATCCATTTCGCAGACAAGGCAGGCGTCCGCAAGACTGCCTGTGCCTAAGTGGTCGCCCCACCTGTAGATTTTTCTCGGGTGGGAGGACGTTTGTAACTCTTCCAGGAAGTCTGGTCTGCTCACCTGCAGGACTCTTGGGTCCAAGATGTTTTTATCATCCCAGCTCCTCCAGCGGAGCGTTTTTCAGGTTTCTATTCCAACCTGTTTGGGGGTCCCCAAAAAGGGTCTTCACCAAGGTCCTGGTGGCAGTGATCGCCATTCTGCGAGCACAGGGTGTGTCAGTCATCCCCTACCTCGACGACATCCTCGTCAAGGCACCAACCTGGGACCAGAAACAGGAGAGTCTCAGTCTCATTCTACAGACCCTGTCGGCTGTTTGATCAAACAGGACAAGTCCTATCTACTCCCTCTCAGTCCCTAATCTTCCTGGGACTGCAATTTGGCTCAGCGTCCACCCTGATTTTTCTTCCGCTGGTCGAGCGCCTGGCCCTATTATCAGGGGTTCGGAGTCTCAGATGTCCTGTTCCCGTTTTCATTTGGGTCTGCATGCAAGTCCTGGGTCGAATGGTGGTGGCTATGGAAGCTTTCCTTACGCCCAGTTTCATTATCTTCAGAATTCTCTTTTGTCCTGATGGGACAAATCTCCTCTGACCCTCGATTGGAGAATCTCTTTCTCCCCCCTCCCAAGACTTGCCAGTCCCTCCTGTGGTTTCGGTCCTCTCTTCTTCTTCAGGGAAAATCCTTCTGCCCCTCTACTAGCAGATCATCTTGACGGATGCCAGTCTCAGCAGTTGGGGAGGAGTTTTCAGAGACCGGACGGTCCAGGGACTTTGGTCCACTCAGGAAGCTCTTCTCCCCATGAACATTCTGGAGCTCAGAGCAATCTACCTTTGTCTCAGCCATTGAGAGTGCCTTCTCCAGGACCCCCTGTTCGTGTACAGACGGACAACTCCACAGCTGTGGCATATATGTCAATAGTCAGGGCAGCATACGCAGCTTAGTGGCTATGGCCGAAGTCTCCAAGATCCTTCTATGGGCGGAGCTCAGAGTCCCCTCCATATCAGCTATTCACATACCAGGTGTGATATCTTGGGAGGCGGACTTTCTCAGCCGCTCCTCAGCCGACCCCAACGAATGGTCTCTTCTTCCGGAAGTGTTTGCAGAAATCTGCAACCTCTGGGGCACTTCAGGCATGGACCTTTTCGCGTCTCACCACAACCACATAGTTCCTCGGTTTGTGGTGAACTCCCGGGACCCCCTGGCTCTAGCCTAAGACGCCCTGGTGATTACTTGGTCCCACTTCATCCTCCCATAAACTTTTCCCTCCTCTTCCAAATCTTCCAGGGTCCTGAGGAAACTCAAGCAGAGGGCTTTCCTGCCATTCTAGTGGCTCCGGACTGCCCCAGGCAGGCGTGGTACGCAGACGTGGTTCGTCTGGTGGACGACGTGCCACCACGCCTTCCACTATGATGAGATCTGCTTTCAGGGTCCTCTTGCCACCCCAATTTACAATCCCTGGATTTGACGGGCATGGTGGTTGTAACCGAGGTTCTGAGAGCTAGGGGATTCTCTCCCCAAGTAATTCAAACTGTCATCAGAGCACGCAAGCCCTTTTCTGCGAAGATTTACTGCCGTACTTGGCGGTCTTATTTTCATTGGTGTGAGTCTCACTCCTTTTCTCCAGTTGCGTTCTCTCTCCCATGACTTCCTTCCTTCTTACAGTTGGGGTTAGAACAACACTTGGCTCTCAGTTCCTCTATGGGACAAGTTTCAGCTCCATTCTTTTTCTCCATCCCTTGGTGTCTGATCCTCATGTCCGAACCTTTCTCCAAGGCGTAGCTCATGCTACCCTTCTTGACATGCTCCCCCCTGGGATCTCAATCTGGTTCTCTGAGCCCTACAGGGGGCTCTTTTTGAACCTCTTAGGGATGTTCCTCTTCGTCTCCTTTCTTGGAATGTGGCCTTCCTTATTGCAGTCACTTCTGTAAGGAGAGTTTTGGAGCTGGCAGCCCTATCCTGCCGATCTCCCTACCTGGTTTTACACCAAGACAAAGTGGTCTTTCGCCCAGGGAAGACTCCTCTTTTCAGGGTCTCAGCTCTTTCCACTCGTTCTGTCAGAGCCTCCTGGGCTCTCCGCAACAAGGCTTCTGCCTTGCAAATCTGTAAAGTGTCAACCTGGTCATCTTTGCACACTTTTACAAAATTCTACCCGGCACATACCTTCGCATCTGCTGATGCTAGTCTGGGTCGCAAAGGTTCTGCAGGTGGCTGTGGCTCAGCCTCCCACCTGAGTTGGGAATCATTTATGGGACTGCTTTGGTACGTCCCATGGTCTGTGTCCCCCAATGGAGCTGATAGAGAAAAGGAGATTTTTATGCTCACCGTAAAATCTTTTTCTCGGAGGATCCATTGGGGGACACGGCTCCCTCCCATTTGTTGTGGTTTCCTGGTTTCGTTGCCCGTCCGAGGGTGTTTTCAGTAAATTTTTATTCTGTGGTTCTTCGGACGGTTCTGTTTTTTTCTGACCTGTCAGTCCTCTCCTACTGCTCTGGGACTAAACTGATTAGCCCAGCTGCCTGTGGGCAGGTATATCCTGCTGGGAGGGGCCGACTTTTCTTGTTGCCTAGTGTCAAGCCTCCTAGTGGCAGCAGCATATACCCATGGTCTTTGTCCCCCAATGGATCCTCCGAGAAAAAGATTTTACGGTAAGCATAAAAATCTCCTTTTTTCATTTTCATGGACCACTGTTCAAAAAATCTGTCAGTCACCTGTGGGTTGTAAATGCTCAATGCACCCCTTATCACATTCCATGAGGGGTGTAGGTTCCAAAATGGGGTCACATGTGCTGTTCTGGCACATGAGGGTTTTGTAAACGCACATGGCCTTCCATTCCAGCCAAATTCTCTCTCCAAAAGCCTAATGACACTCCTTTTCTTCTGAGCCCTGTAGTGCTGCCGCAGAGCACTTCACATCCACATATGGGGTATTTCCTTACTCAAAAATTTTTTTTTTTTAAAAAGCCCCCCCCCCCCCAAAAAAAAAAAAAAATTTGTGACACAATTTCTTCTATTAACTCAGCATTAACTGTTAATACTGGGAGTTGTTGTTATGCAACAGCTGGAGGCTCCCTTTTGGAAACAGTGCTGTAAGACTTTTTAATTTTGGGGGGGGGGGGCTGTGCAAGGGTGTTTATATTTAGTGTTTTACTTTTTATTTTGTGTAAGTGTAGTGCTTTTAGAATACATTCACACGGACTGGGGTTCACAGAGAGTTTCCCGCTGGGAGTTTGAGTTGCAGCGGAAAATTTGCCACAGCTCAAACTTGAAGTGCCCGTGTGAGTGTAACCTGTACATTCACATGAGGGGCAAACCTCCAGCTGTTGCAAAACTACAACTCCCAGTATGCACTGACAGAACGTGAATGCTGGGAGTTGCAGATATGCAACAGCTGGAGGCACACTGGTTGGGAAAAACTGAGTTAGGTGACAAACGTTAACCTAGTGTTTCGCAAACACTGTGTTCAGCTATTGCAAAACTAAAACTCTTAGCATGCACTAACCGCTAAAGGGCATGCTGGTAGTTTTAGTTATGCAACAGTTGGAGGCACAACTACAACTCCCACCATGCCCTTTGGCTGTTTGTACATGCTTGGAGTTGTAGTTATGCAACAGCTGGAGGCTGTTTTTCTATGAAAAAGTGTGAATCCAGCTGTTGCATAACTACTACTTACAGCATGCACAGACAGCCAAAGGGCATGCTGGGAGTTGTAGTGATGTGCATTCTGCTGTTACATAACAACAACTCCCAGCATGCCCTCTTTTGCATGCTGGGAATTGTTGCTAAGCAACAGCAGGAGGCCTAGCATTACCTCGTGCTGTTGCCTCGCTCTCTCACCGCCAGTCCTGGGGCCTGATCCCGCCACAGACACCATGGGTTGGGGCCCCAGCTTCCGGTGTCCACTCCCGACACCCGCTCTCTCCCTCTGGAATAGGGGCGGAGCGGGTGGTGTTAGTGACACCCCCAGCAGGAGTCCTGATTTGTCGGCCGTAATGTACGATGAATCAGGACAATAGTGAGTTGCCACCTCACTCCTGCTGGTAAAGGGTGATTGGTGCCATCTCAGACAGCACTAATTACCCTTTTTTTCCTGGGCACAGGGGACCCGATTGACCTGGAACCGCTGGTCTGAATTGACAAGGGTCTCAGGACCCGCCAGGGGTTTGCACAGGATGCCTGCTGAATGATTTCAGCAGGCATCTTGTTCCATTCACCACCCATTTACCAGCAGTGAATGGAAAAGTCCAGCACGTACAGGTACGCCCTGGGTCCTTAAGTCCCAGGAGGCCAGGGCGTACCTGTATGCCCTTGGTCCTGGACAGGTCAATTGGTTCACTTTAACTATGTGACCTTCTAACCTAAGTTCCTTACATTTGGCATTCATAGAACAAAAGGAACATGATCCACAGCAATAATTTCCTTTGGGCCTTTGTCCTAGCAACCAATCCTTTTTCTCTGTATTTCTCTTACTATGATTCTTTATATAAATCACTAATTGTAATGTTCTTTTTATATGTCAATCACTTTTTCTTTAACAGTTTCTTTAAGATCTAAATCTTCTTGCAAAATATGCCAATCATTAAAAATAATGTAAATTTAGGAATAGAATGACTGTGCTCAAAGTTACATGGATATAATATCTCAAGTATTATAAAATATATAGCCATCTGAAAAGCCACAGGTCCCTTGTGGCTGACCTCTAGCTATATAAAAATAACGATTAAAACATGAAATAATGATACTAATAATGGGAAATAGGTAAAAGATATAGTGCAGTGGGAACTGCTGCTGAAATCAAGTGCAAAAAAAAATCAATTTTTAAAGTTAGTAGGGCATTGTGCCACTTGTAGTCCATGCACATAAATGTTTTACACTTTCAGGTGATTATGCTGTTACGTTATGCGCTCCGGCCGCACATGCTGGCCGTGAGAGCATGGTCCCGTTACCTGCTGCTGCCAGCGGGGCTGGGACTCTCATCGCAGGATGTGCCCACAAGCGAGCTTCAGTCCGTCACTCACCTGGTGCGTCTCCTGCCCCAGCCTCTTCCTCACTGCTCCGGCGGTGAATCATGGCCCTTTAAATCTTAAAGCTCCGGCCCGAGCGCGTCCTAGGGGAAGGGGACACGCGCGGGCGGGAGCTTTAAGATTTAAAGGGCCATGATTCACCTGTGGCTTATTTATATATTCCTCCACCCTCCTCACTCCCCTGCCGGATCTTTGTTGCCTTAAGCCTGTGAGAAAGCATTCCTGTTTCTGCCTTGCCGTCTGATCCTTCGCTTTGTGACCCAACCTTGCTTCTCTGACGCCTGCCTATTGACCTTCTGCTACGTACTGACTACGCAACCGTGCCACCTGCCCTGACCTTCTGCTATCCAGACTACATGCTGCCTTATCCCTCCTGTGCCTCGCATCTCCTCAGCAAGTCCATCCCGCTTTGCGGCGGACTCTGGTGAAAACCAGCGGCACCTTAGACACCGCTCCCTGGTATGGTCCGTGTCATCTGCTACACAGGTTCAGAGGATCCACATCCACCGGGGTTCCTGTCTTCTGAAACGTGATTGTTACATTAAAATCCGGCCATGGATCCCGCTGAGGTACTCTTGCATGAAGTCGCGGATCTTCCCTCCGTTGGGGTATATGTCAGTCACAGCAGTTGTCCCGACAGGCGCAGCAACTTTCAGCTATGATGCAACAGCAGCAGGTACCGCAACCACCAGTGTCTTCTTGCTCCCAGGTAGGCCTGCCTTTACCTTCTAAGTATGATGGGGATTCCAAGTCATGCAGAGGCTTTGTTACACAGTGCTCCATGCACTTGGAGCTCATGTCTGAACTGTTTCCAACAGAACGTTCGAAGGTGGCCTTTTTCACTAGCCTATTGTCCGGAAAAGCCCTGGCCTGGGCTACACCCCTTTGGGACCGCAGTGATCCAGTAGCTTCCAAATTAACGGCTTTTCTGGCAGAATTTTGCTGTGACTTTGAGGAACCCGCACGTGTCTCTTCTGCTGAGTCGGCTTTGCTGAACTTGTGTCAAGGGAATTCTTCCGTTGGTAACTACGCGGTTCAATTCCGCACTCTAGCCTCAGAACTAGCATGGAATGATGAGGCCTTGTGTGCCACATTCAAAAAAGGACTAGCTAGCAGGATTAAAGATGCCCTTGCTGCACGTGATCCTCTTTCTCTGACTGAACTTATCCACCTGGCCACACGTATTGATGTGCTTTTTGCTGAGAAGCAGGAAGAATTGCGCTTAGAGATGGCACCTGCCCAAACACAGTTATCCTCGCCTGGCACCCGCATTTCAACGTTCACCTCTACAGTTTCCTGAACTTCATGCCGAAGGTCGTTCCCGTCTTATGCAACAGGAGAGATCACGACGACGTAGTGAGAATTTGTACTTGTATTGTGCTAGCCCGAACGCTTCCTCAAAGACTGTTCTGTTCGCCCACAGTATCCGGGAAAATGCTTGCACCTAGGGCACGTAGGAGAGGCGTTCCTAGGTGTGAATACCACCTCTCCTCGCTTAACTATTTCAGTACAAGTCTTCGCTTCTGCCAAGTTTTCCTTCAGGGCTACAGCATTTTTTTTCATGATCCGCAGGTGACTTTATTGATACAGTTTTAGTCCACAAGTATCATCTTCCTGTCACTCGCCTTGCCAAGTCCTTGTACATCTCCTCTGTTAATGGACAAAATCTGGACTGTATGATTCACTTCCGTACTGAATCTCTTGTCATGCAAGTGGGAGTATCGCATAAAGAAAATATTGAATTCTATGTTCTGCCACACTGTACTTCAGAGATCCTTCTTGGCCTTCCTTGGCTGCAAAGCCATTCTCCGCAACTGGATTGGAGAACTGGAGAGATTATTCGCTGGGAGACAATCCTGTCAAAAGCTTTGCCTCCAATCAGTTCAGTCTAAAATGGTTTCTAGTCCTCCTTTGCCTGGTCGGCCACCACCTTAACAAGATTTCTCTGATGTTTTCTGCAAGAAACAGGCGGAGTCTCTGCCTCCACATTGTCCTTACGATTGCCTATTGATCTTCTGCCTAGTACTACTCCTCCTCGTGGGAGGATATACCCTCTATCGGTTCCTGAGACCAAAGCCATGGCTGAGTATATCCAGGAGAATCTCCAAAAGGGATTTATCTGTAAGTCCTCTTCTCCTGATGGAGCTGGTTTCTTCTTTGTAGGGAAGAAGGATGGCTCTCTCCGTCCATGCATTGACTACAGGGGACTTAATAAAATCACGGCCAAGAACCGTTACCCTCTACCTCTTATCTCAGAACTTTTTGACAGTCTACATGGTGCCAAGGTCTTCTCCAAATTGGACTTACGTCGAGCGTATAACCTCATTCGTATCCGCAAAGGAGAGGAGTGGAAAACGGCCTTCAATACTCATGACGGCCATTTTGAGTATCTCAGAATGCCATTTGGTCTCTGCAATGCTCCACCCGTTTTTTTTAAGAGTTTGTCAATGATATCTTCCGTGATCTTCTCTACATCTGTGTTTTCGTATACCTAGATGATATCCTGGTCTCTTCCAACTAAGAGGAGCATCGTGCTCATGTTCATCTAATTCTTCAGCGACTACGGAAGAATCATCTCTATGCCAAACTGGAGAAATGCCTGTTTGAAAAATCTAGCCTTCCGTTTCTTGGCTACATTGTCTTTGATCAGGGCCTGCAGATGGATCCAGATAAATTGTCTGCAGTATTGGCCTCATCCTTCAGGCCTACGTGCTATTCAACGCTTTCTGGGGTTTGCAAACTATTATGGTCAATTTATCCCACATTTTTCATCCTTGGTTGCTCCAATTGTGGCTCTCACTAAGAAGGCATCTAATCCTAAGTCTTGGCCTCAAGAGGCTGAAGAGGCCTTCTCCCGTTTAAAGTCTGCATTTGCCTCTGCTCCTGTGCTTACAAGACCTTATCCGGAGAGGCCCTTTGCTTTGGAGGTTGATGCCTCATCTATTGGAGCGGGTGCCGTTCTTACTCAGAAAAACGCCAAGGGCAAGCCTGTTACTTGTGGGTTCTTCACCAAGACCTTCTCTCCTGCTGAGAGGAATTACTCCATTGGAGAGCGTGAACTCCTAGCTATCAAGCTAGCTTTTGAGGAATGGCGACATTTATTGGAAGGTTCTGCTCATCTGGTCAGCATCTAATCAGACCATAAAAATGTTCTATACCTTCAGTCTGCTCAGTGTTTGAACCCCCGCCAGGCAAGGTGGTCACTATTCTTTTCTAGGTTCAACTTCTTCATTCACTTCCATCCAGCAGACAAGAACATCAGGGCTGATGCTCTCTCCAGGTCCTCTTGACGTCATTGGTTTGGACTCTAGGCATATTATTCCTCCGGACCGATTGATTCCTGCAGCTCCTGCCTAGATTCAGCAAACTCCTCCAGGAAAATCCTTTGTTCCCCCCAGATTGAGACGCAAGGTCCTGAAATGGTGTCATTCTTCCTTGACAGCAGGACATCCTGGAATATGCAAGACTCTACTACTTATCTCCTGGCATTACTGGTGGCCCCATCTTGAACGTGATGTTTCTGATTTTGTTCATTCCTGTGAAACTTGTGCCCGCGACAAAACTACGACAGAGACCTGCAGGACTCTTACAGCCTTTACCCATTCCAGAGACTCACTGCTCCCATTTCGCCACAGATTTCATCACCGATTTGCCACCATCTCATAACACTGTTATCTGGGTCATTGTAGATCGGTTTTCCAAGATGGCTCATTTCATTCCTCTACCAGGCCTTCCTTCTGCCCCGCAGCTGGCAAAGTACTTCTTGTTGCATGTCTTTCGTTTACATGGTATTTCTCAGCATATCGTTTCGAACTGAGGTGTGCAGTTTGTCTCTAAGTTCTGGCGAGCCCTTTGTAACCGTTTGGACATCAATCTGGACTTCTCCTCAGCCTACCACCCTCAGTCCAACGGACAGGTAGAGAGGGTTAATCAAATCCTAGAGACTTTTCTTTGGCATTTTGTTTCGGCTCGCCAAGACGATTGGGTCGACCTTCTTTCCTGGGCTGAATTCTCATATAATCATAAGGATTCCGAGTCCACAAGATCGTCTCAATTTTTTGTTGTCTACGGACTCCATCCCCGTCCTCCCCTTCCTCTCCCAGTCTCCTCCAGTGTGCTTGCTGTTGATAAGCTGGTCCGTGATTTCTCTACCATCTCGCAACAGACCCGACAGTCGTTATCTCAGGCTTCTTCACGCATGAAGGCACAAGCAGATAAAAGTAGAAGACCTCCTCCGTCCTTCTCTCCTGGTGACATGGTGTGACTTTCGTCCAAGTACATCTGCTTCAAGATCCCCTGTTACAAGCTCGATCCTCGCTACCTTGGTCCCTTCCAGCTTCTACAAAGAAACAGCCCTGTCTCCTACAAACTCTGTCTACCTTCTATGTTACGTATTCCTAATTCCTTCCACGTCTCTCTCTCCTTACGCCTCTTGTCATAGAATGTCACAGAAGAATCTTGTCCCCACACCTGTCTCTGGCACTTCTGACATATTCAAGGTTAAAGATATTCTTGCTACAAAGACTGTGAGAGGTAAACAAATTTTTTTTGTGGTCGACTGGGAGGGTTACGGTCCTGAGGGGAGATCTTGGGAGCCTCAGGAGAATATCCTGGACCGTGACCTTCTCAGAAATTTTCAGAGTCGAAAAGGGAGGGGGAGACTAAAAGGGAGGGGGGGTACTGTTAAGTTATGTGCTCCGGCCGCAAACGCTGGCCGTGAGCGCATGGTCCGGTTACCTGCTGCTACCGTCGGGGCTGGGGCCCACATGCGAGCCTCAGTCCGTCACTCACCTTGAGCTCCTGCCCCAGCCTCTGCGCGCGTGTCCTCCCCAATGTGCACGGAAATAAACAGCAGCAGATACCTTCTAGCAGTCCCACTTTAGCAAAACAGACTTCCCGTGCTATAACGTCTCTACAGTATCAAACATTATCCAGCAAGATGGAAACAGAAACTGAGGGAGCACTCACAGTTTAGGAGACTTGCAAGTGATAGCTTTATTCCTTAGACAGTGCGGTGCATATACATCAAACAGCAAGGTGCCAGGGTCCCATGGACGGGTAGGTTAACAGCTGCTTTCGCACTGATCAAGCAGTGCTTCGTCAGACCAGCCTCTTCCGGCACCTGGGCTCAGGCAAATACACCTTCTCCGCCCCCATGTCACGGAAGAGGGTGTTACAATCTCAAATTACAAAGAACCATGTAACCTTGAGGATATAGTGAAAAGACAAAAACATAAAAACATGTAACTAACATTTCTTCACGCAAGACAAAAGTAAGACAAAATCAAATGAAGACATTCATTTCCAGTCTTTCATTGAGTTCTGGGTTATCTAATGCATTAGTCTTTAGAATCCAGATCCCTTCTCTCTTTTTACAAGTTAGTACCTATGTCTTCGCCAGTTGCTGCATTAACTCTTTCCACTCCTAGGAAGTGCAAAGTCTTAGGATCACTATTATGCGCTTCCTTAACGTGCTATATGAACCTCTGGGAACCTTTTCCTGTTTTAAGGGAATTAATAGGTTCCCGAAATCTAACGTTTAGAGCACGGGTGGTACATCCAATATAAAATCTGTGACAACTGCAGCGAATGGCGTAGACCACGTTTTTAGTCCGACAACACACAAAGTCCCTTTGGGGTACTTCAATGCCTCCTAAGGAGACAAACTTGTCTGTGCAACAGTACTCACACCAATTACAGCTGCCACATTTAAACGTCCCCTTTAACATATGTTTGTTTCGACAACCAACTTTTTTCTGACGTGGTTTTCAAGCCACTTTTTACCAGAAGATTTTATGATTTTTTTTAAAGTTATCAGGGGGCGATTGATGGACCATTTCTTTAAATCTGGATCATTTTCCTGTAAGAACCAGTTATTATTGATGGCCTTTCTAATTTTTTCGGCTACTGGGCTGTAAGCAACAGAAAACCGTTCCTTTCTCCTTTTTCCTGATTTTGAAATTTTTTTTGAAACTTTTTGTTTTTAAGCAGATCATTCCTATCACAGTTGTATGCTCTAAGGTAAGCTTTGTTCAAAACTTTTGTGGGGTAACCCCTTTGCTTTAGTCAATCCTGTGACTCTCTAGCTTGCACAACGAAATCCCCATCTCGGCTATTTATTCTTCTAAGCCGGAGTAGTTGTCCATAAGGGACCGCTTTTTTCACGTGTGTCGGATGAAAGCTCTCATAGTGCAAGAGAGTTTTACAGGCCGTGGGTTTCCGATATCCCTGAGTCATGAATTCACCATGATACAGCATTACCTTCACATTCAGGAATTTGAGCTGTGGCCCTCCAATTTTCCAAGTGAATTTTAGTTTTAGATCATTTTCATCGTTCAGGGCAGACATGAAGTCCACAAAGGTGGATTCCGTGCCTGTCCAAGCGATGAAAAGGTCATCCACAAATCTGTAGTAACAAGCCATAGATGCAATAAATGTATTTCTCTCAGAGAAGATAAGCTTCTTTTCTAAAAGGGCCACATACAGGTTTGCTAGGGTGCAGGCCACCGGGGTCCCCATGGCCACACCTCCTACTTGCCAATCACCATTAAATTTGAAAGCACTGCATGAAAGTATTAGTTTCAGAGAATCACACACAAAATTTCATAAATGATCTAAACCTAAAATTCACTTGGAAAATTGGATGGCCACAGCTTGAATTCCTGGATGTGAAAGTAATGCTGTCTCAGGGTGAATTCATAACTCATGGATACCAGAAACCCACGGCCTCTAACTCTCTCTTGCACTATTAGAGCTATCATCCGACACATGTGAAAAAAAAAAAGTCCCTTATGGACAACTACTCAGGCTTAGAAGAATAAATAGCCGAGATGGTGATTTCGTTGTGCAAGCTAGAGTGTTACAGGATCGACTAAAGCAAAGGGGTTCCCCACAAAAGTTTTGAACAAAGCTTACCTTAGAGCACACAACTGTGATAGGAATGATCTGCTTAAAAACAAGACGTTTAGAAAAAATTATAAAAATCAGGAAAAAGGACAGAGTAAAGGAACGGTTCTCTTTTTCTCTCTTGCTTACAGCCCAGTAGTCGAAAAAAATCAGAAAGGCCATCAATAATAACTGGATTAAACTGCAAAATGATCCAGATTTAAAGAAATGGTCCATCAATCGCCCCCTGATAACTTTAAAAAAATAAAAAATCTTAAAAATTTTCTGGAAAAAGTGGCTTGAAAACCACGTCAGAAAAAAGTTGATTGTTGAAACATATGTTAAAGGGGACGTTTAAATGTGGCAGTTGGTGTGAATACTGCTGCACAGACAAGTTTGTCTCCTTAGGAGGCATTGAAGTACCACAAAGGGACTTTGTGTGTTGTCGGACATAAAACGTGGTCTACGCTATTCGCTGCAGTTGTCACAGATTTTACATTGGATGTACCACCCCTGCTCTAAAAGTTAGATTTCGGGAACATATTAATTCCCTTAAAACAGGAGAAGGTTCCCCGAGGTTCATACAGCACGTTAAGGAGGCGCATAATAGTGATCCTAAAAGTTTGCTCTTCCTAGGAGTGTAAAAAGAGTTAATGCAGCGAGTGGCGAAGACATACGTACTAACTTGTTAAAGAGAGAAGGGATCTGGATTCTAAAGACTAATGCATTAAGTAACCCAGGACTCAATGATAGACTGGAAATGAATGTCTTCATTTGATTTTGTCTTACTTTTGTCGCACTTTTTCTTCCCCAAAACGGGGGTGGAGTTGGTGTGTCTTATACGGTGAATATACGCCCGAGGCTGCTGCAGGCGAGAGCGGGAAGTCAGCGGTAAGTACAGAGGCTGCAGCCTCATGACCGCCGGTGAATTTTTCACCTCCCACCGGCTATGTTTATTGCCCTACGCCTGGAACATACAGTTCCGGGCGCCGGGTAGGTGAATTACTAATAACTGTATACTAAAAACCAGGGTGCCTCCAGCTGTTGTGAAACTACAACTCCCAGCATACCCGGACCGGCAAAGGCTGTCCGGGCATGCTGGGAGTTGTAGTTTCACTACAGCTGGAGGCCCCCTGGTTTTTAGTATACAGTATTAGTTTTTACCTGCTCTGGCCGGCCCCCGCCTGCAGCCGCACACAGGAGCCAGCCCGGGCAGATAATCATAGGTTTTCCTATGCCGGACATCCCTGTGTCCCGAAAAATCTTTTCGGGACATAAGGATGTCCGCGGGTCACTAACCATTCCCCGGCCGATGCGCATCCTCCTCCGGTCCTCCGCCTCTCTAGGTTTGTACGCACGGGACGACAGTGACGTCCCGTGCTTACAACCATAGAGGCGCCGGAGGACAGGAGGAAGACGCGCGCCGGCCGGGGCCTGGTGAGTGACCGGCGGCGCGTAATCTTCAGTGTTCCGGTCACCGCTCCTCCGGTCCCGGCACCTACTGCTATGGTCCATAGGTCATAGCAGTAGATTGTGACACAGAGCCAGAGGAGCGGTGACCGGAACACTGTGGGGGCAGCACACAGACATACAGCCTCCAGCCGTACACTGTATATGGCTGGAAGCTGTATGTCTGTGGGGGGGGGGGAGCTGCCTACCATTGTGGGGGAACTATACTGCCAACCATTGGTTGGGGGGGGGGAGCTGCCTTCCATTGTGGGGGAACTATACTGCCAACTATTGTGGGGGAACTATACTGATAAAATATTTTACTACAGTATTTGGTTCAGAATCTTTTTTTTCTAGATTTTCCTCCTTTAAAATTGGGTGCGTCTTATATGCCGGAGCGTCTTATATGGCGAAAAATACGGTACACGTTTTTATGTTTTTGTCTTTTCACTGTATCCTCAAGGTTACATGGTTCTTTGTAATTTGAGATTGTAACACCCTCTTCCGTGACGCGGGCGGAGAAGGTGTATTTACCTGAGCCCAGGTGCCGGAAGAGGCTGGTCTGACGAAGCACTGCTTGATTAGTGCGAAAGCAGCTGTTAACCTACCCATCCGTGGGACCCTGGTGCCCCACTGTTTGATGTATATGCACCGTCTAAGGAATAAAGCTATCACTTGCAAGTCTCCTAAACTGTGAGTGCTCCCTGCGTTTCGGTTTCTATCTTGCTGCATAATCATTTATATATTCCTCCACCCTCCTCACTCCCCTGCCGGATCTTTGTTGCCTTGAGCCTGAGAGAAAGCATTCCTGTTTCTGCCTTGCTGTGTATCTGATCCTTCGCTTTGTGACCCGACCTTGCTTCTCTGTCACCTGCCTATTGACCTCCTTCTACATCCTGACTACGTAACCATGCTGCCTGCCCTGATTTTGTGCTATCCAGACTACGAGCTGCCTTATCCCTCCTGTGCCTTGCATCTCCTCAGCCGCCTGTGTGGTCGAGCCGTGCCAGGGTAGCGACCTTCGTGCCGCCTGCCGCAGCAAGTCCATCCCGCTTTGCGGTGGGCTCTGGTCAAAACCAGCGGCACCTTAGACTCCGCTCCCTGGTATGGTCAGTGTCATCTGCCACACAGGTCCAGCAAATCCACATCCACAGGGGTTCCTGTCTTATGAAACGTGAGTGTTACATATACATTCTAATGTACAAGGTAGAGGGTGATGTCTGGCACTTCACTGCGGCTGTCTGTGATCCCTGTGGATGTGGGTGCAAAGGTGGATTTGAGCACTGGTGTCTGAGCATGGAGGTGCAGATCACTTCAAAGAGACAATAACAAAGTTCGAAGATATAGAATACAGGAGATGCGGGGGCGTCTCCATGGGACGTTGTCCGTTTCGTGCAACAAGTGCACTTCGTCTAGCCAACGCTCACTGAATGAGCTCGGAGGCGGAGAATATCAGCATACCACTGCATTTGCTGCAATGAGCATGGTTTCACCTTAGTGTTCACAAAAGTTAGTAGAACATATTAAAGCATATAAAACAAAAATGAACTGTAATCATTTCTGTCATTAAGTCCTAGTGCTTTTGCTATCCATTTAGCTTCGCACTGTAAAAGATTTCACCTCCGTTCTGGGGAGGGTTAACCACTTGAAGTCCGGCCAATTTTATGTGTTAGTGCAGTCGCTATTATGTTTTTCTTGTATGTGGGTAATGAGACGTGGAGCACCATGTCCTGATCGAACTGAGTAGAAGTGTTCTCGGACCCTAGTAAAAAGTTTTCTGAACGTCTTTCCTGAAACGCGTCACCTGTTTGTCAACTAAACGTTATTCTGGAATAAATATTCGCATTGCTTGATACCTGCGCTGGACAATTTTTGGTCTTTCCTATATAGTAATATCCGCAAGGACATATTAGGGCATACACTACGTATGTTGATCGGCAGGTGATCATTTGGTTAACAGCGTGTGTATGACCTAGTTTTATTATGCGGTTATTTATATTATATGAACAAAACCCACAGTGTCTGCATGGGAAGCAGCTATAGTATATTGTGAGGCTTTTTTCATCACAATATACTATAGCTTAGGGATGTCCCGATACTAGTATCGGTATCGGGGCCGATACTCTGCATTTGCATGGTATTGGGGACTCGTTTGATGTGTCCGATACCTGCTGGTGTGCGGCCCTGCTCCGCTGTCCCGTTTTCCCGATCGCATCATGGCGTCCTATGGAGGAGCATATGACATACACATCACTCCTCTTCCTCCCCTGCGCCCAGCGTAACGCTATGGAGAAAGCAGAGTGACGTGTATTTCACATGCTTCTCCTTAGGATGCCATGATGCGATCGGGAGAATGGGACAGCGGAGCGGCAACACCCGAGGACAGCCGCAGGTAAACTGTCTACAAGAGGAGGGGGGGCTGCTGTCTCCAAGGGGGGGGGGGGGCCGCTGTCTGTTAGGGGGACAAGAGGGAGCACTGTCTACAATGGGGGGCTGTTGTCTACAAGGGGGACACGGGGCAGGCGCCGTCTACAAGGGGGGCAAGAGGGGTGCTGTCTACAAGGGGGGTGCAGTCTACAGGGGTGGGGCTGCCGTCTACAGGGAGGCTGCTACTAATGTCTGCAACTATCTATACTACCTACAAGGGGATACTACCTACTATTAAAGACAATCTTAAAGCAGAATCACCTGCACTAACTTGAATTTACAGGTAGATAGGTCAGGTGACCCGGGTTCTATCGCTGCTCACCATGTGAACATCAACACAATTGCTCCGGAGACATCGGTCTCGCCGCAAATGCAAATTCCCTGTTCTGTCCAATGGAGAAGAGAGAAATCTTGGGTCATACTACAGCAGCCGCCTCCATTGTACACAACAAGGACCCACATATCATACGGTAAGCAGCGCCAGAAACCGGGTCAACCTGGTGTCAGATTCTCTTTAACCTCTTAAGGACGCAGGGCGTATGGATACGCCCTGCATTCCGAGTCCTTAAGGACGCAGGGCGTATCCATACGCCCGTGGGAATTCCGGTCCCCACCGCTAGCCGGTTGGGGACCGGAGCCGGATGCCTGCTGAAATCATTCAGCAGGCATCCCGGCATATCGCCCAGGGGGGTCATTATGCCCCCCCCATGTCGGCGATCGCCGCAGATCGCTGGACAATTCAGTCCAGCGATCTGCGGCGATTCCGGATCAATCGGGTCTCCAGTGACCCGGTGACCCGGAATTACTGGCTGTTCGGGGCCGTCTCTGATGGCCCCGAACAGCCAGAGCCTGCAGGGGTGAGGTGGTACTGGTGCCACCTCACGATCGCCCTGATTCGTCGGCCGGATTACCGGCCGACCAATCAGCGCGCCTGCTGCGGGTGTCACTCCCGCACCCGCTCCGCCCCTCTTCCGGAGGGCGGGTGCGGGAAGACGACCCCGGGTGCTGGGGACCCCGATCCCCGGCGTCCATGTTGGGATCGGGGCCCCAGGAGCGACGGCGGCGGCGAGGGACAGCCTGCGATGGAGCAGCAGCAGGAGGTGAGTTACAGCCTCCTGCTGTTGCTTAGTAACAGCTCCCAGCATGCAAAGAGTTATGCAACAGCAGGAGGCAGACCACCACAACTCCCAGCATGCCCTTATGGGCATGCTGGGACTTATGGTTTTGCAACAGCTGGAGGCACATTTTTTCTATGGAAAAGTGTACCTTCAGCTGTTGTATAACTACAATTCCCAGCTTGCACAAACAGCTAAAGTGCATGCTGGGAGTTGTAGTGGTGCATCTGCTGGTTGCATAACTACAACTCCCAGCATGCCCGTTGGCTGTCGGTGACTGCTGAGAGTTGTAGTTTTGCAACAGCTGAAGGCACACTGGTTGTGAAACAGAGTTTTTTTTTTTACCTAACTCAGTGTTTCACGACCGGTGTGCCTCCAGCTGTTGCAAACTACAACTCCCAGCAGTCACCTTACACCATGCACCGTACATGCTGGGAGTTGTAGTTTTGCAACAGCTGGAGGCACACTGGTTTTGAAACACTGAGTAAGGTCACAAACTCTGTGATACATAACCAGTGTGCCTACAGCTGTTGCAAAACTAAAACTCTCAGCATGTACAGTCTGTCAGCGCATGCTGGGAGTTGTAGTTTTGCAACAGCTGGATGTCCCCCCCAATGTGAATGTACAGGGTACACTCACATGGGGGGAGGTTTACAGTAAGTATCGGGCTGCAAGTTTGAGCTGCAGCAAATTTTCTGCAACAGCTCAAACTGCCAGCGAGAAACTACTGTGAACCCCCGCCCGTGCGACTGTACCCTAAAAACACTACACTACACTAACTCAAAAAATAAAATAAGTAAAAAAACACTACATATACACATACCCCTACACAGCCCCCCTCCCCTCCCCAATAAAAATGAAAAACGTCTGGTACGCCACGGTTTCCAAAACGGAGCCTCCAGCTGTTGCAAAACAACAACTCCCAGTATTGTCGGACAGCCGTTGACTGTCCAGGCATGCTGGGAGTTTTGCAACAGCTGGAGGCACCCTGTTTGGGAATCACTGGCGTAGAATACCCCTATGTCCACCCCTATGCAATCCCTAATTTAGGCCTCAAATGCGCATGGCACTCTCACTTTGGAGCCCTGTCGTATTTCAAGGCAACAGTTAAGGGTCACATATGGGGTATCGCCGTACTCGGGAGAAATTGGGCTTCAAATTTTGGTGGGTATTTTCTGCTTTTACCCTTTTTTAAAAATGTAAAGTTTTTGGGAAAAGAAGCATTTTAGGTAAAACATTTTTTATTTTTTTTACATATGCAATAGTCGTGAAACGCGTGTGGGGTATTAAGGTTCACTTAACCCCTTGTTACATTCCCCGAGGGCTCTAGTTTCCAAAATGGTATGCCATGTGTTTTTTTTTTGCGATCCTGGCACCATAGGGGCTTCCTAAATGCGGCATGCCCCCAGAGCAAAATTTGCTTTCAAAAAGCCAAATGTGACTCCTTCTCTTCTGAGACCTGTAGTGCGCCAACAGAGCACTTTTCATCCCCATATGGGGTGTTTTCTGAATCGGGAGAAATTGGGCTTCAAATTTTGGGGGGTATTTTCTGCTTTAACCCTTTGTATAAATGTAATTTTTTTGGGAAACCAAGCATTTTAGGTAAATTTTTTTATTTTTTTTTACATATGCAAAAGTCGTGAAACACCTGTAGGGTATTAATGTTCACTTTACCCCTTGTTACGTTCCCCGAGGGGTCTAGTTTCCAAAATGGTATGCCATGTGGTTTTTTTTTGCTGTCCTGGCACCATAGGGGCTTCCTAAATGCGGCATGCCCCCAGAGCAAAATTTCCTTCAAAAAAGCCAAATGTGACTCCTTCTCTTCTGAGACCTGTAGTGCGCCAGCAGAGCACTTTTCCCCCCCATATGGGGTGTTTTCTGAATCGGGAGAAATTGGGCTTCAAATTTTGGGGGGTATTTTCTGCTGTTACCCTTTTTAAAAATGTAAAACTTTAGGGAAACCAAGCATTTTAGGTAAAAAATGTTTTTGTTTTTTTTACATATGCAAAAGTTGTGAATCACCTGTGGGGTATTAAGGTTCACATTACCCCTTGTTACGTTCCCCGAGGGGTCTAGTTTCCAAAATGGTATGCCATGTGTTTTTTTTTGCTGTTCTGGCACCATAGGGGCTCCCTTCTGAGCCCTCTACTGCGCCCGCCGAACACTTTACATAGACATATGAGGTATGTGCTTACTCGAGAGAAATTGGGTTTCAAATACAAGTAAAAATTTTCTCCTTTTTACCCCTTGCAAAAATTCAAAAATTGGGTCTACAAGAACATGCGAGTGTAAAAAATGAAGATTGTGAATTTTCTCCTTCACTTTGCTGCTATTCCTGTGAAACCCGTAAAGGGTTAAAACGCTTACTGAATGTCATTTTGAATACTTTCGGGGGTGCAGTTTTTATAATGGGGTCATTTATGGGGTATTTCTAATATGAAGACCCTTCAAATCCACTTCAAACCTGAACTGGTCCCTGAAAAAAAGCGAGTTTCAAAATTTTGTGAAAAATTGGAAAATTGCTGCGGAACTTTGAAGCCCTCTGGTTTCTTCCAAAAGTAAAAACTCATCAATTTTATGATGCAAATATAAAGTAGACATATTGTATATGTGAATAAAAAAAAAATGATTTGGAATATCCATTTTCCTTACAAGCAGAGAGCTTCAAAGTTAGAAAAATGCAAAATTTTCAAATTTTTCATCAAATTTTGGGATTTTTCACCAAGAAAGGATGCAAGTTACCAAAAATTTTTACCACTACGTTAAAGTAGAATATGTCACGAAAAAACAATCTCGGAATCAGAATGATAACTAAAAGCATTCCAGAGTTATTAATGTTTAAAGTGACAGTGGTCAGATTTGCAAAAAATGGCCGAGTCCTTAAGGTGAAAAAGGGCTCAGTCCTTAAGGGGTTAAAATATAAGTACTCGTACTTGGTATCGACGAGTACTAGAATTAAAGTATCGGTACTCGTACTTTGTCTTAAAAAAAAAGGTATCGGGACATCCGTACTATAGCTGTTGAGGACTCAGCCCATTTTGGCCTTAAGGACTTAATTTTTACGTTTTCATTTTTTCTCCTCGCCTTCAAAAAATCATAACTCTTTTATATTTTCATCCACAGACTAGTATGAGGGCTTGTTTTTTGCATGACCTGTTGTCCTTTGTAATGCCATAACTCATTATATCATAAAATGTATGGCGCAACCAAACAAACACTATTTTTGTGGGGAAATGAAAAAGAAAAATGCAATTTTGCTAATTTTGGAAGGTTTCGTTTTCACGCCGTACAATTTACGGTAAAAATGACATGTGTTCTTTATTCTGAGGGTCAATACGATTAAAATGATACCCATGATTACATACTTTTCTATTATTGTTGCGCTTTAAAAAAATCACAAACTTTTTAACCAAATTAGTACGTTTATAATCCCTTTATTTTGATGACCTCTAACTTTTTTATTTTTCCGTATAAGCGGCGGTATGAGGGCTAATTTTTTGCGCCATGATCTGTACTTTTTTTTTATACCATATTTGCATATAAAAAACTTTTAATACATTTTTTATAATTTTTTAATAAAATGTATTATAAAAGTAGCAATTTTGGACTTTTTTTTTTTTTTTACGTTCACGCCATTCACCGTACGGGATCATTAACATTTTATTTTAATAGTTCGGACATTTACGCACGCGGCGATACCAAATATGTCTATTAAATTTATTTTTTAAGCTTTTTGGGGGTAAAATAGGAAAAAACTGACGTTTTACTTTTTTATTGGGGGAGGGGATTTTTCACTTTTAAATTTTTTTTTTAATACTTTAATAGTCCCCATAGGGGACTATTCATAGCAATACCATGATTGCTAATACTGATCTGTTCTATGTATAGGACATAGAACAGATCAGTGTTATCGGTAATCTTCTGTTTTGGTCTGCTTGATCTCAGACCAGAGCTGAAGACGACGGGAGGAGGAAGGTGAGGGGACCTCCGTGCGGCTCTCTGAATGATCGGAACCCCGCAGCAGCGCTGCGGGCGATCCGATCATTCATTGAAATTGCGCACTGCCGCAGATGCCGGGATCTGTATTGATCCCGGCACCTGAGGGATTAATGGCGGACGCCCGCAAGATCGCGGGCGTCGGCCATTGCCGGCGGGTCCCTGGCTGCGATCAGCAGCCGGGATCAGCCGCGCATGACACGGGCATCGCTCCGATGCCCGCGGTTATGCACAGGACGTAAATGTACGTCCTGGTGCGTTTAGTACCACCGCACCAGGACGTACATTTACGTCCTGCGTCCTTAAGGGGTTAAGGAGAATTGCAGGTGGTAGCTTTATTCAGTGGACGGTGCAATGGACAGACTTCAGACAGCGGGACAAAAGTCTGTCTGAAAGTCCGCGGCGGCCCGCTGTCTGAAGTCTGTCCATTGCACCGTCCACTGAATAAAGCTACCACCTACAATTCTCCTTAAACCGTGGGTGCTCCCTCTGTTTTCTGTTACTCTCCAAATGAACTACATTAGAATGTATAAAACATTTATGTGCACGGCCTACAAGTGGCACAAAGCCATAACTTTAATATTGTATTTTACTTTTTTTTTTGCACTTTATTTCAGCAGCAGTTCCCACAGCACTATATCTTTTACCTATTTCCCATTAGTAGTATCATTATTTTAGGTTTTAATTATTATTTTTATATAGCTAGAGGTCAGCCACAAGGGCCCTGTGGCTTTTCAGACGGCTATGTATTTTATGTATTTTTTATATTGTTATTTTTAATAAACACATATTTGAGATATTATATCCATGTAACTCTGAGCAACGTCATTCTATTGCTAAATTTTAATTATTTATTTCACACCTAGGGTATAGGTGTTTAGACTGGTTTTGGTATTAAAGGCTAGGTGAGCGCCTTCCATTTCTTTTACATAATTATTAAAAATAGCATTTTTAAATCACATTTAAACATTTTATTTCCTATCCAAAAGGATAGGGGATAAAATGTCTGATTGCGTGAGTCCCACTGCTGGGGGCCCCCCACGATCACTGAGCCAGCAGCAGCAACGTTACACCATGCCCCCTCCATTCATGTCTACGGGAGGGGGGGGGGGGGGGGTCACGCCTTCTCCCATAGACATAAATGGAAGGGGCATGGCGGCTTTAGTCACCAGTCATCCGGCACAGAGCAGCATTCGCTTTGTGCGGGGATGACTGGGATGCCGTGCCGGAGATCGCTGGGATCCCCAGCGGCGGGACCCCCCCACAATCAGACATCCCCTATCCTTCGGATAGTTGCCTGAACCAAACTCCTAGGGTAACCTCTTTGTATTAGTCTTTCCTGTAATTCATTAGCCTGTATATTAAATCTCTCCTGATTACTATTAATGTTTGATCCTGGCAAGCTGGCTATATACTATTTTTTGACCCGTGGAGGATGTGAAAGTGCAATAGTGCATAGTTGCCAATATTTTTTCTAAAACCTGATGTCACAATCTCCTTATTAAGATTGTTAAGATTAAGATGTCCACCTCCCAAAAATTATGTAAAACACATATTGCCCTTATTCAAATAATCCACAAAACTCCTAAAAACTCCTCCTCTGTACCGTCCAACACCACAAATAAATCATTCACAAAGCATACATATAACTAAACCTCTAAAGGATTACATGTAATAGTCTCCTATGGGGACTACAAAATGGTGTAAAAAAGTTATAAATAAAAAATTAATAAAATGTGAATTAACCCCTTCATTAATAACAGTTTGAATCACCCCCCTTTTCCCATTTCAAAAAGAAAGAAAAAAAAAAACACATACATATGTGATATCACCACGTGCGTAAATGTCTGAACATATGTTACTTAAACCACGCAGTGAATGGCGTATGCGTAAAAAATACCAAAGTTTGAAAATTGCGTATTTTTGGTCATTTTGTATACCCCAAAAAAAGATGTATAAAAAAGCGGTCAAAAAGTCCCATCAAAACAAAAATGGTATCTATAAAAAAATATATAAATAAAATACAGACCACAGCGCAAAAAATTTCCCCATCCCCATATACGAAAAAAATTTAGATATAGGGGTCAGAAGAGGACTATTAAATAAATTAAATTTTTGTGCAAAGTTATATTTTTTTATCAGAAGTAAAACAAAATCAAACCTATATAGGTTGGGATCATTTTAATCCTATGGACCTACAGAATAAAGATAAGATGTCATTTTTACCGAAAAGTGCACCGTGTAAAAATTACATAATGGCTGGGTTTTTTCAATTTTGTCCAACAAATATTTTCTTGGTTTTGCTGTAGATTTAGTGGTGAAATGATTGATGTCATTACAAAGTAAAATTGGTAGTGCATAAAACAAGCCTCATATAGGTCTGTAGGTGGAAAACTGAAAGAGTTAGGATTTTGAGATGGTAAGGAGGAAAAGCAGGTCCGTTATGGGGAGGATAAGAATTAAGTATTATTAAGGAAAGAAACCAGATGGATTCTTAGATTGAAAGCAATGGGTCCGCTAGGATTTAATGAACGTATGGAGTTAGGTGCATTACTATGAATCCTTTGCTCGATTAGTTGGTTTAAATATGTTTTCAATAGCAATTACCTTGTTTTGTGGATCTGTTTCCTGGACAACAGAAGGTCAGAGGTTATGTACAGCATTTTTCCTTTGTAGTGACATTGTGGGCCAGTTGAAGCGCATAGCAGGAAACGGCACAGTTGCCCCCAGGAACATCCCCTTGTCTATGTTAGTCCATCCCTGTCCTGCATTGTATTTATATTATGAATTAAAAGACTGAAGTTCAAGCCGATGGGGAGCGCCCTGTCATTCATTTCTTGTGAAGGTTATCATTTAATACATTTGGTGCTCCTACACATTACCAGCACACAAAAAAGGTGTACAAAAATGCCCCCCATTGTCCAGTTTGGGGGAAAAGGAGTCTGCCCTAGTAAATAGTGCCACTCCTGTCCATGGAATGTGTCTGGTATTTTAGTTCAGCGTCATTCCAGGGGACTGTGCCAGAAAACCCAAGAAAAGTAGTGTTTTTTTTCTAACAATACAAAGTAGACAATGTCGGACAATCCCTTTAAAGGGGTACTCCGCCCCTAGACATTTTATCCCCTATCCAAAGGGTAGGGGATAAGATGTCAGATCGCCGCGGTCCCGCTGCTGGGGACCCCTGGGATCCCCGCTGCGGCACCGCGCTATCATTACTGCGCAGAGGGAGTTCGCTCTGCACGTAATGATGGGCAGTACAGGGGCCAGAGCATCGTTACGTCACGGCTCCGCCCCTCGTGACATCACGGCCCGCCCCTTTCAATACAAGTCTATGGGAGGGGGCGTGGCGGTCGTCACCCCCACCTCCCATAGACTTGCATTAAGGGGACGGGCCGTGATGTCACGAGGGGCGGAGCCATGACGTCACGCTGCTCCGTCCCCCGTTATTACGCACAGAGCGAACTCTCTCTGTGCTGTAATGATAGCGCGGTGCCGCAGTGGGGATCCCAGGGGTCCCCAGCAGCGGGACCGCGGCGATCTGACATCTTATCCCCGATCCTTTGGATAGGGGATAAGATGTCTAGGGGCGGAATACCCCTTTAAAGGTCTGACTTTTTCAGAACAGAAGATGTGAAGCTTTAGAATGGCTTGGACATGTAACTCTTCTGCCAACCTTGTTCTTCTCTTCACCTGTAGGTTTATGCCTGGTTTTTCAGAGCTCGTCTAAGAATTCTGCCTGAGATGTTCAATAAGGATGGAAACAAGACCCCAAAGCCTTCTTCAATAAAGCCTAAAATGAAACCACTTAAGCTCTCATCGATAACATCTCAATCCGTCTCTTCCCCCACTGCTTTGTTGAAGGTGAAAAACTGAGCAGATTGCAGATCGTGGCCACACAACATATCATTGAAATGGAGGAGGCCAAATGTGAAGCCCCTAGAAGTGCCTGCAACTATCTTCAACATTCATTGTCCACGGGCCACACTGAGGTGGAAAAGCTAATATTTTGATGACTTTGCAGCTACCGGAGTCTTTGCACCTCTGAGTTTTGTTCTTTCTTATTTTTGTTACATAAGGAACACACCAATTAGGTCAGATAAAATGTAACTTTTACTAAATAATCATATAAAATACAGAATAAATCTCAAAACATCATCATAGTTACTGTATAGGTCACCAAGATAAGGGGGAAGGGGAATATGGATACAGGTGAATACTTAAACTACCTAAAATGGGCCCTTACTATATAAGTGTGGATAGGAAAGGGAACATAGAAACAATACCAACAAATTCAGATGGAAAGTTTGGCAAGTTCACTCCAATGCGTTTCGTCCTGAAATCTACAGGACTCATCAGGGAAAGCACATAAATAGTGAAAAATACCCAAACAGGAATATAGAGTACAGTAACCAAGAAATGATATTCAATTCAGCTTGTCATGGTCTGTCATGTCACATACCGTCATAGACAACAAGTTAGGAAATACACTGTGCAGTACACCACATGGAAGAAACACATTAACCCTCCCTTTCAAATAAAATAATTAGATAGATAGATAGATATATTACAAATGTGGGGTAGGCTCAAAGTATGCCGCAACCCAGAACAAAAAATTCAGTTCATATAAGGTTGTGTATGGTAGCTAGTTGTCTGGTCGGTAAAGACAGGGCAAATGACAGAGTCCTGATACAGTAATCCTATATGATAGGGATGATGATCCCAAAACAAGTCCCAAAAGGATAAGGCGAGACTCCAAAAAAGGTCAGAAGCCCTAGCAACGTTGATGCTAGATGCCAGATGATTTCAAATAGGAACCGATGAAAGATGGTAGGTCACTGGTATAGATGACCAGGTCCTCGTGGGGGACCGCCACGAGGACCTGGTCATCTATACCACTGACCTATCTTTCATCGGTTCCTATTTGAAATCATCTGGCATCTAGCATCAACTTTGCTAGGGCTTCTGACCTTTTTTGGAGTCTCGCCTTATCCTTTTGGGACTTGTTTTGGGATCATCATCCCTATCATATAGGATTACTGTATCAGGACTCTGTCATTTGCCCTGTCTTTACCGACCAGACAACTAGCTACCATACACCACCTTATATGAACTGAATTTTTTGTTCTGGGTTGCAGCATACTTTGAGCCTACCCCACATTTGTATCATATTATATATATATATATATATATATATATATATATATATATATATATATATATATTATATACACACACACACACATATCTTGTATGATTTTATTTGAAAGGGAGGGTTAATGTGTTTCTTCCATGTGGTGTACTGCACAGTGTATTTTCTAACATGTTGTCTATGACGGTATGTGACATGACAGACCATGACAAGCTGAATTGAATATCATTTCTTGGTTACTGTACTCTATATTCCTGTTTGGGTATTTTTCACTATTTATGTACTTTCCCTGATGAGTCCTGTAGATTTCAGGACGAAACGCGTTGGAGTGAACTTGCCAAACTTTCCATCTGAATTTGTTGGTATTGTTTTTATGTTCTTTCCTATCCACACTTATATAGTAAGGGCCCATTTTAGGTAGCTTAGGTATTCACCTGTATCTGTATTCCCCTTCCCCCTTATCTTGGTGACCTATACAGTAACCATGATGATTTTTTGAGATTTATTCTGTATTTTATGATTATTTAGTAAAAGTTACATTTTATCCGACCTAATTGGTGTGTTCCTTATGTAATATCCATGAAAATTTTTCACCATGGGTAATTCATATTATTTTGAATACAGGGGGGCATATCAATCCCCCAAGTATTTTTGTCCTTCGTATTTTGCATGTTTCTTTTAATTTAAGATTTCACTCATTACCTCAAGGAAAAAAGTGGACGAAGATGTAACCTATTCACTTCAGTGTTTGCAAAGAACGCACAAACCCTCATCCTACGTAGGGCTCTTTGCATGTAACCCTTACTGTGTGTTACCCCCCCCCCCCCAACTATATTGGTCACATTGACCAAATGTCACACTGCAGTGTAGAAGATCACCACATCTGGCACTTAGAGAAGGTCATTTGGATAGGACTATATACCAGTGTGTAGAAATGTAATCCTGGACTGATTTTGGGCCTCGAGGACTGGTTTGGGGACTTCTGCTATATACATCATTTTCTAACTAACTCCACACCCTTGTTGTACATTGTTGCCAGGTGTTTGTCAGGGAGGAACGGTGATTCAGTCATAATGACTAGGTGTTCTTCCAGACACAATTTTTTCTCCTTAAAATTTTTTTTCTTGGATATGGGTTAACAAAGTTTACATTTTTCATGTATGCAATTTCTTTAAATATGCACAGATGTTTTATATTTTAAGTTGTTTATAAGGGGTTAAGGAATGTTCACATATAATAAATGGCACAAAGTCCTTAAGTAGTAAAAACTAATTTTCAGTGTCAAAACTTAAAATGCCCAATGGACTAGATAACAGTCAAAAAAAACATCACAAAGTATTACAAGTATAAACATAGCTATGTACTTGTCTGAAAAAACATCTAAGACACAGCTCAACAAATTCCCCCCCCATAAATTTCATGGTCACGTTGGTCTGGTGAGTCAATTGCTCAGAACTGCGATCGGTCCTTGGTGGATGAAGTATCAGCAGTGAGATAGGGGGAGCGGGGATATGTGCAGCGCTCACAGCAGCCGCATCCTCGTGCAGAGGGAAATTCTTTCTGAGCGTGTATTTTGCTGAATGGTGGTCCGCTTGGCAAGGGACTCCAGCACTTGAATGGAAGAAAATGTCTTGTCAATGGTTGATGGTGGCAAATTGGACTCCTCAGAATCTAAACTGTAACTAGACGCGTTTCGGGAAGAATACCCTTTTTCAATGGCAGAATGAGGAGGTTAAACAGGAGAAAGTTATACAGATTTATAAATTACTTCTATATAAAAATCTTAATCCTTCCAAATCAGCTGCTGTATGCTCCAGAGGAAATTGTGTAGTTCTTTCCAGTCTGACCACAGTGCTCACTGCTGACGCCTCTGTCCGTGTCAGGAACTGTACACAGTAGAAGCAAATCCCCATAGCAAACCTCTCCTGCTCTGGACAGTTCCTGACATGGACAGAGGTGTCATCAGAAAGCCCTGTACTCAGACTGGAAAGAACTTCACAACTTACTCTGGAGCATACAGCAGCTGATAAGTACTGGAAGGATTAAGACTTTTATATAGAAGTAAGGCGTTGCCCTGCCTTTCAGAGCTCCGCTCACAGCGTCCAGAAGTTCATTACTCCGAACGCTGTGTGCGGGCTTCCGTGTTCGCGGCCGCCCCCTCTTGACGTCACACCCACCCCCTCAACGAAAGTCTATGGGAAGGGGGCGTGACAGTGGGGGGCCGGGTGTGACGTCACAAAGGGGGCGGCCGCGAACACTGAAGCCCGCACACAGCGGTCGGAGTAATGAACTTCCGGACGCTGCGAGGATAAGGCCGCCACACCATAATATATTATGGCAATTGAAGGAGAAGCACAGGTGCACCGGCACTACAACAACCACAATGCCCTTAGATATACAGAGAACGAGCCGATGATGCAGTGACTCCAAATAAGTGAGTATCTCTAGGTGGTGCAGACTATGAAACGAGGAGTGATTATCCTTTATATACAAGAGAAGAGAAGTCGCACTCACCCAGTTAGATGCAAAATTCAGATCCTTTTATTAAACACCAGTAGTGGATGACAGGATAAAAAGTCACTGACACGCGGGGAGCAAGGGCGCACGCCCTGTACATATGCCAACGTCTTCTTGACTATGTTAGAAAAGAGGACAGTTTTCTCTAGAGCGAACCCATTTATTGATAACATTGTGTATTATCTCAGGTATGTGGACGACGTCCTGATAGTTTGGGACGGATCTGAGGTTGACTTTCGGGGCTTCGTCCAATATCTGAATAAATGCCAATGGTGTAAATATGTCTTTGGAGGCAAGAATATTGAATTTTTGGATGTTAAGCTCAGCATTACCGATAATGAACTACAGACCACAGGTTTCAGAAAAGCCAGTTCCAGAAACACACTGCTACATTATAAAAGTTCTCACCCGAGTTATGTGAGGGATAATATTCCCTATAGTCAATTTTTGAGACTGAGAAGGGTTAACAATAAGGATGAGACTTTTATGGAACAAGCAGAGGAGCTAAAAGCAAGACTTAAAAAGAGTGCGGCTACCCGCTGAACATCATTGAGGGTGCCTATAAAAAAGCCTTAAACAAGAACAGAAAGGACTTATTGGTGTCAAAAAGAAAAAATAGGAAAAACAAGAAACGATTTGTATTTTCCTTTGCGAATTCTCCCATCAATCAGATAGTCAAGAAGAGCATTCTTGACAATTGGTACTATTTTGAAAATGACGTAGAGCTGGGTGAATTGGCAAAGGAAAAGCCTATTGTTACGTTTAGAAGATCCACCACCATAGGTGATGTCATTAAGAAAAACAAAAAGAGAAAGTACTCAGGATGTTAATGATCACTGGTTTAGTCAGATGCTACCCAAAGGCAACTTCGCTTGCAAGAATTGCAATTTTTGCCATTATAATTTGTCCAAAAGGAATTTTATACTTGGAGGGGTTAACATCTTTACTAACCAGTTGATCACGTGCAAGTCTAACCATGTCGTGTACTGTTTGATTTGCCCTTGTAGACGTTTCTATGTGGGCAAGACAAAACGAAAATTATGTACACGTATAAGGGAGCATTTCTATTCACTCCGTACCGGCAAGGGGGCGCCTCGCTTCATCACCCATATGACTGAGCATCATGGTGGTGGAGTAGAGGCGCTTAAGTTTGCCGGCATTGAAAGAATAGTAGCGACACCTAGCGGTGTTGATAAACATACCGTGCTAATGCGCCGCAAGGCCTTTTGGATCATACGCCTCAATGCTATGGGGCCCATAGGTATGAATGACAGACAGGATCTGTCTGCCTTTTTGTGAATTTTGTACCACATTATATATGTAGTTAACATGTTTTTAATTGGTTTTGGTGTTTTGGTTTTGCCACTATATGTTTTCACCTGTCACCACGCCTCTCTTTTTTTTACCAATATAAATACATGTCATTTGCGGCAGGTAGGCGTATACCTATTGGCCGGAAGAAGCGTTGTGTTGTGACGCGAAACTAGTCGCCTCCTGTTGTATACCCCGCGTCTAAGGGCGTGCGCCCTTGCTCCCTGCGTGTCATTGACTTTTTATCCTGTCATCCACTACTGGTGTTTAATAAAAGGATCTGAATTTTGCATCTAACTGGGTGAGTGCGACTTCTCTTGTATTTAAACCATAATATATTATATTATATCTCTCTATGGGAGAGACGAAAATAGCCGAAGAGCTCTCCCATAGAGATATATAGAGGGGCATGGTGGCCCCCGCTTCGGTTGGGGCTATGACACCACACACACACCGACACCCACACACACACCTACACACACCAACCAACCCACCCCCCCCCCCCCCCCCATGGAGAGCAGAGCCTGGGCCCCGTACAGGAGATTGCGGTAGGCCCTTCCTTCCTCTCCTCTCCTCTCCTCCCCCCCCCCCCCGTGATCTCCTTTAAGGGTATGTACATACGTATATATAATTTGAGCGGTGGAATCACGTAGTGGGAGAAATCGTATATAATTTGAGCGGTGGACTTACTTCATTGTGGAATTCTCATGTAATGGTAAATATTTCTGTGGCACTTGTTTACAGCGAAGTTTGGGACATGTTAAGTGAGATAACAGCACACGTACAGGTAGATGACAGATGCGTTTCGAGCACATGCGCTCTTCCTCAGTGATGTCAGTGTCGATCCAGGTGTGGCACTAAATACCATACCGGGGCGGGAAAGCCAACTCCACCAAGAGTGACACCGACAGGAGGATCCATATACAAAAATGTAAAATCAACAGTGATAAAATAGATAAATGAACATATAGCAAAATAACACACACAGTATAATTATACCAATGCGTGAGAAATAAGGAGGAGGAAAAATACTACCAATGAAAAAAAAACTCCCAACAGACATTTAAGCCCAAATGTGAGCGAGTGCCCAATGTGAACTGCCAATAGGCTTCTCTGTCGGTCAGTTTTTTACGTATGCAACCTCCCCTTATGCTCACTTTCACTTGTTCGATCGCATAAATACGAAAATGGTTAACATGGATAGTTTAAAAATGAGCGGACGCAGCCGATCTGTGTCTAATAGATGTGGTGCTACTATCATTGAGATGCTCTAAAGCACATATTTTGAGTTTTCATGTGATCTGGCCCACATATTTTAACTTGCATGCCAAACATTCAATGATGTACAACACATTTTTACAATTCATATAAGAATAAAATTAGTTTTAGCGCCATCAAAGTTCTGAAATTTTTTAGTAGATTTGACATAATTACAAGTGCGGCAAACATTGTGTTCACACTTGTAGAAACCCTTTTGGGCCAACCAATTGCACATTGTATATAGTAGTTATACACTTCCCCAGATGCTGTGTTTACAAGTTGCATTTTTGCTGCAATAAGCCTTTTTAATAATAATTTTTACCGTTCCGTTTATGGAAAATCGCAGCAAACACTGTTTACATGCAATACAAATGTAGCAAAAAAACTACAATCAAACACTTCCTTAAAAGGCAATCTGTCACTGATGACAACCATACTTCCCTGATCCCGTTCTGTGCTCCTGTTCTACTGCCATCTTCTGTTCTGGAGCCGACAACGCATGGGCGGAGCTTCCCGACATCACCACTGCTGTTTGCTGGTGACAACAGAAAGCAACCCTAATGCTCCAAGTCGAAGTGGAATGGAAGATACGGAGGAAGATAGCAGGATGATTGTCTGTATCGACAGGTTAGTTCAGGTGAAACTGATGACAGATTTTCTTTAGGAATTCAGATCTTCATTAAACACCTCAATTGTGAGTCAAATCAGTCCTTATGACAAAATATCTCAAACGTTGAATAAGAAAATGCATCAAAACTGCACATTATGTGAACTGACCCAACCCCACTTATGAGTCTAATCAGTTCACGAGGGAGAACTACAGCAACAACAGTCTAAGTAAACGAACTGCAGTGATAAAACTCCACACCCTTTCTCTTCAAAGCCAAATGCATTGTGGGAGATTCAGGCAGCATTTGAAAGTTCATCGCATTCACCCTCTCTGTTTGTTAGACAAAGTTATTTATTTAAAAATCTAATAAATAGTAGCCACTAACACTTTCTTCTCAGGGATAAAATGGGCAGAAAATAAAATACACATTCTGATTTATTAAAAGCATAACGTTTTTCTAAGCTGGTCTGGCTGCTTTTTCAGGTACCCGAAGAAGTCTGTCCGGCTTTGAAACAGGTTTTTTTTTTTTTTTTAAATAAAACAGAATTTGTATTTTTCATTTTATGGACTATGAATTTTTAAGGCCAGCACCCATTTTTTCACTGAGGAAGTGTTGGTGACTTCTACTGTATTTGTGTCTGGAGCGTATTTGGGGAGGAGCAGCAGCCCAGCCGTGGTTCAATCTTGAACCTTTGTGTGCCATTATATGAGCTATCCTCGCATTTGCACAACTCACATAGGCGAGTGATTTCTTGAACACACACATTCCACTCACCAGTATGGAGGATTCTACACGTGGGAGTGCTTTGTGTTTGCCATTTGTATTCTCAAAATTCCAACAAAGGAACATAGTGCAGGACGTTAAAAGGAGGCAGATGCCCAAGGAATAAAACAAAAAAGTTACAGCTGTTTCACGCTAAGTGTGCTTCATCAGACTGGTAGAGCGAATGAGTGTCATGCACTGTTTCTCATGCTTTGACTATACTGTTGCAGTCATTGAGCAACACCCACATAGTGAAGATCTGTAGCAAGTTTACTGGGGTCATTAATGTTGGAGTTTTGCATACTGGCATGTTGCCTGCAACTCACAATGCTTTCTAAAATTAGAGAATAGAGGAGAGGGAGAGAGAGAGGGGAGAGAGGAATAGAGATAGAGATATTTTATTTTAAAAAAAATTAGTGTGGAAACAGAAATGTAATTTAAAATCATTGAGGCGGCTTACACTAATAAGTCTGAAAATAAAATAAAAAACAAATCAATACATGACTCATGGAAACCACCATTAACCCCTTAAGGACTCAGCCCATTTTGGCCTTAAGGACTCAGACAATTACATTTTTACGTTTTTGTTTTTTCCTCCTGGCCTTCTAAAAATCATAACTCTTATATTTTCATCCACAGACTAGTATGAGGGCTTGTTTTTTGCATGACCAGTTGTCCTTTGTAATGACATAACTCATATCATAAAATGTATGGCGCAACCAAAAAAACACTATTTTTGTGGGGAAATTAAAAAGAAAAACGCAATTTTGCTAATTTTGGAAGGTTTGTTTTCATGCCGTACAATTTACGGTAAAAATGACACGTGTTCCTTATTCTGAGGGTCAATACGATTAAAATGATACCCATTATTACATACTTTTATATTATTGTTGTGCTTAAAAAAAAATCACAAACTTTTTAACCAAATTAGTACGGTTATAATAACTTTATTTTGATGACTAGAGATGAGCGAACTTACAGTAAATTCGATTCGTCACCAACTTCTCAGCTCGGCAGTTGATGACTTATCCTGAGTAAAATTAGTTCAGCCTTCAGGTGCTCCGGTGGGCTGGAAAAGGTGGATACATTCCTAGGAAAGAGTCTCCTAGGACTGTATCCACCTTTTCCAGCCCACCGGGGCACCTGAAAGCTGAACTAATTTATGCAGGAAAAGTCATCAACTGCCGAGCCAAGAAGTACCATGATTGCTAATACTGATCTGTTCTATGTATAGGACATAGATCAGTGTTATCGGTTATCTTCTGCTCTGGTCTGCTCGATCTCAGACCAGAGCAGAAGACGCCGGGAGCCAGACAGAGGCAGGTGAGGGGACGTCCGTGCGGCGTTCTGAATGATCGGATCCCCGCAGCAGCACTGCGGGCGATCCGATCATTCATTGAAATCGCGCACTGCCGCAGATGCCGGGATCTGTATTGATCCCGGCATCTGAGGGGTTAATGGAGGACGCCCGCGAGATCGCGGGCGTCGACCATTGCCGGCGGGTCCCTCGCTGCGATCAGCAGCCGGGATCAGCCGCGCATGACACGGGCATCGATCGCTCAGATGCCCGCGGTTATGCACAGGACATAAATGTACGTCCTGGTGCGTTAAGTACCACCGCACCATGACATACATTTACGTCCTGCGTCCTTAAGGGGTACTACGGTGGAATTTTTAATTTTTTTTTTTTTTTTTTTTTTAAATCAACTGGAGCCAGAAAGTTAAAGAGATTTATAAATTACTTTATTAAAAAAAATCTTAATCCTTCCAGTACTTCTTAGCTGCTGAACAACACAGAGGAAATTTTCTTTTTGGAACACAGAGCTCTCTGATGACATCTCTGTCCATTTTAAGAACTGTCCAGAGTAGGAGAAAATCTCCATAGCAAACATATGCTGCTCTGGACAGTTCCTAAAATGGACAGAGATGTCAGCAGAGAGCACTATGCTCGTGATGTCAGCAGACAGTTCTGTGTTCCAAAAAGAAAATAACTTCCTCTGTAGTATTCAGCAGCTGATAAGTACTGGAAGGATTAAGATTTTATAATAGAAGTAATTTACAAATCTAACTTTCTGGCACCAGTTTATTTAAAAAAAAAAAAAATCTTTCACCGGAGTACCCCTTTAACTATTTTATTTAAAGAGGTTCTCCCTTGTTTATATTGTTTTTGTTATTATGTTTGTGTGTTATGTGTGTATAAGTATGTGTTTTTTTTATGTGTGTTGTGATTATGTATACATGTATTTTCTTACCTTTTGTGAAGATCCAGAAGCTGGCCCCTTTTTCTTCCAGCGGCTTGCTGTGTAACCTCGGCCTCCGCCATGTTGTGTTCGGTAAGTGGGATGTCGGGGGGTGTGTTCTTGCGTCTGTCCTTCCTATCTTCTGACGTCCGAGGCGAATCTTTTCTTCCAGTTTCTTCCGTGGCGCATGTGCAGGTAGTTTGTTTTTTTACCAATAAAGTTTTTCTTGTCTAATTGACAAACTGTCTGCGGTTGCGCCACGCTACGCTATTAGCGTAGACCTAACGTACGCTACGCTGTTAGCGTAGCACTTGCATACTCGGGCATGGGCAGACAGTTTGTCAATTAAACAAAAAAAAAACTTTATTGGTAAAAAAAATAATAATACCTGCGCATGCGCCGGAAGAGGCCGCAGAATCGTTGCTGAGCCACGGAAGAAACGATTCGGACGTCAGAAGATAGGAAGGACAGAAGCAAGAACACACACCCCGACATCGCACTTACCGAACACAACATGGCGGAGGCCGAGGTTACACAGCAAGCCGCTGGAAGAAAAAGGGGCCAGCTTCCGGATCTTCACAAAAAGGTAAGAAAATACATATATACATTATCACAACAACATATATACATATATACATAAACAAAACAACACATACTTATAGACACATAACACACAAACATAATAAAAAACAGTATAAACAAGGGAGAACCCCTTTAAAGAAACAAAAACACAGGTCATTGACCCAGTCGTTAAAGGGGTACCGTATATACTCGAGTATAAGCCGACCCGAATAGAAGCCGAGGCCCCTAATTTCACCCCAAAATCCCAGGAAAAGTTATTGACTCGAGTATAAGCCTAGGGTGGGAAATACATCATCCAGACCCCCGTCATTAACACCCTCATCATCATCATCACCGCCTGTCATCATCCCCTCCCCCCCTTCATCATCCCCTTGTCATCATCACCACATGTCATCAGCAACCCCCCCCCCCCACCTTCATCATCACCGCTTGTCAATGTCTGATACAGTGGTCTTCAACCTGCGGACCTCCAGATGTTTCCAAAACTTCAACTCCCCAACTCCCAGCAAGCCCGGGCAGCCATCGGCTGTCCGGGCTTGCTGGGAGTTGTAGTTTTGAAACCTCTGGAGGTCCGCAGGTTGAAGACCACTGCGGCCTTCGACATCATCCAGACCCCCCCCCCCCCCCCCTCACCCCCTTTAGTTTTGTACTCACCTCCGCTCGGCAGAACGTTAGGGTGCGCTGGTCCGGTGCTGCAGGACTGTCCGGTGGGGAGGTCGTCTGGTGGGATAGCCATCTTCACCGAGGGGGCCTCTTCTCCGCGCCCGGAATAGAGGCGTTGCCTTGACGACGACGCAGAGGGACGTTGGTAATGAACGTCCCTCTGCGTCGTCAAGGCAACGTGACTATTCCGGGGTCGGGCCCGAAGCGCGGAGAAGAAACCCCCCAGTGAAGATGGCAGCCCGGAACCACTATCCCACCGGACGACCTCCCCACCGGACAGTCCTGCAGCACCGGACCAGCGCACCCTAACGTTCTGCCGAGCGGAGGAGAGTACAAAACTAAAGGGGGTGAGAGGGGGGGGGGGGGCTAGATGATGTTGAAGGCCACAGTGGTCTTCAACCTGCGGACCTCCAGAGGTTTCAAAACTACAACTCCCAGGAAGCCCAGACAGCCAATGGCTGCCCGGGCTTGCTGGGAGTTGTAGTTTTGAAACATCTGGAGGTCCGCAGGTTGAAGACCACTGAGGGCAGAGAGTTCACTCGAGTATAAGTCGAGGGGGGTGTTTTCAGCACGAAAAATCGTGCTGAAAAACTTGGCTTATACTCCAGTATATACGTTATTTCAGGATTTATTTTTATTTGATTAGGCTACAGGGGGTGTAAAGTTAGTGTAGTTCATAAAAGTGTCTGTACCTCAGTTTTATGGTAGTCTCGCAGTTTTTGCCCCAATGTTAATTTTTAGCAGCATACAAAATGAGTGGTGTCTCAGGTTTTCCCAGGTTGCAGTGCGGCCCGAGACATTACATTACTATTCAGGTGTTCTAAGGAGCCTGTCTGCTTCAATGGGTGTAGCAACCGTTGGGTGGGAAGGTGATAATTCTGCAAAAAAAATTGTAGCTTTACAACAGCTGGAGGCACCATGGTCAAAAAAAACATTGGTCTATAGTTAGGAAGGGAGCACAGGTGTGTTTCAATGGGTAGGGTGGCTGATGTGTGGGAGGGAGAAAAGTGACCTCACATTTAAAATCATGGGACTTTTAATTGGAGGGAACTCCAACAGGAAATGGTCATGTCACGTATGGGCAGGGAAGAGTGAAGCCCTAAACTCAGCCGCTCCCACTTGCCCTGCTTACTTGTATACCTTCCCTAGGTGACGGGTCCACAACCACGGTGACAGTCCCTGCCTGAATAAGTGCAGGGAGTCAAACGTAAACTATAATACAGACAGAGGTCAGGAAACTGTATGGAATAACACACACTAACAGAAATAATAACTAAACATACACACACACACACACACACTATGTCATAGTCCACAAGCTTAGTCAGTACCAAGAGATAACAGAAAAACCAAAGAGACAGGAGAGGAGTCAGAGAGCGGAGCCAATGGGTTAAATATGCCAGAAATACAAGATACAATACAAACGCTACTGATGTTTAAATAGGGAGCTAAGCAGGTGAAAAGCCAAAGAGGTCAGATGACCATCCAGAGAACGGGGCGTTTCCATAGTAACCAGTACAACAAAAGACCTCAGTGCAGCTCGGATCCTTCCTAAGTATGTCCATTACTGTCTGGGTGGTAAATACTAAAATCTCCTTATGGTAGTTAACCCCTTTAAATCTGACAGTCCACCACATACACATATGAAACAAGAAAAGAAAAACAAGGAAAATGGGTTAGTACATTTTGGATGCTCACCCATAAAGCAGTGTGTTCCCAAACAGGGAGCCTTCAGGTGTTGCTAAACTACAACTCCCATCATTCCCTGACAGCCTTTGTAGTTCAGCAGTAGCCGGAGACTAAGAAGAGGGACTCCCAGCTTTTGTATAGCATACATTGGTTCGCTCTTCACTTCTGTATATAGCCGGCAGAGGTATGTAGTGATGCTCTGCATCAGTACTTACCTTCTTACACTCAGTGTTCCAGGCACTCTTCATCTGATCTACTGAGTGGTACCCTGAAAGCAGTGAAAAACTGTTACAGGGTATAAAAATTGGCTGTATTTTCAACATTTGCAATAACTCCAGATAAAAACGCCAAAAACAAAAACTAAGAAAAATTAAATTAAAGTAGAAACCTATCCTTATGAATTGTCTGTGCAGGCAGCGGTCTGAAGGAGTATCTATGAGTCTTGGGGATGGGTTTAAAAGGAGGTCAGCAGAGTCTGGGGCGGCAGGGGGGTGGGGCGGAATTCGGGGTCTGGGGAAATTAGAGCTCATCCACACTACAGGCATTCTGCCAGCAGAATTTCACTGGGGAAATCTTCTTACAGCAGAGGCCCATTATTTTCAATGGAATTCTGCTGCTCTGTGCACACTGGCCTGACGAAGCGCTAAGTGTGCGATACGGACTGTCACCTATCCACTCCACCGCTGCCCTGCATGTATGTCTTATTGATGAAATAAAGATGATATTGAAGCAAGAGACTGATTGAGTGCTCCATTCTAGTCACTTTACAGTGTTGAAGTATTGATATACCAAAAAACACAAAATCAATAGGGGAGTGAGGGAATGTCCCTAAACCAAGGTATGTACTATATCCATGTATAAACACTGCAACCCCTACTTTAGGTATAAGGCAAGTCAAATGGGAACTCCTGAGACTAATAAATACCCAAAAGAGAAACTAAATGGAGCCACTTCAAAACCACGATTAAAAACATCTTTATTATGATCAGTTAAACCCCTTAAGGATCAAGCCCATTTTCACCTTAAAGGAGTACTCCAGAATAGGAAAATTGTACTCCATACTGCCAACAGTAAAAAAAAAAAAAATAAAGAGGTACATACCTTCCTTTGCTCCCCCGGGGCCTCCGGTAACCCGCTCCGGTCTCCGCCGCGATCCTCTTCCTGCTTGCGGGTGGTCGGCATGTCATACTGTGCTCAGCCAATCACCGGCCGCAGTGAAGTCCCAACTCAGCCGGCGATAGGCTGAGCGGCAGTGTGACGTTTTTGCCTGAAAAAAAAAAAAATGTCAGGCGTTTATCCTCTTACGGACTTTAGCGACCCAAAAAAGTGATGGAGATACCTTTGTTAATAAAATTTTGTAGGGTACCATTAGAATAGTACAAATAACAACATGACGTTTAGCTACATAGATTGCTGCCTAATATTAAAGCTGCAAATTGCTGCATTGAGACTACTTACCTAGACTTAAATCGCCTACGGAAACAAAGCTCCTGCACCTCGAGAACCTCCCGGGCTGCTAACGCACCGAAACTGCTGGGTACCCTACAGACAGGAATTAACTTTCTGAATATGCCGAAACTGCAAACTGACTGACCCCAAATAGCAAGTTGCTGCTAAATAGAACCTACCTGTAAGGTTGCGAACCTATCGTGTGCCTAACAAGCGAAATGTTGCCACAATCACTTGACCGACACCCTAAACTAAGAAAAATAACAATAAGACGTGCTTGCTAAGAGCAACCTATATGTCACCAGAATAAAACAAAGGAGCCGTGAATGAAGTTGCGCCTATCTAAGCTCACATATATACCTGACATAGCGTGTGTGAGGGTGAATAGCAGTGTAGCCCACTGCCTCGGACTGGAGAACCAACATATGCATGAACATTAATGCTATTCAGTGCGATCCTAACAATAACTATAAGTGCAGCATTACCATCAAGAGTGTAAGGTGAAAATCGTGGGACACCGTGTGACATGACAGGAAGTAACTAAGTCACCAAAGAAAATATGCTGTCAAATCAGGCAGAAATGTAATATTATTCTTGTATACTAACTACTACATATGTTCTCGAGATGAGTACTACCTCAGATTGTGATATCCAAACCATATGTGCGTGGAATATATATATACACCATATGTACTACAACTGATATATCCTATGTATGCTGCCGTATACTAGTGAAAACATCTACTGTGCGAATGCGGTATACCTATATGAACACTGTATCAACGCCACCTCATGTAACGTGTATCTATTGACTATGCCGGATAACAAAGTTGCAGTGGCTGACCAGAGCCATATCTATTGTATGATAAGCCGTGGTACATGCTTCAGAGATGCTAGCGGTCGTCCCTGGGCGTGATGCGGGCTCTACGGAATTGACAGATGTAACCCACTGGTTGTGCATAGTGGCAGAAATTGAGAACTCCGGTGAAATGCGCCAAAAGTGACACTATGCCGTGACATGGGGGAGGGCGTGTGAACCTCACCCCCTAAGCTGCAACATGGATTGGGTTGACAGTATGCCGGGTTCAGAAAAGTATTGGTACAGAAAACATACTGCCCACATATAGTAAAGCACTGAATGACATGAACTATATTAAAGCAATTAAACTTCTGGCTCACTAGAACCAGTACACAACCTAGGGGAGGGGCCATGAACCCCCTCACCTAACCTGACCCCCATCCTCAATTATTGTATCTGATTATGATGATAAATAACCAAGCCATGATTCAGCCTAATAGTACCCTGCAGTACAGAAACATAGGTAACAAAGTGCAAAATATATACAACGTATCCCTAACCCCTTGTGCCCCTACAGACTAACGTGACGGGTGCCCAGCCGCAGCGGACAGCACCGCTTAGAACGAGGGGGGTGGAGTTGGCGTGCCCCATCCTGGCCCGTAACTTTGTGGGGCCAGCGACCCTACCACCGCACTGTGCCAGTACCCCCAGATGCCGCGGACGGCGCCGCTCAACTGAACCCTAACTTACAACCATGCTGCCATTGATCTCGGACCCCGCCTACCTGCTAATCGAGCCCCGGGGCACCACTGCGCCGCGCCGGGATTGCGGGACCCGAAACCAAGGCAGCACACTTACCCCGCTGGACGCCGCTCACCACGCTGGACGCCCCTCCGGTCAGCTGACTGCTGATGTCACGTGACAGAAACCGCGGCATGCCAGAGAGATGCTGCTGCGGGCTTATGTAGTGTGAGTAAACCCCGCCCCTCCCACAAATACAGCCTTACACACACACATATACATATACATACATACACACATATATACATATATATATACATACACACACACATATATACATATATATATACATACACACACACATATATATACATACACACACACACAGTGGTCCCTCAACATACGATGGTAATTCGTTCCAAACGAGCCATTGTTTGTCGAATCCATCGTATGTTGAGGGAGTCGTGCAATGTAAAGTATAGGAAGCTATACTCACCTGTCCCCACCACTCCCAATTGTGACCCCGGGCCTCCGCTGGGCTCTCCTGGTCATCTCCGGTCCTCTGCTGCCTTCCGCAAGGCCTTACTGGGCTTGCGTAGCGACGTCATTACGCCGCTGCGTACGCCATTCCTATTGGATGACGTGCGCAGCAGCGTATTGAAGTCATCGGAGAAGGCCGAGAAGACACCGGAAGGGCACCCCAGAGCATCGTGGAGGGGTCACAGTGTATGTATGCATGCAAAATATATATTATATTATATATACACACATACACACACACATACACATATACATACACACACACTTTTTAAAAGGGTAATTCATTAAAATTTATTTTTGCTATTGCACTCCTTATGGTAAATAAAATAAAAAAAAGTATGTTAGAAATAGGTTTTAAGTGAAGTTTTCTGTGTTTTATTTGTGCTTAAAAAAGCTCAAGGGCACATTTTCCCCCATCTCATACACAGACTTAGGATCGAGGTCCAAACACGGAGAGTGCAGCCTGGAGTGCTGAGGGGGGGGGGGTCCAACCAACAGCATATGGCAGTTAAGTGTGAGAGGAGCTATGATTGGATGAGGCTGGACACACACCCTCAGCACTCCAGGCTGCACTTTCAGTGTTTAGACCTCGGTCCTAAGTCTGTGTATAAGATGGGGGGAAATGTGCTCTTGAGCTTTAAGCACAAATAAAACATGTACATTTTTTTTACTTTTTTTTTTAAACAAAGTATATTAGAAATCTTTTTTATAGAGGTGCACCGAAATGGAAATTTCAGAACCAAAACGAAACCGAAATAAAAAATAAATAAAAATAAAAAAATGTCCGGCCACAGTCTTCTGGTAAAATGCAGCCAGGGCTGGTGCAAGGATTTTTGCCGCCCTAGGCAAAAGCTCATTTTGCCGCCCATTGACTCCGCCCATTGGCTCCGCCCCTTGACACGCCTTACCCTACTACTGGGGTGACACACTGTAACGTACCTCCTCCTCATATAATATCCTTAATACTGGGGTGACACACTGTAGCAAACCTTCAGAGTGCCTCTAGTTGTTGCAAAACTACAACTCCCATCATGTCAGGGCATGCTGGGAGTTGTAGTTTTGCAACAGCTGGAGGTACTCTGTTTGGGAACCACCACAATAGTCCCTTATAAAAGCCCAAGTGTACCTGTCCCTTTAATAAATTAAATTACAACAATAGAGTCAGACACAGGCTAACAATCAATGGCTGATGGACTACTATACCCAGAATGCCCTTAAAATCTGCAGCAGAGATAGTGCCAAGCACAGTGCACATGCTGCAGCCCCATGTGAGGTCACTAACCCTACCCCTCCTTCACCATGCCGGTACCTGCTATGCTCCAACTTCCAGGGATACATGGCTGCATGGTGCCCGGGGTTTCTCGGCCCCAGGCGGTCGGTCCCAGGACGCACCAACTACAGCCCTGTAGGCCTTGGGGCTTTTACTAAGGAACCAGAGGCTGGCGGGCGGTATGGATCTGGCTGGTCACCAGGCAACCAGGGTGCGGAGGCAGCGGCCTATTATGTCTATGGGTTGTGCCGTCTCTGATTGAAAACAATAGCAAACCTGCTATTGGCTATTTCAAAATGCAATAGCCAATCGCAGGTTGGCTATTGGACCCGCCCACTATCTGCAGAGGAGCGGACCTGAAGGAGAACTTACTCCTTCAGCAGGCAGAGGGCGGGTCCAAAAGCCAACCTGCGATTGGCTATTGCATTTTGAAATAGCCAATAGCAGGTTTTTCTATTTGGTAAATGGTATACGGGAAGCAGAGCTTGCAGAGGCCCCGGAGCGGATCGGCCAGCGGGAGATGGTGAGTTGGGATGGTCTTGGGGGGAGGTGGGTCATTATCGGCAAATTTTTTGTTGTTTCGGCATTTCCCCAAAATAGCTATTTTCGGCAGATATGTTTCGGACGCCGATATATCTGTGCATCCCTACTTTTTTTATTTACCATAAGGAGTGCAATAGCAAAAAATTTTTTAATGAGAGTACCCATTTAACCCCTTAAGGACATAGGGCGTATCCATACGCCCCTGTTTCCAAGTCCTTAAGGACCGAGGGCGTATGGATACGCCCTGAGCATTTCCGGCCCCCACCGCTAGCCGGAGGGGAGCCGGGGCTGGATGCCTGCTGAAATCGTTCAGCAGGCATCCCGGCATATCGCCCAGGGGGGTCATTATGCCCCCCCATGTCGGCGATTGCCGCAGATCGCTGGACAATTCAGTCCAGCGATCTGCAGCGGATTCCGGGTCAATCGGGTCTCCAGTGACCCGATGACCCGGAATTACTGGCTGATCGGGGCCGTCAGAGACGGCCCCGAACAGCCAGAGCCTGCAGGAGTGAGGTGGCACTGGTGCCACCTCACGATCGCCCTGATTCGTCGGCCGGATTACCGGCCGACCAATCAGGGCGCCTGCTGCGGGTGTCACTCCCGCAACCCGCTCCGCCCCTCTTCCGGAGGACATGAGCGGGAAGACGACCCCGGGTGCTGGGGACCCCGATCCCCGGCGTCCCTGTTGGGATCGGGGCCCCAGGAGCAACGGCGGCGGCGAGGGACAGTCCTGCAGTGTGGATCGTTGGAGGCGAGTGACAGCCTCCTGCTGTTGCTTATCAACAGCTCCCAGCATGCAACAAGGGCATGCTGGGAGCTGTAGTTATGCAACAGCAGGAGGCAGACCACCACAACTCCCAGCATGCCCTTATGGGCATGCTGGGACTTGTAGTTTTGCAACAGCTGGAGGCACATTCTTTCTATGGAAAAGTGTACCTTCAGCTGTTGTGTAACTACAACTCCCAGCTTGCACAATCAGCTAAAGTGCATGCTGGGAGTTGTAGTGGTGCATCTGGTGGTTGCATAACTACAACTCCCAGCATGCCCGTTGGCTGTCGGTGACTGCTGTGAGTTGTAGTTTTGCACCAGCTGAAGGCACACTGAGTTAAGTAGCAAACCAGTGTGTGTCTCCAGCTGTTGCATAACTACAATCCCCAGCATCCCCAGCCAATGTAGTATGCCTCCGGCTGTTGCATAACTACAAGATCCAGCATGCCCTTCCGCTGTCCGTACATGCTGGGGATTGTAGCTTTTGCAACAGCTGAAGGCACACTGGTTGCAAAACACTGAGTTTGTTACCAAACTCGGTGTTTCACAACCTGTGTGTCTCCAGCTGTTGCAAAACTACAACTCCCAGCATGCACTGATAGACCGTCCATGCTGGGAGTTGTAGTTTTGCAACAGCTGGATGTTCCCCCCCCCCCCCCCAATGTGAACGTACAGGGTACACTCACATGGGCGGAGGATTACAGTAAGTATCCGGCTGAAAGTTTGAGCTGCGGCAAATTTTCTGCTGCAGCTCCATCTGCCAGCGAGAAACTACTGTGAACCCCCGCCCGTGCGACTGTACCCTAAAAACACTACACTACCACAAAAATAAAATAAAACGTAAAAAACACTACATATACCCCTACACAGCCCCCCTCCCCTCCCCAATAAAAATGAAGAACGTCTGGTACGCCACTGTTTCCAGAACGGAGCCTCCAGCTGTTGCAAAACAACTACTCCCAGTATTGCCAGATAGCCACTGACTGTCTAGGCATGCAGGGAGTTTTACAACAGCTGGAGGCCCCCTGTTAGGGGAATTCTACGCCAGTGATTCCCAATGTCCACCCCTATGCAAGTCCCTAATTTAGGCCTCAAATGCGCATGGCGCTCTCACTTTGGAGCCCTGTCGTATTTCAAGGCAACAGTTTAGGGCCACATATGGGGTATCGCCGTACTCGGGAGAAATTGGGCTTCAAATTTTGGGGGGTATTTTCTGCTATTACCCTTTTTAAAAATGTAAACATTTTGGGAAACCAAGCATTTTAGGTAAAAAAAAAAAATATTTTTTTTTACACCTGTAGGGTATTAAGGTTCATATTACCCCTTTTTACGTTCCCCGAGGGGTCTAGTTTCCAAAATGGTATGCCATGTATTTTTTTTTTTGCTGTTCTGGCACCATAGGGGCTTCCTAAATGCGGCATGCCCCCAGAGCAAAATTTGCTTTCAAAAAGCCAAATGTGACTCCTTCTCTTCTGAGACCTGTAGTGCGCCAGCATAGCAATATTCACCCCATATGGGGTGTTTTCTGAATCGGGAGAAATTGGGTTTCAAATTTTGGGGGGTATTTTTTGCTATTACACTTTTTAAAAATGTAAAATTATTGGGAAACCAAACATTTTAGGTAAAAAAAAATATATATATTTTTTTTACATATGCAAAAGTCGTGAAACACCTGTGGGGTATTAAGGTTCCCTTTACCACTTGTTACGTTCCCTGAGGGGTCTAGTTTCCAAAATGGTATGCCATGTGTGTTTTTTTGCTGTCCTGGCACCATAGGGGCTTCCTAAAGGCGATATGCCCCCCAAAAACCATTTGTCACTCCTTCCCTTCTGAGCCCTCTACTGCGCCCGCCGAACAATTAACATAGACATATGAGGTATGTGCTTACTCGAGAGAAATTGGGTTTCAAATACAAGTAAAAATTCTCTCCTTTTTACCCCTTGCAAAAATTCAAAAATTGGGTCTACAAGAACATGCGAGTGTAAAAAATGAAGATTTCGAATTTTCTCCTTCACTTTGCTGCTATTCCTGTGAAACACCTGAAGGGTTAATACACTTACTGAATGTCATTTTGAATACTTTGGGGGGATGTAGTTTTTATAATGGGCTCTTTTATGTGGTATTTCTAATATGAAGACCCTTCAAATCCACTTCAAACCTGAACTGGTCCATGAAAAATAGCGAGTTTGAAAATTTTGTGAAAAATTTAAAAATTGCTGCTGAACTTTGAAGCCCTCTGGTGTCTTCCAAAAGTAAAAACTCATAAATTTTATGATACAAACATAAAGTAGATATATTGTATATGTGAACCCAAAAAAAAAAATTTATTTTGAATATCCATTTTCCTTACAAGCAGAGAGCTTCAAAGTTAGAAAAATGCTAAATTTTCATTTTTTTCATCAAATTTGGGGATTTTTCACCAAGAAAGGATGCAAGTTACCATAAAATTTTACCACTAAGTTAAAATAGAATATGTCACGAAAAAACAATCTCGGAATCAGAATGATAACTAAAAGCATTCCAGAGTTATTAATGTTTAAAGTGACAGTGGTCAGAATTGCAAAAAACGCTCCGGTCCTTAAGGTGAAAAAGGGCTCGGTCCTTAAGGGGTTAAACAGGGATTAATGTATGTGGGTGGGGAGGGCACTAAAAATATAGCTGACAATAATAAAGATTTAGTGTGTGTTTTTCACTTTTATTTTTTAGGTGGTACGACTACTCCCAGCATGGAATACACTGTTCCATGATGGGAGCAGTAGTTCCTGTACTAATTGACAGATCGCCGGGGTTCTGCTGCGATCTGCCTGTATAATGTATAGATGCGGCCGCTCTTCTATGGTCCCTTGCTCTGCCGTATATATACACTTATTCATATTTCTCCCAGAGAGCTCAGATTGGCTGGAACCATCTGGCCAATCACAACTCTGTGGGAAATAGGAATAGGTGTATATATATATATACGGCAGTGCAGGGACCATAGAAGAGTGGCTGCATCTATACATTATACAGGAGGACATTCTATTTCGATGTAAGGAATGACATTCGCTGTGATCTTTCCTTAAAGGGGTACACCCGTGGAAAACTTTTTTGGATTTGATTTGGATTTCTCTTATGTCATGAGCACAGTGCTCTCTGCTGACCTCTGTGTCCATTTTAGGAACTGATATGTTTGCTATGGGGATTTTCTCCTGCTCTGGATAGTTCTTAAAATGGACAACAGAGGTCAGCAGAGAGCACCATGGTCGTGACCTAAGAGAAATCCAAAAAGAAAAAAACATTTTCTCAGTAGTATACAGCCCCCAAAAAGTACTGGAAGGATTAAGATTTTTAATAGAAGTAATTTACAAATCTCAGTATGAATTTCAAGTAGAATACAGACATAGCGCACATCTACAATCTTGTATAATGATCTGATTGCTTCTCAGCACAGTATCAAAAAACTAACAGGTTGTTAGTATACATTTTTGATCAAAAAGTACAAGCCCACTCGCCACGTCAAGGCCACCTATTCAGAGTGGGTCCCTAACATCCCTAGCATAAAATGGCGTAGCACCGGGCGGCGACCACCACCGCCGCGACACAGGTGCCCACGGGGGGGGGGGGGGGGGGAGCGACCCACTGGCAGAGCGGCCCCAATGCCACTCAAACCAGTCTATTGGCCGCACCCGCCCGCAGACACAGCGCCACGGCAGCAACGGACGACGCCCTGCACCACACCAGTGTGAACAAGGTGTAATGGCCCCCCCGTGGGCATCTGTGTTGCGGCGGTGGTGGTCGCCGCCCGGTGCTACGCCATTTTATGCTAGAGACGTTAGGGGCCCAGTCTGAATAGGTGGCCTTGACGTGGCGAGTGGGCTTGTACTTTTTGATCAAAAATGTATACTAACAACCTGTTAGTTTTTGATATTGTGCTGAGAAGCAATCAGATCATTATACAAGATTGTAGATGTGCGCTATGTCTGTATTCTACTCGAATTCATATTGTGATTTCTATCCTTTTTTTATTTTTTTCTCAACATGTGCTGCACTCTTCCCCACCCCCTCAGCCCAAACCTATATAGGTGGCAATTAGCTACACTAGGGCCATTTCACTCCTAGCAGCCTCCCAGTCTGACTGGGAGAGCAAGGTAAGTGAGCCTTTACACCTTGTTCACACTGGTGTGGTGCAGGGCGGCGTCCGTTGCTGCCGTGGCGCCGTGTCTGCGGCCCATAGACTGGTTTGAGAGGCATTGGGGCCGCTCTGCCAGTGGGTCGCTCCCCCCCCCCCCCCCGTGGGCATCTGTGTCACGGCGGTGGTGGTCGCCACCCGGTGCTACGCCATTTTATGCTAGGGATGTTAGGGACCCACTCTGAATAGGTGGCCTTGACGTGGCGAGTGGGCTTGTACTTTTTGATCAAAAATGTATACTAACAACCTGTTAGTTTTTGATATTGTGCTGAGAAGCAATCAGATCATTATACAAGATTGTAGATGTGCGCTATGTCTGTATTCTACTCGAATCCATAATTTACAAATCTGTTTAACTTTCTGGCACCAGTTGATCTAAAAAAAGAAAAAGAAAAAGTTTTCCACGGGAGTACTCCTTTAACTGCAGGTACTACTGCTTCCAACATGGAGCGCACTCTGCTCCATGTTGGGAGCTGTAGTACCTGCATTAATAGACAGATTGCAGCGAGTGTAACTTCTGACACCTGTTGCGATCTGTCTATTAATGCAAGTACTACTGCTCCAAGCATGGAGCAGAGTGTGCTTCATGATTGGAATAGTAGTACCTGCAGTTAAGGACAGATAACAGCGGGTTTCACTCCCGACACCCGCTGCGATTGTCCTATCTATTGCACAGAAGCAGAGCGGCTTTCTCCTGCACTGGCATCCCTGCTCTTTACTCCGACCAGTGATGTGACTAGAACACCACTCATTCATATTTCCCTCAGAGCTGTGATTGGCTGCAACCATCCGGCCAATCACCACTCTGGGCGGAAAATATGAATGAGTAATGTTCTATTCACATCATTGGCCGGAGTACAGAGCAGAGATGTGAGCGCTGTATAGAGCCGCTCCGCATCTCTGCTATATTATGGACAATCGCATCAGGTGTCAGGACCGACACCTGGGGCGATATGTCTATTATAACAGGTACTACTACTCCCATCATGGAACAGTCTGTTCCATGCTGGGAGTAGTAGTACTACCTAAAAAAATAGAGAAAAAGTGAAACACATACCTTTAAAAAAACTTATTAAAAGTTAATCATAAAAAAAATAAATAAATAAAAATTCCTTAAATACATTTTTCCCATCCCTACAGCATCCTCTTTTTTTGGGTACCCAACACATTTTGAAAAAAAAAACGACAAAAAAAAAAAATCGGCCAAAAATGCAATTTCAACTCAAATGCAAAAACGCCATAGAAAAAAACCAAGTGGAATCCTAGCCTTAGGTGTTTCACATGAATAGCAGCAAGGTGGAGAAGAAAATTCAAGTGCTCTGAGGGTGCAGTATAGGGCTCAGAAGGGAAGAAGCAACAATGGGATTTTGGAGAGCTAATTTAGCTGAAATGGTTTTTGGGGGGCATGTTGCTTTAGGAAGCCCCCATGGTGCTAGAAAAAAAAAAACACTAAAGTGTCAAAATAATAGTAAAAAAAAGTTAAAAAAAATTAAGAAAAACACCCTCCCCCAATAAATAGGTAAATAGTCCCATTTTCCCTATTTCACCCCCAAAAAGTGTTAAAAGCCGGTAATTACTCACTGGTAATTCTGTTTTCACTAGCCATGACAACACCACCTGATAGAGGGACTCCGCCCCTAGGGACAGGAAGCCTTGGAGAATAAAAGGAAGTCCACTCCTCTCCATCCTCAGTGAGTTACAGAGACCTAGAAGAGCCTTCCTACTTAGTAATGACAGTCGTGAAAACAACAATAACTTTTTTTTTTTTTTTTTACACCCAAGTGACCTAAACACCCGTGATACAATATTTAGAAAAAAGACAAAAAAGGTGGGAATGCAGTGGTGCTGTCATGGCTCGTGAAAACAGACTTACCGGTGAGCAATTACCGGCTTTTCCCCATCGCCATGACAGCACCACCTGAGAGAATACCAGAGACGAAGATTAGGGTGGGATAACAGTTTGGAGAACCTTCCGACCAAAGGATAAATCAGAACAGCTCCCCACATCCAACCTATAGTGGCGAAAAAAAAGTGTGGGGAGACGACCAGGTGGCTGCCTTACAGATTTGGTCTATCAAGGCCCCTCTCCTCTAGGCCCAAGAGGATGCTAGTGCACGTGTAGAGTGAGCCTTGAGACCAACAGGAGGAGAAAGGCCAGAGGAGACATAAGACACAAATAGCCTCCCTAATCCATCTAGCTATGGTGTCACTTCTAACACTATTACTCTTATTCTGGCCACAGAATTGTACAAATAAATAGTCATTCGATTTCCTAAAATCCTTAGTTCTTTCCAAATAAGAAATAACACACCTCCTTACGTCCAGCATATGAAAAGACTTCTCTCTATCATTTGCTAGATTGCTACAAAATGAGGGTAAGACTATTTCCTTAGACAAATGAAAATTAGATGCCACTTTTGGCAAAAATGCTGGGTCAGTCCTAAGAACTATTCTATCATCTAGGATACGAGTATATGGCTCAAGGCAAGAAAAATTGGCTATTTCACCCACTCTATGAGCAGAGGTAACAGCTACCAGGAGAGCAGTCTTCAGAGTCAGGTGTCTGATGGAGATAGAGGAAACTGGCTCAAAGGGTTCACCACATAACATATTGAGAACTAAAGTTAAATCCCAAGAAGGAGTTTTAGGAAGTTTTGGAATTTGGAGCCTTTTGATTGCCTTAAAAAAAAAAAAAAAAAAAAAATCTCACAATCCATGGATGACTGGCTATAGATTGAGAGAACAAGGATCCTAGGGCTGACACCTGCACCTTGAGGGTGGCAAACTTAAGACCTTTTTCTAATCCCTTCTAAAGTCCAGAATTGACGCAATATTGGGTTTGTTAAAGTCCACCAAGGATGGGTCTATAAACTTAAAGTAAGCCTTCCAGATCTTGAAGTATATATATTGCTGAGATGACAGGCTTCCTACTTGACTGTAATGTAGAGATGACAACCAGATAAACCTTTGCTCCTCAGAATTACCCTTTCAAATTCCATGCAGTTAGGTGCAGACTGAGTATCTGGATGGAATACAGGACCCTGAAACAAAAGATCCGGTTGTTCCGGTAAGACCCAAGGGTCTGTTAATGACATCTCCCGAAGGCATGAAAACCAGGCCTTGCGGGGCCAGAATGGAGCTATGAGAAGTACCCTCACCCTGTCCTCCCGAATCTGCTAGTGGAGGGAAGGCATAGCTCAGACTCCATTTCCAGTACTGGGACAGTGTGTCCACTGCTGTAGGGTTCTCTGAGGGGGACAGGGAGAGAAACTGTTTTACTTGGCGATTCTCTCTGGTGGCAAACAGATCTGAGGACAGCCCCATAGTACACAATTTTTTTTTGAATATGTTCTTGTTTAGGCACCATTCTCCCTGATGGAGACGAGGTCTGCTCTGGTGTTGAGGGAGTGTTAGACATAACCTTTTGGGGCTAAACAAAGGACAGGCAGACAGTCTGTTGTTTCACTGAACATTGCAACAGGAGCAGGAACTCTTTTATTACTTATGAGGCATAGACAAAACATGAACTCAAACGTAACACTGCCATCTAGTGGTCATACAATGTAGTAGGCACACAGCAATGACATACAGTGGTTGTTGCTCATAAAATACAAACCTTGTATGCTAGCAGGGAGCCCTTTAGATGACCTGGGAAGAGAGAGACATTAGATGAGGGCTCTTAGTTGCACCCTGTCTGTTTATAAGGGCCACAGCAGTTGAGTGATCTGTAAGAACTTTAATATCTTTCTGAAAAATAGTGTGTCCAATTATCTGCAGGGCACGAAGGACTGCCAGTAATTCTTTGTAATTTGAGGACTCACACTGTAAGGAAGATTCCCAGGACCCCTGAAAATCTTGGACACCCACATGAGCTCCCCAACTCCAAGGACTAGCATCAGTTGTAACAATAGTGAGGTGCATAATCCTCCAATCTAACCCCCTTGATAAGTTTTCCCTGTCCTGCCACCAAAGTAGAGACAGAGTTTCTGAAGACAAAATAAAACTTCTGTAGAGATCTTCAGGTGACCCATACCAGATTTTTTGAAGTTCAGCCTGAAGACAGCGGGAATGAAACAGAGCCCATGGCACAGCTGGAAAAGAGTCTGTAAATAAACCTAATAAAGACATTCCTTTCCTAATGGTAATCTTAGGGGAACTCCTAACTTCTACAAAATTAATAATTTTATCAATTTTATTTTGGGGAAGGAAGGATTTTTCCTGTATAGAATCCAAAATACTACCCAAAAATACTTTTTTCTGGGTTGGGGATGGAGAAAACTTCTCCCGATTCACTATCCAGCCTAGTTTTCATAAAAGTCTGTACCTTTTGAAGCTGAATCCGCTACCAGGAGAAAGTCATCCAGGTATGGGAGGAATATTCCTTCCTCTTCCCTTATGTGTGCTGCCATCTCTGATATCACTTTTGTGAAGATCCTTGGAGCTACTGAGATCCCAAAGGGAAGGGCACAAAACTGAAGATACATTAGTCTGGGGCCTAGGTGCACAGAAATTCTTAGGTACTTTTGAAAATCCGGATGTATGGGTACATGGAAGTAGGCATCCTTTAAGTCCAGTGAGGCCATAAAACTATTTTTTTGTAAGCAAATTTACAGTTGATTTTAATGTTTCCATTTTGAATTTTTGGTATTTTATAAATCTGTTTAGAGGTTTTAAATGTATAATTACCCGAAAGGTGTTGTTGGGTTTTTTCACCATGAACAGTGTGGAATAAAATCCCTGACACTCCTGACCTGATAGTACCTGTACTAGAACCCCTTTTTTCATTAAAAGAAGAACTTCTTGTTGTAATGAGATTTGACCTACTGACCCTACAGGATTTTTGGTTATGATAAAGCGAGTGGGAGGGAGGCTGCAAAATTCCCAGCGCAGACCATTCTGAATGATGTCCAGAACCTGGGAGCTGCCTGCTATTATTTTGCCTCGCTGGAAAGTAATTCTGCAGTCTGCCACCCACAGGACCCCATCATTGAGATCCTGTTTTTTTTTTTTTTTAGGTTTGGGGCTGGTTGAACATGAGGCCACTATTCTTTTTTGGAGAATTTCCAGCGCCCTGACTGACCTCGTCCTCTATTCTGACCTCCACCTCTCCCCCTGGAACAAAAGGACTGGTTACGTTTGCCAAAGTCAAAGGGAAACCCTTTCTTCCTGTCATTTGCTTTCTCAAGTATATCAGAAAGAATAGACCCAAACAAATGCTCTCCTTCTCAGGGGATGGCACAATTTATTTTTTGAGGACACTTCACCTGACCAATGTTTTAACCATAAATTCCCTCCTAGCCGAATTTGATAGTGCTCCAGCACGGGCAGATAACCTTAGTGCATCTGAGGTGGAGTCAGCTAAGAAGGCCACCCCCTTACGGATAGTAGGGATGGAGGCTAAGAGCTGTTCCCTTGGTACCTTATTTTGTATGTTAGAGGTTAACTGATCTAACCAAACTAAAATGGATCTGGCTACAGAAGTCCCTGCCACATTAGGTTTCAAGGCAGCCCCTGATGCTTCCCATGGTCTTTTAAGAAACATTTCCATTATTTTATCCATTGGATCCTTAAGGGTCCCAAGGTCTTCAAAGAGATCCCTTCCTAGAGATTTAAAAAAAAAAAAATAGACACAATAAACCTTAGGCAAAAAAAAAAAAAAAAAAAAAAAAAAAAAAAAAAAACTTTGGACAATCAGTGGTTTGGCTTCTTCTCCAGGCCTAGATATGCTACGAGTGTGTTGGGCTGTATTGGGTGGGTGTATGTATTTATAAGTATGTCAATGTGTATGTATATAAATGTATGAATGAGTGATAAGAGAATGAATGAGAGTGACAATATAGTTAATCTGCTTGTGGTTTAGAGGATGGTGGTTGAAAATGTATTGTGGGTTAGTTAGAATGTGACTATGTAGAGGTGTGAAACTATGTAGGTGAAAGATGTGATGTGACTCTGTATCAAATAAATCAATGTCTATGTCCAAGATATGAAAAATAATTTTATTGAGCTACAGTATAAAATTACATAAAATGGGAGTGCAGGATCCTTGCACTCACTAAAGGCAATTACACTAATCAGATACAGTAAGTTGCCTAAGTTAGAATTAATAAAACATATGCGGCAAGTGTGATATATGTCCAGATAATAATTAGTACTAGTGGAGTGTGGTAAGAGCTCCTGCAGTGCACTTGCAGGCGCTGGAGGCCCCCTATTTGGAGAACAACTGTTCGTGCAAAGAGCAACTCAGTTCAATAGATAAGTATAGTCAATAGGTTTAGCCGAATCCACCGGCCCTCTGGGTCACAATAGCACGGCGGCTGTATGATAAGGTGAATATAGGCAGCACGGCGGCTGTCATGAGATGAAGTCCAGCCGGTACACAGTACCGCCTACCCTTAGATGGAGGATGTGGCGGTCCTCAGTGTTGGAGTCGGGTACAGCGGTGCAGGGTCAGGTTCCAGCGGTCCTGGAGCCGGGCAGTAGTGGAGTCGGAGGATATGGCAGTCCTCAAAGATGGTGTCGGGCGCAACGATGCAGAGTCCGGTTGCAGCGCTGCTGGAGTCAGAGGATATGGCAGTCCTCGGTGGTAATGTTGAGCCCAGCGGCGCAGGGTCCGGGTGCAAGTGAGCACGGTCCGGAGTCCAGATGTAGGTCTTAAGTGGGAACGCCCACTCCTAGGTCTGGTGCCTATGTGGAGTAGCGGTGTGTGCGGTGGAAATACAGCTGTGATGCCGGTCTGGGTCCCGGTGCAGTAGGGCGAGTTGCAGGGTGCTTCGCTGATTGTGCTAATAATATCTGTGTATGGATCAGACGCGTTTCGGTTCGCCTAGGACCTTCCTCAGTGATCATGAAGTATGCAATGAGTGTAGGTTCTTGCATATGAGCAAATTTGGCGGGAAAAGGTAGTTTGAGCCAAATCCCGGTTAGGACCATTTGGACATAGACAGGTGTGTGAATGGAAGATCAGGAATGGAGTTGTCTGGATGGGTATTATTAGCAAATGAATGGTGATCAGAGTCATCATTTACTATATGAATCGGTGTGTATGAGTATATATAAGTGTGGGGTGAGTCTATGTGGATATATAGGGGGAATGAGGTGTTGTATTTGGAGGAGACTGTAGGTGTACGGATGAGTATAAATGAATGGATATTATATCATGGGGAATAATCGAGTCTAGTCGTATGGTCACCATGTGTTATAAGGATTGGAATCATTAAAGATAATAATAATAATATGGTGGAATAATAATAATAATAATTATATGGTGGAATAATAAATAATAAATAAATAAAAAAATATAAATAAATTAAAAATAATAAAAATCAATACAAATGAAATATAAAAATACAATATTAAAATATCAATATTTATAAAAATTATAAAAATAAAAATTAATGGTAAAAAATTATGATAAAAGATTTTGATGCAAAGATGTGATCAAATCTATATTATGGGGAAAATAACACTCAAAGGAAGCCAAAGATCTCCATCTCTGAGTTTAAGCCATATGGTGCCTTTGATTAGAACTCGTAAATGTTTCTACTTTCTATGCGTGACATCTTTGTGATATGGTTCCCGCCTCTCCAATCTTTTTTGACTGATTGGATTGCTGAAAAGGTTATACCTGATGGATCTTCGTTATGGTGTTCTTTAAAATGAGAAGGTAATGAGTGGTTCATAAATCCTGTTTTGATGTTATAGATATGCTCTTTTATTCTTGTCTTTAGACTTCTTTTGGTCCGTCCTATGTACTGCTTTTTGCAAAGACATGTGATGATGTAGATAACGGAGGTGCTGTCGCAGGTTAACAGCGTCTATTTTGTGCTGATAGGCGTTGAGGTCACTGTTTGTGTCCTCTTCTGGAAGGTGGTTTGTTTGCAGTTGGTACATTTTCCACATCTGAAAAAACCTTGTAATGCCAACCATGTCTGAGACATCTCTTTTTTCTTGTTCAAAATAGGCTGCTTCGTGGTTGGTGCGATCTTCAGACCCAGGTTTGGTGCCTTAGTGTAGATTATTTTTACCTTATCCGTCAGCATGGTAGCTAGTACTTTATCTTGTTTCAACAATGGCCAGTATTTGTTAACAATGCGTTCAATATTTTTGTGTTGATTGTTGTAAGGTAAGATGATCTTCATTGGTTGTTTGTCTTAGTCTCTAGTTGTGATTTCTCTTTCTTCGAAGTAGGTCATCCTATCTTGTTTCCGGATTTTTTCTAGAGCTGAGGTGATTATTTCTTCTGGGTAATTCTTCTGTTTAAACTCTTTAGTCAGGGTCTTGGCTTCTTCAAACTTCTCTTCATTTGTGCAATTTCGCTTCAGTCTCCTAAATTGGCCTTGAGGTACGTTGATTAACCAATTTGCAGTTGGTGTTTTATAGGTTTGGCACTCCTGTTTTTTTCCTTTAACAGATATTTTTAAATCTAAAAACTCAACGTAAAATGTGCTGATAAAAAGGGGTAAAAATGAGGTTAAAATCATTGGAATTGATATTATTTATAAAAAGTTTGGAGATCTTCATTGGAACCTCGCCATACCATTAGAATGTCATCTATATATCTCTTCCAGAGGACCAGATCTGTGCATAGGAATGGGGAGATATAGATGGACTCCCATTCTGCCATTAACAAGTTAGCATAGCTTGGCGCAAATCTGGTCCCCATAGCGGTCCCGACTTTCTGGCAGTAAAATTTGTTGTTAAAACAGAAATAATTGTGGGTTAAAATGAACAGAATACTTTCAGTTAAAAAAACGATTTGTAATGGTGGCATATCTTCTTTTCCAGATAAAATGTTAAAAACTGCTTGTGTGCCTTGTTTGTGATTAATGCATGTATATAGTGAAGTTATGTCCAAGGTCACCAGAGTCCATCCTTCTTCCCATTGTAGATTTTCCACTAGTTTTATTGTATCCATTGTATCTTTCAAATATGATGTTGTATTTTTCACATATGGCTGGAGGAAACTATCAACATACTGTAATAAATTTGAAGTGAGGGATTGAATACCAGAAACTATGGGTCTCCCAGGTGGTTCTATAGGATTTTTATGTACTTTAGGTAGGCAGTAAAATAGTGGGAGTCTTTTTTCTGTATTTAGTATAAAATCAAACTCGTTCTCGGTCAGATTTTTGTGTGGTAGATAGAGTGCCTCTATGCTTTAGTGTTTCCCCAAAAAAATACTTTGTCAGGGTTCTCCCATTCTTTAAGGATAACTTTTGAAATAATTTTGTGTATAGGGAATAGTGTTGCTCGCGAATATTCGCAATTCGAATATTATTCGCGAATATCGCATATTCGCGAATTCGCGAATTTCGCGAATATAGCGCTATATATTCGTAATTACGAATATTCGTTTTTTTTTTTTTTTTTTCTTCACAGTACACATCACAGTGATCACCCCTCTCTGCTTCCAGCTCGTGTGGTGTAAAGAAGACTCCAATACTACTGTGTGAGACTGGCGCGCGGAAATTCGCATATGCGAATATTAGTATATGCTAAGTTTCGCATATGCGAATATTACTATATGCAAATATTCGCATATGCGAATATTCACATATGTTAATTTTCGCATACGCGTATTTTCGCGTGCGCGAAAATAAAACGAGAATATAACGAATATGCGAATATTCGCGAATATATGACGAATATTCGTCCGTATATTCGCGAATATTCGCGAATTCGAATATGGCCTATGCCGCTCAACACTAATAGGGAACACCCTATGTTTTTTAGAATCCAGACCCTCAAACAATGTCTTGAATTGACCTTGGTTCCCTGGGCTCTTCCATATTTAGAGAGGAACGAACCGTCTTCACCAACTGGTCAGTGTCCTCAGGGGACAAAAAATAAATAAATAAATAATAAAAAAAAAAAAAGCCTTCCTCTGACTCTTCTCCTGAGTCCGACCCATCTGGCACAATAATACGCTCTTCATCAGAATCAGATTGATTTAAGACCACTGGAGTAGTAATGACCATTGAAGCAGTGGGAAGAGGTGCGAAATCAGTAACCACAGGATTAGCAGCAGCTGTTAAACTCTGAATGGATGACTGGATCTCTTTTCTAATAAGATCCTACATTTGTGCCAGAAGAGATGGAACTAAGGCTGGAACTTCTGAAGTGATCAGCTTATCAATACAGGACTGACATGAGGCCTTTCCATATTCAGGAGGTAATATTCCTCTACACATGTTCCATTCACGATTTTTTGTCTTTTTGGAAGGTTTCCTAGGTGCATCATCATCGTGCTGAAAATAACCAAAAAGGCCACAACTTAGTAAAAAATACTTGAAGAAAGAATACACTCACTCAGAAACTGCTGGTACCGAAGATGGCATCTTTGCAGATGAGTCAGATGGAGTACGCCTCGGGTTGTCACCGCTGGTACTCATGCTGGAACACATGAAAAAAATCCCCCACTCCAAAGCTGGACAGGTATGAATGAGTGGCCAGCTCACCACAGGAGGAAGAATGGCAGATTGAAAACCCCTTTTGAATCTGCCACCTCCTGAGCGCCGGAGGCCCGGCGTGTGATGTCACATCCGCCCCTTCTGACCTCCAGCTTCCTCTTGCACAGCAGTGACGGTGCTAATCCCCGCCCCCTATGCTTGCCGCAGCTACCCTCAGTCATCCGCGCTCAGATGCCGGGATCCTCCGCCAGAGCCCGCCGCAAACCAGCGACGGCGGACACAATAAATCTGAGTTAATACCGGGCTTCCGACGGAGGAGAGTGGGGGAGGGCGGGAGATTTAAACTTGAGGAAAACGTGAGCTCGGCTGGGATCCCCCATTAAGGACCATAAGGGATTCCTCACCACCTACACACCAGCATAAAGAAATCCCTCAGCCATTCCTAAAGTCCCCCAGAGACTGGGGCTTCTCCAGGCTTCCCATAGGGACAGGAAACCACTGAGGATGGAGAGGAGTGAACTTCCTTTTATTCTCCAAGGTTTCTTGTCCCTAGGGGCGGAGTCCCTCTCTCAGGTGGTGCTGTCATGGCAAAAAAATATTTTATATACATATTTGGCATCGCCGCATGTGTAAATATCCCAACTATTAAAATAAAATGTTAATGATACTGTACGGTGAACGGCGTGAACGTAAAAAATAAAATAAAAAGTCCAAAATAGATGCTTTTTTATAACATTTTATTCCCATAAAAATTTATAAAAAATTGATTAAAAAGGTCTACATAAGCAAATATGGTATCAATAAAAAGTACAGATCACGGCGCAAAAAACGAGCCCTCATACCGCCGTATATATACGGAAAAATGAAAAAGTTGTAGGTCTTCAAAATAGGGGGATTTTAAACCTACTAATTTGGTTAAAGTTTGCGATTTTTTTTTTAAGCGTAACAGTAATAGAAAAGTACGTTATCATGGGTATTATTTTGATTGTATTGACCCAAAGAATAAATAACACATCATTTTTTCTGTAAATTGTACGGCGTAAAAACAAAACCTTCCAAAATTTGCAAAATTGGGGTTTTCTTTTTAATTTCACCACACAAATAGTATTTTTTTGGTTGTGCCATACATTTAATGGTAAAGTGAGTGATGGCATTACAACGGACAACTGGTCACACAAAAAACAAGCCCTCGTACTAGTCTGTGGATGAAAATATAAAAGTTATGATTTTTTGAAGGCGAGGAGGAACAAACAAAAAAAAAAAAAAACTTAAAAATGTAATTGTCTGCGTCCTTAAGGCCCAAATGGGCTGCGTCCTTAAGGGGTTAAAGTGGTATGTTAAAATGTAATTTTTTTCACTAAAATGCTGGTGTTACCCCAAATATTTTATTTTCACAAGGGGTAATAAGAGATAATTCCCCACAAAATACCCTATATGTGGACATAAAGCACTCTGTGGGGTGTACAGAGGGCTCAGAAGAGAAGGAGCGCCATTGGGCTTTTGGAGAGAGAATTTAGTTGGAATAGAGGTCAGGGACCATGTTTGTTCACAAAGTGTACAAGAACAGTGGACACCCCCCCCCCCCCACATGTGACCCTATTTTGGAAACTATACTCCTCACAAAATGTAACAAGAGGTGCAGTGAGCATTTCAACCCCACTGGTGTTTGACAGATCTTTGGAACAGTAGGCTGTGCAAATGAAAAATAAAATTTTCAAAAAATCTGTCAGACACTTGTAGGGTGTAAATGCTCACTGCACCTCTTGTTAAGTTCCGTGAAGGGTGTAGTTTCCAAAATGGGGTCACGGGGGGTACCCAACACAAGAAAAATTTGGGTTAACACCAGGATTTTAGTGAAACAAAATTTTTAATTTTCATGTTCAACTTTAAAGGGTAGCTCCCACCATCCCTTCCCCCCCCCCCTCTCTGTCCCTGCCTATTTCCCATTATCCCTAACCTCCTCCCTGCCTATTTTTTTTTTTTACTATATAAAAAAAATGCAGTTTTGTCTGCCTGGTAGTGTGCTCACTACCAGGCAGACTTCCCCAGCAGGTGTGACTGCACTGATGCCTGCTGGGGCTGACTTCCGCCCTTAGTTCATCTACACAGGGTGCCTCCAGCAGTTTCACCACTACAACTACCAGCTTGCCCTGACATCTATTGGCTGTCAGGGCATGCTGAGAGTTTTAGTGGGGAAAAACTGGAGGCACCCCGTGTTAAAAACAATACATGGCCGCAGCGCAACCCGAACCCCGCTACCCCTCCCCTGAAGCCCGCTACCTGAACCCCACCCCCCCACCCCCCAGACATACCAGGACAGTGTAGCGACGGGATGCCGGGCCGGCGTGCAAGGCCAGTAAGCAGGGGAGCCAATGCGCGCTTCTTTTGTTCTCAGCGCTCGCTCCCGCCTGTTTGATTGACAGACGGGAGAGAGCATGGCAGTGAGTGAATTCCGACTCATTGCCAGGCTTCAACGAGTCGAAATTCACTAGTGACGTCACTGCCGAATGCATTCGGCCACTAGGAGGGCGACCCCTAGTGGCCAAATTTAAAAGTGATTTTAAACGGTTTTAAAATCACTTTTTTTAATTAAAGTATATTAGAGATATGTTGTAGTACTTAAGTACTACAACATATCAATTTCTTTCATGACAGTGCCCATTTAACAGAAATTCCTCAAACCCCTGTGGGGTGTTTAGGCTCACTTTACCCCTTGTTTCGTTCCGTGAGGGGTCTAGTTTCCAAGATGGGGTCACATGTGGGCGTTTTATTTTTTTGAGTTTATGTCAGAACTAGAGATGAGCGAACTTACAGTAAATTCGATTCGTCACGAACTTCTCGGCTCGGCAGTTGATGACTTATCCTGCTTAATTAGTTCAGCCTTCAGGTGCTCCGGTGGGCTGGAAAAGGTGGATACAGTCCTAGGAAAGATTCTCCTAGGACTGTATCCACCTTTTCCAGCCCACCGGAGCACCTGAAAGCTGAACTAATTTATGCAGGAAAAGCCATCAACTGCCGAGCCGAGAAGTTCGTGACGAATCGAATTTACTGTAAGTTCGCTCATCTCTAGTCAGAACCGCTGTAACCAGCAGCCACTCCAGTGCAAATCACCTCAAATGTACATCATGCGCTCTCACTCCTGAGCCTTGTTGTGTGCACGCAGAGCACTTTACATCCACATATAGGGTATTTCCGTACTCAGGAGAAATTGCGTTACAAATTTGGGGGTCTTTTTTTCCCCCTTTTACCCCTTGTGAAAAAGTATGGGGCAACATCAGCATGTTAGCATAAAAAATAAAAAATTTACACTAACATGCTGGTGTAGACCCCAACTTTACCTTTTCATAAGGAGTAAAAGCCCCTCAAAATTTAACGCAATTTCTCCCAAATAGGGAAATACCCTATATGTGGCCCTAAACTGTTGCCTTGAAATAAGACAGGGCTTCAAATTGAGAGAACGCCATGCGCATTTGAGGCCTAAATTAGGGATTAACATAGGGGCAGACACGGATGCAAGCATTATACTTGCCTCCGTCGCCAAAATACCTTACAACAGTGTTTCCCAAACAGGTTGCCTCCAGCTGTTGCAAAACTCCCAGCAGGACTGGACAGTCAGTGGCTGTCCCTCAATATTGGGAGCTGTTTTGCAACAGCTGGAGGCTCCGTTTTTGAAACCGTGCCGTACGAGACTTTTTTTTATTGGGGGGAGGGGGTGGGACAGTGTACATGTAGTGTTTTACCCTTTATCTTGTGTAGTGTAGTGTTTTAGGGTACATTCACACGTGCGGGGGTTTACAGCGAGTTTCCCGCTGGGAGTTTGAGCTACGGCGGGAAGTTTACCGCATCTCAAACTTGCAAACCACCAGCTGTTGCTAAACTACAACTCCCAGCATACACAGACCATACATGTTTGGATTTGTAGTTATGCAACAGCTGGAGGCACACTGGAAACCAGGGTGCCTCCAGCTGTTGCAAAGCTTCAACTCCCAGCATGTACGGTCTGTCAGTGTATGCTAGGAGATGTAGTTTTGCAACAGCTTGAGGCACACTGGTTGCAAAACACTGAGGTAGGTAACAAACTCAGTATTTCACAAACAGTGCGCCTTCAGCTGTTGCAAAACTACAACTCTCAGCATGCATTGACAGTCAAAGGGCATGCTGGAAGTTGTAGCTGTGCCTCCAGCTGTTGCATAGTTTTTTTCCGTGATAGCGTCACCCCATCGAGCCTCCCGGACTAAGACTGAACGTGCCGAAATGTGCGTTGGGGTGATGCTATCCTGGACCCTGCGGCTGTCATTCAACTTTCTGCGCTTGCACTCTTATCCTGGTCAGCATGGTATTGTGTGCCTAATGGTTTACTCAATCATGCAGTATCCTGTTGCCTAGACTTTTTAGAGCCTGTATTTCCAGCCAGTCATAATTTCTCTGTACTTTATTGCTATGTACCAGCACATTGCATGTAATAGGGTACTTACCCTTACCACTGTAGACACGTACTGTTCCTTGAGGTATTACTAAATTACTTTGATACAACTTCTTTCAGTTGAGTGCCTTTTTTGTATGTATTATGACAGTGCAGGTTCCGGTGTAGTTGTCTTTTTTCATGCGATGTATCTATTCCTCTTTTTTATACATTGATTCATGAGATTTTCTCTTAGCTGATCATAATAAAAATGGTTTTGTAGTGGCTAGATGTATTCAATGAGAGCACCAAAGAAGTCTCATCAGCGTATGTAGCCGCAGGAGCTGCAATGTGTGTCCATTTATAATAATGACAGCAGTGCCAAGGTACAGTGGTCCCTCAAGTTACAATATTAATTGGTTCCAGGTCGACCATTGTATGTTGAAACCTTTGTATGTTGAGACCATAACTCAATGGAAACTTGAAAATAGGTTCTGAAGCCACCAAAATGTCATCCAAAAATAGGAAAAAGAGGATTAAACAAAAATAAGTAGATAACTAATACAGATAAAGCAAATCCTTACATATAAAAGTAAGAAAGATCTGCTGGGAGTCTATGTAGAGGACAGGAGCTTCTTCATGGTCCTGTACAGTACACAGTGTCCTAAAAAAGGAAACTGGAGCCGCCCTCACCTGGTGTCCAAAGGAGCAGCTAACAGTGGAACAGGTAAAGAGTACAGAACATGTAATACCTCCCTGTACTGCAGGGGGTGCTACCAGACAGGAATTGAGTGCTAGTGATGAGCGACATAGGACATATTCGAATTCGCGATATTTTGCGAATGTATGGACGAATATTCATCATATTCGCATACTCTTTATATTCGTTTTTTTTTTTTGCGCATATTCGCAAATATTGAGCCCTCCCTTCTTTAAAGGGGTTCTACCGTGGAAAACTTTATTTTTTCCCCAAGGGTGCCAGAAAGTTAAACAGATTTGTAGATGACTTCTATTAAAAAATCTTAATCCATCCAGTACTTTTTAGGGGCTGTATACTACAGGAAATGTTTATATTTTTGGATTTCTCTGATGTCATGACCACAGTGCTCTCTGCTGACCTCTGCTGTCCAGAGCAGCATATGTTTGCTATGGGGGTTTTCTCCTGCTCTGGACAGTTCCTAAAATGGACAGCAGAGAGCACTGTGGTCGTGACAGAAAAGAGATCCAAAAAGCTAAAAATTTCCTCTGTAGTATATAGCCCCTAAAAAGTACTGGAAGGATTAAGATTTTTTTAATAGAAGTAAATTACAAATCTGTAACTTTCTGGCACCAGTTGATAAAAAATAAAATTAAAAATTAAAAAAAAAAGTTTTCTACGGTAGTACCCCTTTAATGGTATAGGGAACTAATGGGCTAGGGCAGTGGTCTCCAACCTGCTGACCTCCAGATGTTGCAAAACTACAACTCCAGCATGCATGGACAGCCAACAGCAACATCTGGAGGTCCGCAGGTTGGAGACCACTGCCCTAGCCCATTAGTTCCCTATACTATTAACCTCTTAAGGATCCAGGACGTACTAGAACGTCCTGGATACCCTGGGCTTTAAGGACCCAGGACGTACTAGTACGTCCTGGCGTTTCTCTGGTCTATGCCGCGCCCCGGGCAGAGATCGGAAGCGGATGCCTGCTGAAATCCTTCAGCAGGCATCCAGGGCAAATGCTGAGGGGGGCCATGTAGGCCCCCCCATGTCAGCGATCGCCGCAAATCGCAAGGGAAATCGCCCCCGCGATCTGCGGCGATACCGGGGACCCGACCGCCCGGCAATTTTGCATGATCCCGGCTGTCACAGACAGCCAGGACCATGCTCAAGTACAGGAGCGAGGTGGCAAGCTTGCCACCTCCTCCTATACCCTGCGATCCGTCGGTTAGGAGGGTGGGGGGGGGGGGCGGTTACTTCCTCCCGCCCTGCCCGGCCCCTGGATGTCTGGAAAGGACGGGAGGAAGACCGGAGGACGCGGCGGGGGGGGGGGGGGGGGGGGGGGGGGGAAATCGGCCCCGGTACTTACCTCGTCCCTGAAGACCCGGATCCCTGCGATGAAGACGGCGGCGGCGACAGGTGAGTGGATCTTCAGCCGCGGTCGGGCCCTTTACAGCAATGCACGTCGCCGTAAAGCGACATGCATTGCTGTAATGGGACCCTGTAAACTGCAACTCCCAGCATGCCCAGACAGCCCTTGGCGTCTGGGCATGCTGGGAGTTGCAGTTTTGCAACATCTGGAGGTCCACAGTTTGGAGACCACTGTGCCCTTCCAGATGTTGCAAAACTACACATCCTCAGCATGCCCTTAGAGAACTACAACTCCCAGCATGCCTGGACAGTTTTGGCATACTGGGAGTTGTAGTTTTGCAACATCTGGAGGGCTACAGCTTGGACACCACTACACAGTGGTCCTCAAACTGTTCTCCTCCAGCTGTTGCGTAACCACTACTCCCAATATGCCCTTCGGCTGCCTGGGCATGCTGGGAGTTGTGGTTTTGCAACAACTGGAGGCACACTGGTTGGGAAACATTGTCTGTTTCCTAACTCAGTGTTTCCCAACCCGTTTGCCTCCAGCTGTTGCAAAACTAACTACCAGCATGCACTGAGACCGTGCATGCTGGGAGTTGTAGTTTTGCAACAGCTGGAGGTTCCCCCCCCCTGTGAATGTACAGGGTACATTCACATGGGCAGGGGGCTTACAGTGAGTATCAGGCTGCAAGTTTGCGATGCAGCAAATTTTGCGCTGCAGCTCAAACTCGCAGCAGGAAACTCTTAATCCCCCGCCCGTGTTACTGTACCCTAAAAACACTACACTACCACAAAATAAAATGTAAAAAACACTACATACACACATACCCCCTACACAGCCCCCCTCCCCAATAAAAATGAAAAACGTCTGATACGCCACTGTTTCCAAAATGGAGCCTCCAGCTGTTGCAAAACAACAACTCCCAGTATTGCCGAACAGCCGTTGACTGTCCAAGCATGCTGGGAGTTTTGCAACAGCTGGAGGCACCCTGTTTGGGAATCGCTGGCGTAGAATACCCCTATGTCCACCCCTATGCAAATCCCTAATTCAGGCCTCAAATGCACATGGCGCTCTCACTTCGGAGCCCTGTCGTATTTCAAGGCAACAGTTTAGGGCCACATATGGGGTATCGCCGTACTCGGGAGAAATTGCCTAACAAATTTTGGGGGACTTTTTCTCCTTTCACCCCTTATGAAAAGGGGAAGTTGGGGTCTACACCAGCATGTTAGTGTAAAAAAAAAAAAAAAAAAATTTACACACTAACATGCTGGTGTTGCCCTATACTTTTCATTTTGGCAAGAGGTAAAAGGGAAAAAAGCCCCCCAAAATTTGTAATGCAGTTTCTCCCGACTACGGTGATACCCCATATGTGGGCGTAAAGTGCTCTGGGGGCGCACAACAAGGCCCAGAAGGGAGAGTGCGCCATGTACATTTGAGGTGATTTGCACAGGGGTGGCTGATTGTTACAGCGGTTTTGACAAACGCAAAAAAAAAAAAACACATGTGACCCCATTTCGGAAACTACACCCCTCATGGAATGTAATGAGGGGTGCAGTGAAAATTTACACCCCACTGGTGTCTGACAGATCTTTGGAACAGTGGGCTGTGCAAATAAAATTTTTTGTACAGCCTACTGTTCCAAAGATCTGACAGACACCAGTGGGGGTAAATGCTCACTGTACCCCTTGTTACGTTCCTCAAGGGGTCTAGTTTCCAAAACGGTATGCCATGTGGAGGTTATTTTGCTGTCCTGCCACCATAGGGGCTTCCTAAATGTGACATGCCCCCCCCACGAGCAAAATTTGCTTTCAAAAACCCAAATATGACTCCTCCTCTTCTGAGCATTGTAGTTTGCCCGTAGTGCACTTCAGGTCAACTTATGGGGTACCTCCATACTCATAAGAGATGGGGTTACAAATTTTGGGGGGTATTTTCTGCTATTAACCCTTGCATAAATGTGAAATTTGGGGGCGGGAACACATTTTAGTGAAATTTTTTTTTAATTTTTTTTACACGTATGCAAAAGTTGTGAAACACCTGTAGGGTATTAAGGCTCACTTAATTCCTTTTTACGTTCCTCAAGGGGTCTAGTTTTCATAATGGTATGCCATGTGTTTTTTTTTGCCGTTCTGGCACCATAGGGGCTTCCTAAATGCAACATGCCCCCCATGTTGAGGTGGGGTCCGGAGTCTGTCAGGGTTGTCCTTTGAGCCCGCTTTTATACGTGTTCACAATCGATCCTTTCGTCCGGAGGGTAGATTGTGGGGCGTTGGTGGGAGTCGGGATGAGTCGGGCGGAGCTGGATGTCACCCAGAGAGTGGTGGCGTACGCTGACGATGTCACTATTTTAGTCTCCGAGAGAGAGAGGAGGTCGATGTGGTGATGTCGGAGGTGGACCGCTACTCGGAGGCATCCGGGTCTAAGATCAACCGGGATAAGTGTGAGAGTCTCAGGCTGGGAGGGGGGGATCCCACGTTTGATCTCCCGGACACCCTTCCAGGGCCCCAAGAATCAGCAAGAGTCTTAGGCATCACATTTGGCCAGCATGATTATCCCACCAAAAACTGGGATGGTAAGCTCCAGGATGCCACTCAGAAGGTGGACCAGTGGAAGGGTTGGTCTTTGACCCTCAGGGAATGGGTAGACCTGATCAAATCGTACCTGCTCCCCTTGTTTATCTATCTGGCCAGTGTATGTATCTTGCCAGAGGCTTACTATACTAGGATGTACAGCCTGTTTTTCCAGATGTTATGGGGGAACAGGATGAACCTAGTCAAGAGGGAGGTTACGTACCGCACGAGGAGACTAGGGGGTTTATCTATGGTAAACCCTTTGGTGTTCTTAATGAACACCTTCTTGAAAGCCAACATCTCAAACCTCTGGTCAGAGAGGGCTTCTCCGTGGGTACTCTCCTGCAGGGAATGGTATCGGCCTTTCTTCCAGGAATGGGAGAGAGGAGGGCGAGTGAAGGACCTTCGTACGCCCCATGGATATCTTCCGGCTTATGCTACCCCGACTCTGAAGAAGATACGTCGGTGGGGTCTGGGAGATCAGGACCCAGTCAAGGCAGTTCCTTGACAAACGGGTTCTGTTGACCCACTTCCAGAAGCCTCTGGCGCTCAGGGACTGCCCAGGTTGGGTTGTATCTTTTGAACATGAAAAGGATCCCCCAGAAGTTTTGGGACTTGGCCTGGCGCTGCTTTCAGGGGAAGCTATATGTAAGGGACAACCTGAAGTGCAGGAACTCTGATGACCAGGGATGTCCCCGACATGAGTGCGGGGACACGCTGGAAAGCATGGACCACTTCCTGCTTCATTGTTTCTTTAATATAGGGGTTTACAACAGGGTGGGTGCTTCCATCGGCTGGAGTCAACTTGCCGGCCTTACCTATCCGGAGTGGGCTTATGGGGCATTTAGGAACTTGGGTGGCAGAGACCGGGGCACTTTATTCTTAGTTAGTTTAGTGGAACGCACAGTGTTTAGGGTCACCCCAACAAAAAATCCTCTCCGAGGTGGAGGGCTGTAGGAACATCACCGGTGACCTCGGGAAGATCAGGTCTTTGGAGTATGGCAGTCTTGGTACCAGTAGGGCTTCTCTCCTGTGGAGAGGGTTTTCTTTTGATGTGCCCTAGGTACTAGACCTTTTGGGTAGAGTACCTTTTATTTTGGTTAGGGGGAAGTGTTATAGGGATAGAGAGAGGGTGAGAGTAGGGTCAGTTTTAATGGAGGGATAGAATTAGAGAGAATTGTAGGGGGAGTTAGGGAAAGAGTTTAAAATTATTTTGATGTATCAAGTCTGCCATCCTTCTTCCCAGTGGTGGGCTAATGCATGTGCACGCTAGCATTTTGTTTTAAGCTGATACGTTATGAAGGGCTTACAGGCGACCAAACTTGGGCCTAAAGTGGGTTGTGGTTTATTGTGCATAAGTTGGTTGGGAGGAGTTCTAGGTGGGGAGGGTGTATTTGTGGGTGGTGGTGTTTGTTTATTTGTTTGCTTTGGGGGGGGGACCTGACATGGGTCAGTTAAGGACAGGACTTTGTGAATGGTATGGACTCTGACCCATGTGCAGGATGGGTGGTGTGGGTGAGGGCACAGTTTTAGTGTAGGGTACATATCTTCCCCCCCCCCCCCCCCCCTTCTCCTAAGGTTTTCTGTTGATTTTGTAAAAAGGTTTTCTGTAGTGCATATGTTTATATAAAATTGTTTATATTCTATATTGTTTTGGCAGTCGGACCAGTTATGTTGATATGTAGTTTATTTGGTTTATTAGGTTTATTCCGGTTTAAAATTTTATATATTTTTTTATTTATTTATTTATTTTTTATTTTGCAGTCGTGTACTTGCTATGTTTCTTTTTTGTTTTATTTTCTCCCTGTGTGTTTCCAGAGTATGGATTTTTTTGAGTTACAGCCGGATAGTGCTAATTTATTTATTTATTATAATTTTTTTTTTAAGCCACGTTGTGCTATTTTTATGTTCATTTTTGGTATGTGTGTGTCAGTGTGCTGTTTAGATAGTTTGGTTAGGTAAGTGGATTTATTTATCAATTTTCCTGTTAAGCTGGGCTGGCCGGTTACGCAGGGTTTTGTCTTTAATTAAGGTTATAGCTGGTTAAGCTTATTTTCTTTTCCTTTTTTCTGTATTGGATAAGTTTTGTATTTTTATAATAATAAGAGTGTCAGCAGAGAGCACTGTGGTCAGACTAAAAAGAACTTCTTCTGGAGTATACAGCAGTTGATAAGTACTGGAAGGATTAAGATTTTTTAATAGGAGTAATTTAGAAATCTATTTAACTTTATGGCACCAGTTGATTTGAAAAATAATGTTTCCCTTTAACCCCTTAAGGACCAAGCCATTTTACACCTTAGGACCAGAGCGTTTTTTGAACATGTGACCACTGTCACTTTAAACATTAATAACTCTGGGATGCTTTTACCTATCATTCTGATTCAGAGATTGTTTTTTCGTGACATATTCTACTTTATGTTATTGGTAAAATTTTGTAGATACTTGCATTGTTTCTTAGTAAAAAATTCAATAATTTGATGAAAAAATAAAAAATGTGTAAATTTTCTAACTTTGAAGTTCTCTGCTTGTAAGGAAAATGGATATTCACAAAAAAAAAATTTTTATTCATATATACAATATGTCTACTTTATGTTTGAATCATAAAATGGATGAGTTTTTTACTTTTGGAAGACACCAGAGGGCTTCAAAGTTCAGCAACAATTTTCCAATTTTTCACAAAATTTCCAAAAATCACAATTTTTCCAGGGACCAGTTCAGGTTTGAAGTGTCTTCATCTTAGAAATACCCCACAAATGACCCTATTATAAAATCTGCACCCCCCAAAGTATTCAAAATAACATTCAGTCAACATTTTAACCCTTTAGGTGTTTCACAGGAATAGCAGCAAAGTGAAGGAGAAAATTTACAATCTTCATTTTTTACACTTGCATGTTCTTGTAGACCCATTTTTTGAATTTTTACAAGGGGTAAAAGGAGAACATTTATACTTATATTTGTAGCCCAATTTCTCTCGAGTAAGCACATGCCTCATATGTCTATGTAAATTGTTCGGCGGGCGCAGTAGAGGGCTCAGAAGCGAAAAGGGGATTTTGGAGTGTACGTTTTTCTGAAATGGTTTTTGGGGGGCATGTTGCCTTTAGGAAGCCCCTATGGTGCCAGAACAGGAAAAAAAGAGCACATGGCATACCATTTTGGAAACTAGACCCCTTGAGGAACGTAACAAGGAATAAAGTGAGCCTTAATACCCCACAGGTGTTTCACGACTTTTGCATATGTAAAAAAATAAAAAAATTTAAAAAAAACTTACTAAAATTTGTGTTTCCCCCCAAATTTCACATTAGAAAATACCCTCCCAAAATTTGTAACCCCATCTCTTCTGAGTATGGAGGTACCCCATAAGTTGACCTGAAGTGCACTATGGGCGAACTACAATGCTCAGAAGAGAAGGAGCCATATTTGGCTTTTTGAGAGCAAATTTTGCTCGGGGGCAAGTCGCATTTAGGAAGCCCATATGGTGCCAGGACAGCAAAATAACCCCCACATGGCATACCATTTTGGAAACTAGACCCCTTGAGGAATGTAACAAGGGGTACAGTGAGCATTTACCCCCCCCCCCCCCCCACTGGTGTCTGTCAGATCTTTGGAACAGTGGGCTGTACAAAATTTTTAATTTGCACAGCCCACTGTTTCAAAGATCTGTCAGACATCAGTGGGGTGTAAATTCTCACTGCAGCCCTCATTACATTCCGTGAGGGGTGTAGTTTCCAATATGGGGTCACATGTGTTTTTTTTTTTTTTTTTGCGTTTGTCAAAACCGCTGTAACAATCAGCCACCCCTGGGCAAGTCACCTCAAATGTACATGGCACACTCTCCCTTCTGGGCCTTGTTGTGCGCCCCCAGAGCACTTTACGCCCACATATGGGGTATCTCCGTAGTCGGGAGAAACTGCATTACAAATTTTGGGGGGCTTTTTTCCCCCCTTTTACCTCTTGTCTGAATGAAAAGTATTGGGCAACACCAGCATGTTAGTGTAAAAAAAAAAAAAAGTTTATTTTTAAAAAAAATATATATTTTTTTTTTTTTACACTAACATTCTGGTGTAGACCCCAACTTCACCTTTTCATAAGGGGTGAAAGGAGAAAAAGCCCCCCAAAATTTGTTAGGCAATTTCTCCCGAGTACGGCGAAACCCCATATGTGACCCTAAACTGTTGCCTTGAAATACGACAGGGCTCCGAAGTGAGAGCGCCATGTGCATTTGAGGCATGAATTAGGGAATTGCATAGGGGTATTCTACGCCAGTAATTCCCAAACAGGGTGCCTCCAGCTGTTGCAAAACTCCCAGCATGCCTGGACAGTCAACGGCTGTCCGGCAATACTGGGAGTTGCTGTTTTGCAACAGCTGGTGGCTTCATTTTGAAAACAGTGGCGTACCAGACGTTTTTCATTTTTATTGGGGAGGGGAGGGGAGTGGGGCATGTGTATATGTAGTGTTTTTTACTTTTTTATTTTATTTTGTGTTAGTGTAGTGTAGCATTTTTAGGGTACAGTCACATGGGCGGGGGATTACAACGAGTTTCCTGCTGCGCAAAATTTGCGGCATTGCAAACTTGCAGCCCGATACTCACTGTAAGCCCCCTGCCTATGTGAGTGTACCCTGTACATTCACAGGGGGGGGGGGGGGGGGGGGGGGGGAACTCCAGCTGTTGCAAAACTACAACTCCCAGCATGCACAGTCTATCAGTGCATGCTGGTAGTTATAGTTTTGCAACAAGCTGGAGGCACACGGGTTGGGAAACACTGAGTTAGGAAACAGACAATGTTTCCCAACCAGTGTGCCTCCAGTTGTTGCAAAACCACAACTCCCAAACATTCTCAGGCATGCTGGAAGTAGTAGTTCGGCAACATCTTTAGAGCCAGATGTTGCCGAACTACAACTCCCAGCATGCTTGGAGTTGTAGTTTTGCAACATCTGGAGGACTACAGTTTGCAGACCACTAATACAGTGGTTCCCAATCTGTGCCCTTCCAGATGTTACAGAACTACAACTCCCAGCATACCTGGACAGTAAGGGCATGCTGAGGATGTGTAGTTTTGCAACATCTGGAAGGGCACAGTGGTCTCCAAACTGTGGACCTCCAGATGTTGAAAAACTGCAACTCCCAGCATGCCCAGTCGCAAAGGGCTGTCTGGGCATGCTGGGAGTTGTAGTATACAGGGTCCCATTACAGCAATGCTTGTCGCTTTACGGCGACGTGCATTGCTGTAAAGGGCCCGACCGCGGCTGAAGCAGAACTCGCCTGTCACCGCTGTCTTCATCGCCGGGATCTGGGTCTTCAGGGACGAGGTAAGTACCGGGGCCGGGCCCCAGCACTCCCCCGTCCTACTTCCCGTCCTCTCCGGACTTCCAGGGGCCGGGCAGGGTGGAAGGAAGTAACCGCCCCCCCCTGCGATTGGTCGGTTAGCCAACCGACGGATCGCAGGGGATAGGAGGAGGTGGCAGGCTTGCCACCTCGCTCGTAGCCTCCAGCATGGTCCTGGCTGTCTGTGACAGCCGGGATCATGCAAAATTACCAGGCGGTCGGGTCCCAGAGACCCGATCAGCCCAGTATCGCCGCAGATCGCAAGGGCGATTTCCCTGTCGTGGGGGGCCCCCCCTCGGCATTTGCCCTGGATGCCTGCTGAAGCATTTCAGCAGGCATCCGCTTCCTATCTCTGCCCGGCGAGCGGCAGGGACCTGAAAACTCCATGACGTCCTGGGACATCATTGGTCCTTAAGTGGTTAAATTAGTACTCTGGGAGGCATTTAATTTAATTTTTATTTTTTTTTACCTTCTTAGATTGCCGGCATACAACAATTGTATTCCTTATAATGGAGCCCATGTAGTGCAGCCGGACGGAGATTGTGGCCAGTCTGGGAGTGAACCGCGCACTTCTCATGGCAATATCTAGAGATCAGCTATGGGGTCTGAACATTTATCATCATTAGGGCAGATTGAATGGAAATCCTGCAGCACAAGTGTGTGGTCTTCTGTTACCGCACAAAAAGTCATTATGTTGCACACACAAGAAAAATTAAAAGTCTGCACCGACAATATAAAAATGGCGCAATATTAGATAATTTTGGCAGAAGTCAATGCGCAAAATAAACACACTGCCCACACAATTTTCATGTGGTATCAAAACTTTTGAGGTGTCTGTCGAAAATGTCAGAATTCTTTTGTTTACCCATCTGTGTTCTGATGCCACCTAAGCTGCAGGAATACTTGGACCAGGTGGCACTCTGCCCGCTCTGCACAGCTTCTCCCCTCATACCACAGGGACCCCAACCTCCACTGCTTCCCTCTCCTCTATTACTCACTGTCTGCACAGCAACCACTATCCTCCTCTTTCCTTGGGCATTTCATCCTGGCAGAAATCTATTCATTGATAAGCTTTTCCCTAAACACATGGCTTCCCTCCAGGATCTTGTGCTGCAGAGACTTCACCTTAGGGGGCTCTCCGGCCTCTTGTTCCTGGACACTGACTTTGCTCAGTGTCTAGTAACATTTAGGCTCTCTCTAAGGCCCAGTTCACATTGCTGTCAGACTCCGCTTTTCAAAGTTCCATCGGCAACAACCAGAAGTTTAGCGGAGAAAAAATTCCTGTAAAATTACCAGATCACCGACAGATCCCATGCAAGTGAATGGTGGCCACTGGGACCTGATAGTAGCAGTTTGCATCCAACCTGTTTTAGGGTCGACTCAAAGAAGAAGAAAAGAAGAGGGGAAAAAAATAAAAATATATAAAAAAATAAAAAAAACACACACACGATCAGACCCTTAACCGGTCATAAGTGAATGGTGATGTGAAAAAGGCCTTAAAGGGGTTCTCCGGTGCTTAGACATCTTAGCCCCATTTGTAATCAGTCTGATTACTGTCGATCACGGGGCCGGCGGCGTGTGATGTCACACCTCCGCCCCCGTGTGACCTCACACTCCGCCCCTCAATGCAAGTCAATGGGAGGGGGCATGACAGCTATCAGGCCCCTTCCCGAAGGCTTGCATTGAGGAGCGGAGCATGACATCACACGGGGCGGAGGCGTGACGTCACACGCCGTCGGCCCTGTGGTCACCGGTAATCGAACCCGGAGCGAACACGCTCCAGGAACTGATTACAAATGGGGTGCCATGTGCAAGATCTCGGGGGGCCCCAGCAGCGGGACTCCCGCGATCAGGCATCTTATCCCCTATCCTTTGGATAGGGGATAAGATGTCTAAGCACCGGAGTACCCCTTCAACCCTTACAGTTTTTTTTTTACCATCTGGTTATAGTCCACCCACCTGGCAGATTTCCAGGACCCATTGGTTACCGTGGACTCTCTAGGCCCCATGAGCCCCCATTGTTCCACATCCTGCACCTCTTTTTGTGCTCACCTTCCTTGCAGACTTATCATCCACATTAGGAGTTTTGCAGCTTCCGGTGCTGTTGACCCGACTAAATCTTCTGTTGTAGCTCTGGTCGGTAACTTTCCCTCTACACCCCCAGCATCCTTTACCAGGAGGTGGAGGTCAGGGAGTCCATGCTGAGGTCTCTCCCAGGAAGCTGCTATAGCTTCCTGGAGACACAGGTGAATAAATCAGCCTCTCCCCTCCTGGGAGTCTGGAGAACAAACACTGACACACCCAGTGACCCCACCCTCCTATCCTCCAGTTACCCCCAGATCTGCACCCGCTATTCTGCTGTTACTTCATGTCTTATACCCCAGTCACCTCAAGAGTAGTGTTGCTCACGAATATTCGCAATTCAAATTTTAATCGCAAATATCGCATATTCGCGAATATTGCGAATATAGCACTATATATTTGTAATTACGAATATTTGTTTTTTCCGCATATGGGAAAATTTATGCGCATATTCGCGAATATTGATTCCTCCCTTATTTAATGGTATAGAGAACAATGCCTAGTGCATTAACTCTGATTTTTTTGCCGATTGAAACCAATAGGCCCATTGTGGGCTATGGGGATCTCCCTGCATGTAAAACAGTAAGATAAGCAGGACTGTCTTGGTGGCACAGTGGATGGGAGACCACCATGGGCTTGAGTCCTGGGTTGGGACATAGTGTTGTGGTTTAACTTTACTTTTCTGGAAGAGTTGCCCATAGCAACCAATCAGATCACTTCCTTCATTTTGCAGAGGCCTTGTGAAAAATGAAAGAAGCAATCTGATTGGTTGCTATGGGCAACTCAGCAGCTTTTCCAGTAAAGTTAAACCACAACACTATGTCCCACCCCAGGACTCAAACACATGGTGGTCTCCCATCCACTGTGCTGCCAAGACAGTCCTGCTTATCTTACTGTTTTACATGCCATGAGATTCCCATAGACCACAATGGGCCTATTGATTTCAATAGGCAAAAAAATGGGAGGGCGCAATATTCGCGAATATGTGCATATTCGCGCATATGCGCAAAAACCAAATATAATGAATATGCAAATTTCACAAATATATGACAAATATTCGTCCATATATTCGCGAAATATCGCGAATTCGAATATGGCCTATGCCGCTCATCACTACTCAAGAGCTGCAGTCAGTATTCTGCTGCAATATCATGTCTTATCCCTCAGTCACCTCTAGAGCTGTAGTCACTATTCTGCTGTTATATTATATCTTGTACCCCAGTCGTCTCCAGAGCTGCAGTAACTATTCTACTGTTATACAATGTCTTATCCTTCAGTCTCCTCCACAACTGTAGTCACTATTCCGCTATTATATCTTATTCCCTAGTCACCTCCAGAGCTGCAGTCATTATTCTGCTGTTATATCTTAAATTATTATCTTACTTTTTGAACAAAATATATACTAACAACCTGTTAGTTTTTTTAAAAGTATGCTGAGAAGCAATTAGATCAAATTACAAACAGAGGATGTGCAGCTATGTTTCTCTTTGTGCTGCACATTTGTAGTCTCTCCCTTCTTCCATGGCCAGCACTCCACTCCACCTATTCGGCCCAGGCGGTTTTAATTAGCAGGAGACTGCATATGGTTTCCTCCTTACATTCTCCCAGCTCTCTGGCAGGGAGCACATGGTAAGTGTTCACTCTGGTTTGGATCTCTGTGGCAGCCATTCTTGTGATGCTGCCCAAAGCCAGGGGCTTGGTTGGGCAGTAGTGGGGCTGCCTGGCCACTGGGTGGTTCCATTTGTGGGCATGGTGCCTTGGAGGCCGCTGCCCGGTGCTACGCCAGTGTAAGGTTAGGGACCTACTCTGATTAGGTGGCTTTGACGTGGTGAGTGGGCTTGTACCTTTTGATCAAAATGTATACTAAACCTGTTCATTTTTAAAAATGATGTTGAGAAGCAAGTAGATCAAAATACAAATGGTGGCTGTGTTTCTCTATTTGTGTGGCTTATCTCCTACCCCAACAACCTCCAGAGCTGCAGTCACTATTCTGCTGTAACATCATGTCATATCCCCCAGTCACCTCCATTGCTGCACTCACTGTTCTGTTGTCATATATCTTACATCCCAGTCCGCTCCAGATCTGCTATTCTGCTGTTATATTATCTTATGCCCCAGTCACCTCCAGAGCTGTAGTCACTACTATGTCTTATCCCCCAGAAGTACACTCCCTATTCTGCAGGTATATTATAGCTTCTACCTCTGAAACATCCAGAGCTGCACTCACTTTTGTTATATTAAAGCTTATACCCCAGTCACCTTCTGGGCTGTAGTGACTATTCTACTGTTACATTGCCTTATTCTCCAGTCACTTCCCACACTAACCAGTTGGTACAAGTCTGTAGTTGGGGTGACACTGATACTTACCTTTCTTTGCTCTGTGCCTCCATTCTTTGGTAATCCCCATTCCTCTGTATATGCTAATGTGGAGCTTCACTCTGTCACTCCCCCACCAACACCCCTCCCTGTTATCAGCAGCTGACATCAGTCAATGGCTGACATCGGTGATCACTGCATCTAAAAGAGGAAAATGAAGTATCTGTGCAGTGAAGGTGCTCATTGGACCCCCCTGCAGTGCTATCCCCGGGGTCTGATGAGCTATATGGCAGCAAGAGCTTTGCTTCTTACCTCCATGCCACAGCATAATCATTCCTCCCATATAGTCTGCCTATGACAGACTGTAGTAACAGAGCACCGATATCATTGTACGTACTATTCTACACTAAATGCAATTTATGGGGACTTAAAGTGTGTAAAAATACTATTAATTTTATTTAAAATGTATGTATAATTTTTAGTGTGACCAAAAATCAGCAATTCTGGCTTTTTTTATTTTTATTTTTTATTTACACCGTTCACAATAATACATTTTAAATTCTAATTGTTTGCGGCCATACCAAATATTCTAATCTCTAATCTCACGGTGGGGCATTTATATGGATACACCTTAATAAAATGGGAATGGTTGGTGATATTAACTTCCTGTTTGTGGCACATTAGTATATGTGAGGGGGGAACTTTTCAAGATGGGTGGTGACCATGACCATGGTGGCCATTTTGACCATGACCATGGCGGCCATTTTGAAGTCACATATACTCATGTGCCACAAACAGGAAGTTAATATCACCAACCATTCCCATTTTATTAAGGTGTATCCATATAAATGGCCCACCCTGTGTGTATGTATATATTTGAAGGTCGAAATAAAAATAGTACTGTTATATAAAAAAAGAGGTTATAGGGTCAGAAGAGCTTTAATTGTTAAAAAAAAAGTTTGACTACAGTAGAACTATATAACCAAGGGTATCAATTTAATTGCATTGACTTACCCACAGAAAAGTGTCTGTTTTACTGTAAAGTGTAACCCCCCCCCCCCCCCAACCAAAAAAAAGAAAAAAAACTGAGCAAAAAATTTTTTCAACCTTTTTCGGCTTGGGGAACCCTTGCAAAAAATGTTCTTTTGCGGGGTGCCAAAGTTGACTAGCAAAAAAAGCCAATGCAAAGTACATCAATTTCAGTGGGTATGTAGATTGCAGTGCTTCTTTATACAGCAACTCGCACGTCACATCTTCATGTGTCGTTTCCTTCTCCATCTAGTCTGCGCCGTCAATTTCTTCCAGCCACAATACTTCAGTTAAAGGGGTATTCCAGGCAAAAACTTTTTTTTATATATCAACTGGCTCCAGAAAGTTAAAGAGACTTTTAAATTACTTCTATTAAAAAAATGTAATCCTTCCAATAGTTATTAGCTTCTGAAGCGGAGTTGCTGTTTTCTGTCTAACTGCTTTCTGATGACTCACTTCCCGGGAGCTGTCCAGCTCCTATAGGGATATTCTCCCATTGTGCAAGGGATATTCTCCCATCATGCACAGCTCCCGGGACGTGACATCATCATTGAGCAGAAAACTTCAGAAGCTAATAACTATTGGAAGGATTAAGATTTTTTTAATAGAAGTAATTTACAAATCTGTTAACTTTCTGGAGCCAGTTGATATATAAAAAGTCTTTGCCAGGAATACCCCTTTAAATCTGCAAAACAAACCTATTAGGCTCCACACTTAACCAGCATCAGCCTCCAGATTCCCCTTTTAGGAAGAATACAGGGGTGTAAAGGGGTAACAGGGGTGCAGAAAGGTGTACATGGGTGACTGGGGGGGGGTGTAGGGGTTAGAGAGGTGTGGACAGGGGTGACAGAGGTGAATAGTGGGGGTGGTGAACATGGATGACAGGAAAGTGGACAAGGGTAAAAGGGGGTAACAGAGGAGTGACAGAGGGGAGAGGGTGCACTACCTTAATTATACTCAGCTGAGCCGTCCTTCTGTGGGGGGCCAGGTAACATCAGGCAGGCCGTGAACAATCTGGGAGGCTGGGAACAATCCGGTGCACTATCCCCATTGCATTCAATCCCTCCCGGCGCTGTGTTCCCTTCCCTGTGCCTGTTGGAGCCAGCGTAACCCCCGGCAGTTTTCAACGGAACCCCGGTTGGGAATGGAGGGAGTAAGCAAATGCATGAGTGAGGGTGGGCTCATTTCTTGCCTCGGACACATCCCTTCCTGAGCAGTGGATGTCAGTATGAGTGAGCAGCAGAACAGAGGGTTTGTGAGGCAAATACAAACGCTATAGATGTAGAAAAAAAGAACTTGTAAAACATCTGCATGACCTAGTGAGTAACATATAGAAGCATTTTTAAATTTTTTTTGTCATTTGACAAGTATGCTTTAAGGGGTTTAAAGGGGTTCTCCGCCCCTAGAAGAACAGGGGATAAGTAGGGTCCTGCTGCAGCACCCCAGACATCCGGTGCACGAAGTGAACTTCACTCCTTGCCGGATGACTGTCGATGTCATGGCCATGCCCCCTCAATGCAAGTCTATGGGAGTGGGCATGATGGTCATCACGCCCCCTCCCATAGACTTGCATTGAGGAGGTGTGGCCATGACATCATGAACGGGGTGCGACCGTGAGGTCACGATCCTCCGGCGTTGCACACAATGCTCTAAATGAACGCCGGGTGCCCAATGGCGGGACCCCCGCGATCAGACATCTTATCCCCTATCCTTTGGGTAGGTAATAAGATGTCTAGTGGCGGAGTACCCCTTTAAGGTTTTTACTTAAAGGGGTATTTACTTGAAGTTTTACTTCATGATATGTAACCAGACTTATTTGAAAGATTTAACTTTTGATTTTGTATATTACAGGTGTAAGTGACTTATCGTGAAACTAAAATTCAAAATGTAAGTATTTTTGGTTTTCTCATTATTTCACATTATATTTTATATTATTGTTACTACTAACGGTCATAGTAACATAGTAACGTAGTTCATAAGGTTGAAAAAGACCAGAGTCCATCAAGTTCAACCTATAACTCTGAGTCCCTACTGAGTTGATCCGATCCACAGGAAAACAAAAACCCTCATACTAGAGGTAAAAATTCCAGACTCAAAATATGGCATCAGAATAAATCCCTGGATCAACCTTCTGTCCCTATAAATCTATTATACATAACAAGCAATAATGTTGTTCTCCAAAAATGCATCCAGACCCTTTTTGAACTTTTTTTTTTTTTTTTTTTTTTTTTTTTACAGAGTTCACCATGGCCACCTCCTCAGGCAGAGAATTCCCAGTCTCACTGCTCTTACAGTGCTGTACTGGTGTAGAAACTTTCTTTCCTCTAGACGTAGAGGATGCCCCCTTGTTATAGATACAGTCCTGGGTATAAATAGATCATGTGAGAGATCTCTGTACTTCCCCCTGATATACTTATACATAGGTATTAGATCGCCCCTAAGCCTTCTTTTTTCTAAACTAAATAACCCTAATTCTGATAATCTTTCTGGGTACTGTAGTCCTCCCATTCCCCATATTACTCTGATTGCTCGTCTTTGAACCCTCTCCAGCTCCACTATATCTTTCTTGTACACTGGTGCTCAGTACTGTACACAGTATTCTATGTGTGGTCTGACTAGTGATTTGTACAGCGGTAGAATTATTTCCTTGTTGTGGGCATCTATGCCCCTATTGATGCACCCCATGATTTTATTTGCCTTGGCAGCAGCTGCCCGACACTGGTAACTACAGCTAAATTTACTGTTAACTAAAACGCCCAAGTCCTTTTCCATGTCAGTCGTCCCAAGTGTTCTCCCATTTAACACATAATCCCAGCCCGGATTTTTCTTCCCCATGTGCATTACCTTACATTTATCAGTGTTGAACCTCATCTGCCACTTCCCAGCCCTAACCTCCAACCTATCCAGTTCCATTTGTACCAGTGCACTGTCCTCTTTTGTGTTTACCGCTTTACAGAGTTTAGTATCATCTGCAAAGATTGCTACTCTACTATTCAACCCCCTCTACAAGGTCATTAATGAATATATTAAATAGGACAGGACCCAAGACTGACCCCTGTGGTCCCCACTAGTAACAGTCACCCAATCAGAATAAGTACCATTAATAACCACCCTCTGTTTCCTATCACTGAGCCAGTTACTTACCCACTTGCACACATTCTCCCCCAGCCCCATCCTTCTTATTTTATGCACCAGCCTTTTATGTGGCACCGTATCAAATGTTTTTGAAAAATCCAGATATACAACATGCAACCATTGCCCCTGGTCCAGTCTGGATCTCACCTCCTCATAAAAGCTGATCAGGTTAGTTTGACAGGACCGATCCCTCATAAAGCCATGCTGATAAGGGGTCATACATTTATTTTTATAAAGATACTTCCAAATAGAATCTCTTAGAAAAGCCTCAAACAATTTACATACAACGGAGGTTAAACTAATATATTTAACAAATGCTTCTCCACTGTATTCACCGAGGAAAATTAAATGCTAAGTGAAATACAGCGAGATGAGGTAAACTCCCCAGTACAGGTCACCTGTCTAACCCAGGAAGAAGTACAGTGCCACCTACAAAAAAAAAAAAAATCAAAATAGACAAATCGCTAGGTCCAGATGGCATTCACCCCCGTGTTCTAATGGAATTAAAAATAGGGGTCTGTCTATTACATTACTAATATTCTGGGACTCTATAGTGACCGGGAAGGTTCCCCCAAGACTGGCGCATGGCAAATGTGGTGCCGATATTTAAAAAAAGGGGCCAAAAGGTGACCCAGGGAATTAAAGATCTGTTAGCTTTTTCCTGATCTCCGTCTATAATTTCTTCATCATTTTTTAAAGGGCCTACACTTTTTTATTTTTTACCTTTTTTTGCTATTTATATAGTTAAAGAACATTTTGGGGTTAGTTTTACTCTTTGGCAATGAGTCATTCTGTCTATTTTTGCAGCTTTCATCATTTTTTTTATTTTTTATTTTATTTTTAACTTTTTTCTCTATAGCTTTTTAATGATTTGCTGTCGTCCTGTTTTAGTAGTTTAAATTCTTTATTTTTGTCATTTATTGCCCCCTCAACCTGTTCAGGACCCATGTTATACCAGTACGTTATGGGACCCTGGTAGTTAAGGACCCGTGACGTACATGTACGTCCGTGCGAATTTCGGATCGGGGTGACTGCTGATATCGATCAGCAGGCACCCTGCGCAAATGCCTGGGGGGGTGGGGGGTCATCAGACCCGCCATGTCGGCGATTGCTGCAAATCGGTGAATTCACACAGGCAATTTGCGCAATTCTGGGTCATACGGGTCTATGGTGACCTGGAAAGTAAGGGGTATCGGGGTTGTCCAAGACACCCATGATTCCCCCCCCCCCCCGAAGGGATAGGAGTGAGGTGGCAGGGGTGCCACCCCTCCTATCCCTGCTATTGGTCGTATAAACGAGACGGGCAAAAGCAGATCGGGGGCGGGGGTTAACATTCGGTTTCCCCGTTCTGCTCACCCACAATAGGCGGGAAAGAATGGGGAAACCGAGGAGGACCGGCGCCGAAGTCCACTTACCCATCTGGTAGCAGCGGAGGAGATTATCGGCTGCAATGATCGGCGGGCGGCGATGACGTGCGGCTGGCTCTTTGGATCCTACGGAAGCTGGTGAGTTGCCTAGCAACATCTGGAGGGCTACAGTTTGAGACCACAGTGGTATCTAAACTGTAGCCCTCCAGATGTTGCAAAACTATGACTCCCAGCATGCCAACACAGCTGTTTGCTGTCTGGGCATGCTGGGATTTGTAGTTTTGCCACATCTGAAGGGCCACAGTTTGGAGATCACAGTGCAGTGGTCTCTAAACTGTAGCTCTTCAGATGTTGCAAAACTGCAAATCCCAGCATGCCTAAACAGCAAACAGCTGTCTCGACATGCTGGGAATTGTAGTTGTGTACCTCCAGCTGTTACATAACTACATCTCTCATCATGTCTGTCACGATCACACCCTATCGGTCCAGCCAAGACATTAGTGTGATGGTGCAAGGGTTAAAGCCGCCAGACCTCTGGGTATCCACTACTAGTCCCAGCAAGTCACCAAATTAACCCTTACATAAACGTGTTTCCACCAGAGCTGCCTTCAGAAAGGTGAGCTCATATATTTAGTTAAAGACCAGAGCTGATTAAACATTTAACCCGATAACGACCATGGACGAGTATAGACATCCAGGTTGGCGGCCGTTCCCGCACCTGGACGTCTATACTTGTCCATTCTTCTCGTGGGTGCTGCCCAGTGCACCCACGAGATCGCGGCAGGGACTCGGTTGTATCACACAGCCAGGACCCTGCTGCACTGCCAGGACCGAAGTAAACTTTGGTCCCGGCAGTTTTAACCCTTACAGCCGCGCTCGGAAGTGACCGCGGGCTGTAAGTGTTATGACAGAGGGAGGGAGCTCCCTCTGTCTCCTCTGCAGCACCCCGCATCGCGACCTGCCGCACTGCCGGGAGTGAAGGTCTCTTCACTCCTGACAGTTTAACCCTTACAGCCGCGGTCAGAAGTGACCGCGCGCTGTAAGGAGTTCTGACAGAGGGAGGGGGCTCCCTTTGTCTCTCCTGCAGCACCCCGGAGCATCGCGGGGTGCTGCTGCATACCTGGGCAGCCGGGGGTCCTACAAAGAACCCCAGGTCTGCCCTGGGTATTGCCTGCTAGTGAAATATGCTGCCTGCTAGTGAAAACTGGCAGGCAGCATATAACTGCAATGCTTTGGAATACTAAGTATTCCAAAGCATTAAAAAGTGTAAAAATAAATTAAATTAAATAAAAGTGTAAAAATGTAATAAAAGTGTAAAATATATATATATATATATTAAATGAATATAATAAAAAAAAAAGCATAATGTGTAGGATCGCATTGGCGGACATCCGCAGCATGTAATATGCTGCGGATGTCCGCCACGTGATCCTACACATTATGTAGCAGTCACGGTAATGAGCTTGCTGCTGCGGCTGGGTAGCTTTGTGTGTTCACTCATAGCGGCGGATTTTCCCGCCAGCAGTCATGAGCGGACACACTGAGCTACCCAGCCGCAGCAGTAATGGATATATTCGCCATGAGCGGGTGCTTATTCCCACAACATGGCGGATATATCCATCAGGAGCCTTAACTGTCACAGACTCTTTATACTGCCAGCCGACCAAGGACCAATCAGAGTGGTCCCTGGTACAGCCAATAACTTGTAGGGGTGCGGTATATAAATGGGGTCACTTGTGGGGGTACTGTTCTGCCCTGAAAGCCAAATGGCGCTCCTCTCCTGAGTCCTACCACGCGGCCAAGGAACCATATATGGCCAAAGCGGGGGTATTTGGGAACATGGGACAAGCAGCTAAATAAAATATAGGGTGCATTTCTTTCAATATCAGAAGTGATGTACAAAAAATATTTCCCCCAAATGATGCATTTGTGAAAAATTGAAATTTTCGAATTTTTAACACTGACTTTGTAATAATTCCTGCCAAAAAACTATGGTGTTAAAATACTCACTGTACCCCCTAGCGAATACCTTGAGGGGTCTAGTTTTTAAAATGGGGTCATTTGGGGGGGTGTTCCTATGTTCTACTACCTTTTAATTTCTGCAAACCTTGCATAGCACTTAAAAAATGTACTTTTCAAATTTTCTAAATTTTCAAAATTTCAAGTTAAATTGTTAGGGTTCTAACTAATTTTAAATGTTAATTAAAAACTAAAAAATGACGTCAAAATAAAGTAGACATCTGAAAGTATAAGTTTCATAAACTATTTGGTCAGTAAGTATAAATATATGCAACCAATTAGTGTTAAAATAGCAAAAAATTTTTTTGTAAATTTTTTTGATTTTTTTGTAAAAATTTCATGATTTTTTGCATTGTAAAAAAAAACTACAAATGATATCTGCTTACTTTTACTATGTACATGAAGGACGACTTGTGACAAAAAAACAATGTCAGAATTATCGTGATTGGCAAAGCGTTACCAGAGTTATTCTCTAATAAAGACAGACATCCCTGATTTGAAAAAACAGGCCTGGTCTTTCAGGGGCGTACAGGTTTATTTGCATTGGTCCTTAAGGGGTTAATCTGGTAAAAGGTATCAGTGCTATGCATAAAAATGAATGACCGTTACAAAAATATGAAAGTTTAGCAAGGAAAGTTCAGAAAACAAAAGATGTTCTTACAGCATGAGGATATAGCAGTCCATGAGAGTGAGTTCCAGCTGTTCTTAGGAGGGTCTTGGCAGCTTGTTGCACAGCCTTTAACAACCAACTTTTAGTCTAGCATTGTTTAAATATCATATCTGCTTTCTTGGGAGGGAGACTCCATTCCCCCCTCCCCTCTGATCCCACTTCTCTCTTCCTGGCCCCCTTATCTGTGAGATTATATGATGGGACCAGAGTGCACCTTACATCCTGCTGCTCCAAAAAAGCCTTTGACTTCAAAGGAGATGTAAACAAACAGCCAGACCCCCAATAAAATGCAATACACAAACCCACAGTCTGAATGACCTCTCACTCATGGCTTGGATAATACATCACACAGTTATAATTATAATAGACATATAGGATTTTAATAATCAGGCCTTGGGCCTGACAATGCCCTTCGGCGATCAGTACATGTTGGGAGTTGTAGTTTTGCAACAGCTGGAGACACACTGGTTGGAAAATTCTTAGTTAGGTAACAGAACCTAACTGAAGGTTTTCCAACCAGGGTACCTCCAGCTGTTGTAAAAGTACAACTCCCAGCATGCACTGTCTGTCAGTACATGTTGGGAGTTGTAGTTTTGCAACAGCTGGAGGTTACATTCACACAGGTGAGTTTACAGTAAGTTTCCTGCTTGAAGTTTGTGCTGTGGCAAATTTTTGCCCGCAGCGCAAACTCCTAGCGCGAAACTCGCTGTAAATCTCAGCCAGTGCGAGTGTACCCTAAAAGCACTACACTAACACATAATAAAGGGTAAAACACTACATATACACCCACTTATACTGCCCCCCCCCCCCCAATAAAAATGAAAAATGTATTTTATGGCAGTGTTTCCAAAATGGAGCCTCCAGCAGTTGCAAAACAATTCCCAGCATTTCCGGACAGCCACTGAATGTCAAGTCATTGTTTAGCAACAGCTGGAGGCACCCTGTTTGGAAATCACTGGAGTAGAATACCCATATGTCCACCCCAATTCACTCCCTGATTTAGTTCTCAAATGCTCATGGCGCTCACTTCGGAGCACTGTTGTATTTCAAGGAAACAGTTTAGGGCCACATATGGGGTATTTCCGTACTCGGGAGAAATTGCACTACAAATTTTGGGGGGCTTTCTCCTTTTACCCATTTATGAAAAGGAAAAGTATGGGGCAACACCAGCCTGTTGGTGCAAATTTTTTTTACATTAACAGGCTGGTGTTACTCCATACGTTTTATTTTCACAAGCAGTAAAAGGGGGAAAAAGACCCACAAAATTTGTAACGCAATTTCTCCTGAGTACAGAAATGCCCGCATATGTGGGGCGTAAAATGCTCTGCGGGCGCAAAACAAGGCTCAGGAGTGCGAGCACACTATGTACATTTGAGGCACAGGGGTGGCTGATTTTACAGCGGTTCTGACATATAAACGCAAAAAAATTAATCCCACATGTGACCCCATTTTGGAAACTACACCCCTCACGGAATGTAACAAGGGTTATAGTGAGCCTTAACACCCCACAGATGTTTGACGAATTTTCATTAAAGTTGGATGGCAAAATTAGATTATTTTATTTTACGAAAATGCTGGTGTTACCCTAAAATTTTTAGGTGTTTTAGGAAAATTGGAAAATAAAGCCCCTCAAAATTTGTAACCCCATTTCTTCTGAATAAAAACATATCCCTTATGTGGATGTAAAGTGCTCTGCGGGCGAACTACAATGCTCAGAAGAGGAGCGCCATTGGGCTTTTGAAGAGAAAATCTGTCCGGAATTGAAGGCCACGTGTGTTTACAAAGCCCCCATAGTGTTAGGACAATGGACCCCCCCCCCCACATGTGACCCCATTTTGGAAACTACACCCCTCACGTAATGTTAAAAGGGGTACAGTGAGCATTTATGCCCCAAAGGTGTCTGATCCAGTGGTCCAGTGTTCTGGCACCACGGGGGGCTTTGTAAACGCACATGGTCCCTGACTTCCATTCCAAACAAATTCTTTCCAAAAGCTCAATGGCACTCCTTCTCATCTGAGCATTGTAGTTTGCCAGCAGAGCACTTGACGTCCACACATGGGGTATTTCCATACTCCATATTTTTTTCCAAATTTGGGGGGTCATTTTCTCCTATTACCCCTTGTAAAAATGTAAAATTTGGGGGGAAAACCAGCATTTTTGTGAAATTTTTTTTTTTTTTCCATTTACACATCAAACTTTAACAAAGTTGTAAAACACCTGTGAGGTGTTGAGGCTCACTATACCCCTTGTTACGTTCCTTGAGGGGTGTAGTTTCCAAAATGGTATGCTATGTGGGTTGTTTTTTTGCTGTCCTGGCACCATAGGGGCTTCCTAAATGTGACATGCCCCCAAAAACCATTTTTGGCAAAATTTGCTTGCCAAATGTGACTCCTCCTCTTCTGAGCATTATAGTTCGCCCGCAGAGCATTTAATGTCCTAACATGGGGTATTTCCATACTCAGAAGAGATGAGGTTACAAATTTTGGGGGAATTTTATCCCATTACCATTTGTAAAAATGGTAAATTTGGGGGGAAAAAACTGCACTTTAGTGAACTAGTCATCTGATGACAGGGAGCCTGTCTGCTTCATTGGATGGAGGGATCAATCTGCAACTAATGCAACAGCTGTAGGCACCCTGATTGAAAACCACAGGTCTGCAGTTCATTCATGTTTCAATGGGTGGGAGGGAGGAAAATGGAATTGTGGGATTTGTAGTAAGAAAAAGAGAGAAGCCAAACAGGAACTGCCAATTCACAAAAAGCTAGCCACAGTGTTATGGTAATCTCAGAACATAGCCATTTAGCCCCAAGACGAGCGCAGATCCTTCCTAAGCATGTCCATTAGTGCCAGCCAGGTACATACTAAAATCACCTTATGGCGGAGAACCCCTTTAACGTTCTTATTCATCCATATTGGTTTTCTTTTATTTCTGACCCTTTTATTCCCCAAAGGTGTATACATCTTGCAGTGAGAATTTTACGATATTTTTAAGTCTCCCATTTAGTGTCAGCATTCATGTTTTTGAGGACATTATCCCATTTTATATTAAGGGCTTCTCTGAGTAGATCAAACTTTGCCTTCCTAAAGTTCATTGTTTTTGTGGCCCCTCAAGAGATTCCCTTATTGAAGAACAAGTTATAATGTATTTTATTATGATCACTATTTCCTAGGTGTCCTTCTACTTGTACATTAGTTACTGTCAGGTCTTTGGGTTAACATTAAGTCTAGTAGGGCGCCCCCTCTGGTCGGGCCCTGAACCATTTGGTACAGATAATTGTCTTTAGCTATAGTCAGAAACCTGTTTCCTTTATGTGGTTCACAGGTCTCAGTCTCCCAGTTTATATCAGGATAACTAAAGACCCCCATTATTCACATCATTATTTGCTGCCTTGTTTATTTGCCTCAGTAATTGCAGGGGTGTGGAAATAAAAATAAAAAAATACTTGTCCAAGGGACTAAAGCGGAGCACAATCTACTTGTCCCTCAAGAAAATACATTTGTCCTGGTAGATGAAATAATTTCAACCAAAATAGTCTGTAAATAAGGTCTTTATTAGTTTCTGCACTTTCGTTTTTTCCTTCTCACCCTATAACAGCCATAACTCTTATTTTTCCATCTACAGACCCATATGAGGCTTGTTTTTTGTGGGGCCAAGTATACTTTGTAATTAGAGATGAGCGAACTTACAGTAAATTCGATTCGTCACGAACTTCTCGGCTCGGCAGTTGATGACTTATCCTGCATAAATTAGTTCAGCTTTCAGGTGCTCCGGTGGGCTGGAAAAGGTGGATACAGTCCTAGGAAAGAGTATCCAAGGACTGTATCCACCTTTTCCAGCCCACGGGAGTACCTGAAAGTTGAACTAATTCATGCAGGATAAGTCATCAACTGCCGAGCCGAGAAGTTCGTGAAGACTCAAATTTACTGTAAGTTCGCTCATCTCTATTTGTAATGACACCTTTCATTTTTCCATAGCTTATGCTCTGAAACAAATATTTATTTGTGAGGTGAAATTGACAAAAAATGCCAATTTGGGGGTTTTCTTTTTTTTGCCATTCACCTTGTGGTCAAACTTACATGTTGTTTGGATACTTTAGGTCAGCCTGATTACACAAATATCAAATTTGTTTTGTTTCGTTCATGTTTTAATGATTTTTTTTATTTTATTCCTGATCCCTAGAAATTTTTTTGTCAATGTACTGGGCTGTATGAGGGCTATTTTTTTGGGCCATAATATACTGTTTGTATCGGTACCAATTTGGTATTGGTCAGACTTTTTGAACACTTTTATTACTTCATTTTTTCTGGGCTTTGATGTTATAACATTTTTTTACATTGATGCTATTTACTGTACGGGATATAAAATGTTTTTTTTTTTTTAATAGTTTGGACAATTATGCAAGCACCAATACCAGATGTTTATTTTTATGTTTACACATTTTCATATGAAAAAGGGGGGTACTAAGAACTTGTAAGCGGTTCATGTTTTTTAAACCTTTTATTAAAATTTTTTTTTTTTTTAAATACACTTCTTTAGGAGGAATCATTTTAGATTCCTCATACAGATCAATGCATTTCTATTGGACTCCATTGATCTGTGTTCATTTTGTTGAATGCAGATCCACAGGGGCAGCCATGAATGCAGAGGTAAGCCCCCCCCCCTTCTGCGATCACGCTGCAGGGGGGGCGGGCGATCCACCCCACTAGACCACCAGGGATTGTTAAAAGATCCCTTTAGACAACCTTCAGATCACACCGCATGCTGAGCTATTAGTGGCAGCCCCCAGCTACTGAAATCAGCCAGGGGCCACAGAGGATGGAGCGGGCATGAGTCAGGAGCCCACTCAATACACCCGGAGTGCCAGTGTGAGGTGCAGACTTGCATCCCATGCAAGTCTGCATCTGCTCCTGCACCTCACACCGCCATTATTTATAATAAAAAAATAAAATAAAAAAAAAGGGGCAAGTCGGTCCGGCCATGCTTGCCCGATACAGGGCTAAATCTATGAAAAATTCACCTGCCCGGAACTACATGTCCATGGTGTCGGGCGATAGGATTTCCACATCCCTGAATTGATCTTTTGCCTCTTTCATAATGTTTGATGGCTTATCGCAAACCCCTATTAGAATTTTTTGATTCTTATCTCAATATATTTCTACCCATAATGAATCCACATTATCATATCCCTACCATATATCCTCCCGCAGTGCGGCCTTCAGACTGGACTTAACATAAAGACGAACTCCTCCCCCTTTCCGTTTTGTCCGATCCTTCCGCAATAGACTATCCCTATATGTTGACCGCCCAGTCACAGCTATCATCCAACAAAGTCTCTGTTATACCCGCTGTATCATAATCCTCCTCAGAAATATTCAACTCCAGTTCGTCAGTTTTATTGATCAGTCTTCTGGCATTAGTCAACAGGCAATTCACGGTTTTGTGTTTTTTTTTTTTTCCCCCATATGACTCCTATCCCTATTAACTATTCTAACCCCCTCCCTCCGCTCCACCCCCAGGTACATTAAGTCCCCCCTCTGTGTTGTAGGTTCCCTCCCCCCCCCAGTCCCTAGTTTAAACACTCCTCCACCCTTCTAGCCATCTTCTCCCCAAGCACAGCTGCACCCTCCCCATTGAGGTGCAGCCCGTCCCTACGGTAGAGCCAGTATCCTACAGTGAAGTCGGCCCAGTTCTCCATGAACCCAAACCCCTCCTTCCTACACAGCTTCTGAGCCACTTATTCACCTCCCTAATCTCCTACTGCCTCTCTGGTGTGGCTCGTGGTACAGGTAATATTTCAGAAATTACCTTGGAGGTCCTTGCCTTAAGCTTGCAGCCTAAGTCCCTGAAATCCTTTTTAAGGACACTCAACCTACCTCTTACTTTGTGATTGGTGCCAATATGTACCATGACTGCTGGGTCCTCTCCAGCCCCACCCAGCAACCTGTCAACCAGATCCACGATGTGCCGAACTTGAGCACCAGGAAGACTACACACTGTTCGGCGATCCCGGTCTTTGTGACAGATCGCCCAGTCTGTCCTCCTAATAATGGAGTCCCCCACTACAAGTACCTGACTGGCCTGCCCTGCACTCCTCCCTCCCTCCCTCCTTACTGGAGCAGACCCCCCTTCCCCCGGCGGTCAGAGGCAGAGTACTGCTAGCTCTGAAAGGGCATCCCCTCATCTGCCAACTGAGCAAACTTGTTGGTGTGCCAGTTCAGGACTAGCCTCCCTGAAACTTTTCCCTCTACCTCGTTTTCTGTAACCCAGCTAACTGCCTGATTGTCCTGCACCTCCGTCCCACTATCCTCCCCCACCTCTACCCCAGAGAGTACTTGCTCAGTGAGCAGGAGACTCCTCTCCAGGATTTTAAAATTATCTTCAGTGATTAAGGGGTTATTCAGCTATTTAAATTGTGTCCGCTATCTCTAGAACTTGGCCCGACTCTCCCTGTGAAACTCTCTGGCATCCACCTTTTTGAGGTGGCCCGCTCAGCCAATCGCCAGTTGCAGCGGTAGCCCGCCTCTGTTGGTGATTGGCTGAGTGGGCCGACATCTCAGAAGGTGGGGGACAGGGTGTTATGCAGGGAGAGTCAGGCCCCGTCCTGTGAATAGGGGACACTTTTTTTAATAGCTGAATAACGCATCTAAATGTTTCATACAAAGGCCCCGGACCCCGTTGACCTGCCCCATTTGTAATAAGACAGAAAAGCCCCTAGAAAAGCATCTATGAAAAATATGCATGAAGGACCGGAGTGATGACGAAATCAAGGCAACATTTGCTGAAGCCAAAAACAACCTGGTTAAAGTTGCGGCCAAGGGCCTCGCTATTGAATTCAGTCAGGTTGCCGAACTGGTGTGCGATATTGGGTGCCAGGAAAATGTCGTTAATGTTCCTTAGTGTCCGTGGATTTATGATCTACAACTGTCCTCTTGTCACTTGGTTTGTATGGTCATATGGTCTTTAATCCAATGTAACAATTGTATTTTAATGAAATTTTTAAATTCTTTTTATTCCAAGCAACAGTAAAAGACACTAAAAGAAACGTCGGATGAAAATAAAGGATTCTAAACCAAGAACCCCAGAGAAGAACCCAAATACAGACAGGGAGAGGTAAGGGACCCCTCCAGCCGCCCCGATCAGCCGCCCCGATCACCACTCAACAGTGAATGGTCGGTCGTTCCAAACGATCAATCGCGTGATCGTGAGGTGGCACCCGTGCCACCTCACTCCTGCTGGGTAAGGGTGAATGGGGCTGTCTTGGACAGCCCCATTCATCCTTTTTCCGGGTCACCAGAGACCCAATTGACCCGGAAGTGGTCTGAATTGGTCGGCGATTTGCGGTGATCGGCAACATGGGGTTTGCACGCGGGTGCCTGCTGATAGATAGGCAGTGCCGCGGGTGATCAGATAAGCCAATATAAGTGCCGCAGATGCTGAGATCTGTATTGATCATGGCATCTGAGGGGTTAATGGGAGACATCAGCGCGATCACTGATGTCCGCCATTACCGGCAGATCCGCTGCTGCTGACAGCCACCAGGAATAAAGCGAGCGCATCTCCTGTGCTCGTGTCACAGCCGTGCTGTGCGCTAAGTGACACTATGCAGTGCCGTACACTTACGGTGCATGTCCTTAAGGGGTTAAATCGTATTTATCAGTTAGTATTTAAAGTTTATCTTTGCATGCATCTGCTTAAACATGGCTGCCAGGGTCACAATGGAGACTCATGTCTCTCTGCTTCATTCTGACCCAGTCAGAACCCATGACTCCACGGTATATTTGAAATATTCCTAAACGGGTAATAATAAATCTAATTCTTTTACAGCTCTCGACTCCAAAATAAGGCTGTAAAGAAAAAACAAGAAGCCGTCATGATTTGTGATTCAGAGACAAAAGAAAAAGAACACAAAGTAACGGATGCCAAAACTGTGATAATTGAGCCCAATTATAAAAATGGAACCACCCGTTAAGAAAAAGATGACGGATGCAGGAATGTATAAGAGGCATTCTGTAGAATTAGAACCCCTTGCTGGCTTCCAAAAAATCCTTTCAAATACATTAAGAATGGTGCGTTATAAACAAGAGGTAAGAACCAAATTTTCATGAAAATAACAAGGTCAGGCTTTACCCTTTCGTAATATCTTTTTTTTTTTTTTTCCCATATTATCTTAGGTTGAGAATGTAGCACGATTCTTATTCTTCATCAACAGTGAAAAGCCAGCACTAGATTTCATTTATAACATTGAGAAGTCATGTGATTACTTTGACAAGTTGCTGGAAATGGGAAACACTCATCAGACAATTATCTCAAGAACGTGAAGCGCTTTGTGTCATATCTTATTAATGCCACATCACTAGTCTTCAGAGACAAGGAGACGTATAGTGCGGCAGGGATGTACCTGAGCCAACTTGGGATATTCCAAAAGCGTCTCCGCAAAGGAATAGCTAAGGAGTATGTAATAAAGTGAGTATAAAAGCTACATATTGTACTCCACCCTTAGACATGTTATCGCCTATCCATAAGGATAGGGGATAAGATGTCTGATTGTGGGGGTCTCACCACTGGGGACCCCCGTGATCTCTGCTGTGGCTCCCCGGACATCTGGTGCACTGAGCGAACTTCCCTCCGTGGCGGATGACTGGCGATGCGGGGCGGAGGCTTGTCGCGTCACGTTCACGCCCCGCTCGTGACGTCATGCCCATGCCCCCTCAATGCAAGTCTATGGGAGAGGTCACGCCAGCTGTCACACCCCTTCCCATAGACTTTCATTGAGGGGCGTGGCCGTGACGTCGAGTGGGGTGCAGCCATGACGTCACGAGCCTCCGGAGCTGCACCCGATGCTCTAAACGAACGCTGGGTGCAGCAGGCAGATCGCGGGGGTCCCCAGCAGCAGGACCCCCATGAGCAGACATCTAATCCCCCTATCCTTTGGATAGGGTATAAGATGTCTAGGGACAGAGTACCCTTTTAACGACCAACAATTTTCATGTTTTTTTCCCTCCTCTCCTTTTTAAAAGACATAAGTTATTTTTTGCACCGCCAAATGTGTTTGGGGTGGGGGTTTGTTTTTACGTAGTGCAGATACTGACAGGGTATCATTATTCTGAGGGTCAATACTATTCCAATGCTTTTAGTTAAGATTTTCTATTGTACTGTTAAAAAAGAAACTTTTATAACTATCCCTGTTGATACAGGGATAGCCTGTAGGGCTTTAATCCTGTCCTGAGTAAGGAGTCTTGTGCCTTGTGAGATGCAGTGACCAAGGAAGACAACTGAAGTGGAACACCACTGGAGTTTCTGTTTTGAGGCCTTGTAGCCTTGATCTGCCAGACAGCAGAGGAGACTTTCAGTGTCTTTCTGCAGATGCTAGTGCGGTGTCCCGGTACAGGACATGTCCTGTCCCTTTTGTCTGGAGTCCCCTCAGCCAGAGTCCCTCCATGCTAATGGGCTCTCCTGAAGGGCTAACCCCTAGTCGCCTCTTAATGTGATATTTAATGTATATACTTTAATCTAGGATACCTCTGTATAGGACCTTAGAGGTCATGTGCCTTTAATTTGTTATGCTATGGTTTAAGGACCTTTGGGTCATGTGATATATACCCAGAGTTCCAGAGGTCAGGACTGACAGCTTTGTCCCATCCCCTTAATATATAAGGGGCTGCTGCCACTAAATTCTTAGTTCCGGACTACCAAGCAGCACTAATATCATAGCTCATCATCAATTCAAGCTAGGCCTGAAGCCTCATCTTCCGCAGCCACTAAACCGTGAGTCCTCCAGCTCAAAACTACTAATTCAGTTGCAGTAGTCACAGGATTTTATCTTCAAACTAGTAGCACAGTGGCTAAAAAAATCAAAGCTCATTATACTTAGAAGTCCCAGCAAACCTGTGAGGGACCTGAACTACGGTCCTCTATGCAAAGACTGTTTTGTTACCTGCAGTTGCATAAAATATGCAGTAAAGTTTATTCCTGTTTTCATCAAGATCTGTTGTGGACATTCAATTATTTCTCCCTACCGTTTCTGGGACGGTTGGCAGTAGGACCATTACCCTAAGGAAACTGCATCCTGGCATCACGACAACATAGGGTTAATACCAACGTACCCTACACTATTACCTGCACCACCTACTCACCACACTAGGCCATCAGCATGTGGTGTCTAGGGTGTGGCGGTAACAGTGTGGGGTCTGGTGGTATTAACCCTGGAATGTTGTGACACCAGGGTGCGGTTTCCTCAATAGTAATGTTCCTGACACCAACCGTTCCACAAACTGCAGGGAGAAATAACGGAATGTCCACAGCATATTTTATGAAGTAAACTGAAGAAACTTTACTTGCAGGTATTGAATATAAGTCTTTTCAAGAGTGAATCGGGATACAGGTTTGCTGGGACTTGGAAGCAATGAGCTTTTGATGCTAGCAACTGTGCTGCTATTTTGGAATAGTTGAGCTGATAGTAGTCACACAGGATTTAGTAGTTTGAGCTTTGAGTAACTCACGTTTTTTGGCTGTATGTTCTTAGGCTTAGGGCCTAGCTTGAATTGATGCTGATGAGATATGTGCTTGCTTTCATGTACAGGTCTCGAGAGTGAATTGATTGACTACAGCCCTTTATATAATAAGGGTCTGGACAAAGCTCATTTGTCAGCAAACCTGTAAGTTATGAACCCAGTGAACTCTGGGCACATCACAAGACCTCCAAAGGTCCTTACACGGTTATAATGTATAAAATGCTTATCATGTGACCACTAAGGTCCTATACATTTTCTGTACATTAATTTAATATGTACACTAAATAACATTTTATGAGGTGACTACGGGTAAACCCTACAGGAGAGCCCTATGGACATGAGGGGACTCTAGCTGCGGGGACCTTAGACAAGGGACAGGACAAAGTCCTGTACCAGGACACCACAAGCACATAACAGAAGATCATCCACGTAGCTAATAAGCACCACGGATGGGTTCTGTTCTTTCCAGGTGGATAGGATGAGAGTCATGGCTTTAGCAAATTGGCTAGGTGAGTTTTGGGCCCCTTGGGACATGAGTCAAAGTGTATTGTTGGCCTTCATGGGTGAAGGCAAATAGATACCAGCAACTGGGATCTGAAGAATGCGTTGCTTAGATCAACAGTGAAGTACTTGGCAGTAGGGGCCACCCTTGACAGAGTATGAGGATTAGGTTACAATAGGGGTTTCCAGTACTGTGGCTTCATTCACGGCTCTGAGGTCTTGAACCACCCTGAACTTCTCAGGTTCCCCGTTGGCAGTCGTCTTCTTGACTGGGAATAGGGGCGTGTTGCAGGGGGAGGTGTATGGGTGAGAGCCCCATTGTTGACCATAGTTTGGACAGGTTTAGAGAGTCTCTGGGCAATCTTAAGTGGGTACTGGGGGTTTTCTAGGCAGCGGGGCTCCTGGCTTTAGAGTGACCATGACAGGGGGAACCCTAAGTTTGCCAATATTTTCTGGACCAGTGGACCAGAGGCTTGTTGGGATACGGACAAGTACTTCTGATGGAATTGTGCAGGTGGGGGTTTGCTGAAGAGTAAACATGATCGGGATGGAACAGAGAAATAATTAGTCTCCAGAGGGGAGGAGATGGATACTGTTCCATCCTTACTAAATTTGATGGAGGCCTGGAGTCTAGAAAGGACATCTGTTGGCTATGCGGAGGGGTTTGGGAATAGGATTGGCTTGGAGGGACTCAATTAACCCCCACACAGGAAACGTCTATTTTTGAGAGAGTATTTAGTTGGCAGATCTTGTGGCCCTTATTCTGGCTGTACCTGTATCTATAAGAAAGGGTGGCCTTCTTTGGGTAGTGTCACTTTAGCCAGAGGGCCATCATTGTTGTTTGAGGATACTGCCATAGAAGGGGAGTGAGACACAGGCTTGCCTAAATCCTACGGTAGCCGATCCATACGATCTTGGTTGGATCTTTACCCTTGATTTGAGGAGTACCTAGTTCAAATGGGCCAGTGGGTTGCCGGTATTGGTCTTGTGGGGATCCAGCTCTTTTTAGTGATCTACAGTAACTTTTAAGTTGACCAGGTTTTTTACAGTTACAGTTTTTAATGCCGTTCAGGTGGTGAATGGTTGGTGGGCTGATCCCTAGTTACCATGAGAGGGGCGGGCTTCCTGGTGAGAGCTTGGTTAGACTCTAAGCCTTTTGCCACTAGGAGTAGGGTGTCAAGTGGCTGCACTCTGCATTCTGTATGGGAGAGGACAAGGCCTTTTTTTTCACTGGGTCCTTCAGACCATTTACAAAGGCAGAGGATAACATTTGTATAGTATTTCTCAACAGACTCAGTGTTGTCTTGGCTAACATCATGGACGCTAGTTGCTTGATCTGCCAATCTGTCTTGAGACCATTTTAGTAGGCACTCACGGAAGTAGATGCCTGACTAACTGTTCGGGATAATATCGCTCCTGGAGATGCGGTTCCATAATTGGCCAGTACGTATCGCCAGTTTTAATTTGACGTAGGCTCTGTAGATCTTTAAATGAAGCGGAGTAGGCTTGTTGAATTTCTCTGATCCTACGGTGAAAGGGTATTGGGTGTTTTTCTGGGAGCTGAGATACAAGGGTGGCTGCTTGAGTTGGCTTGAAAGCAACATGCATAGTAGGGGCATCTAGGGGGCATTGCCCTGTGCATGTCCATTAGGCCATCTCAAGGTATTGTCCATTGGTGTCTCATAACCACTGGATAGATCATGAGGCGACATGCGGAAGTGGGCGGGGGTAATCAGATCTACCTGTCGCTTAGAGCATGCTACAGGTGCTTCAACACCTGTTGTAAGGGCTTCCCCTGGAGTAAATGGGTAGCTGCCCACTGGGGGTGGTTGCCTTTGGTCTGGTTCTGTATGGAGTGGCTCTGAGTAGTTGATCTGCCACTCCAGCTAACTCTAACCCTCCGGTGGCTACACCGGTCTTGTTCTCCTCCGATTCCTGATCCTCATTCTCCACATTTGCATAGGAGGAAGGATAGGAGTGGGTGGAACATAATAGGAGCCATCAGGATTAAGCACAGGATACATGGGAGTAGGCCTTTCGGGTACAGCAAGATGGCCACTAGGGGTGGAGCCGTAAGTGGGAGTACCCATACTTCCAGGTGCACCAAGATGGCCACCATTTCTGGATACGGAAGTTGAGGTTAAGGTTGTTCTGGGAGTAGCAGCATGGCCGCAACCGGAAGTTAGTGACACCCTGGGCAAAGCTGAGTTTGATACCATGGGACACAAAGGGGCAGGCATTTTTGAGTCATTACTGGGGGAAGAGACTGGGTGTGGCCTATGGGCACTACAAACATGGCACGTATCTCGCCAGGGGCATTCTGGGCACCACAATTAAAACACCACCCTGGTTCTCCAACATAGGGCAGTGGGTGGCCAAATACATTGATGGGATATGGGGACTTTTTATCAGCATCAAAACAGTTATGATACACATTTTCTTATTTCCATGGTCTATTTCTTGCTCTAGCCAATTTTCTTTCTGCACAAATCTAGCTGTGTTATACCATGCTTCTGCCACTTTCAACAGATTATAAACTACTAAACCATTCTTTTCTCTGAGAACTTTCTGCCACTCTTCTGGTTGCAACCTTCCACCAAGTACAGGTTGCGTATCACATATTTTCATCGACTTTCCCAACTTTAAAAAAATTCTCTCCACCCTCTTTCTCTCCCACCAAATCACGTGCTAAAATTCCCTTTCCTGGCTTCACCTGTTTCTGTCCCATCTTTACTTTTGGTTCTCCCAGTGGGAGTCCAAACAAATCTGCTGCTCTGTTCTGCTCTTCTAATTCAGTCTTCTAGGTGTTCTTGGTGGCAGGGTCACCTAACTGGTTCAATGCCCTTTGCTCTTGCTCTACTTTCTATCTCCTTCAAACATAATCCCTGTCTCAAACCTCCTATTGGAAAATGCAAATTCCATCTAAAGGTAACAAAATCTTCCCACCCTGGCCTAATCGGGTGACGTCATAATAATTCAATTGGATAACCTGGGACAGCAATGTTAAGCAATCTCCAACCACCATCTAAAACTCCCAACATTAACCCAGACACAATTATGACATGACACATACAAATAATGTACAATATACTTTCTAGGACAGATCTTATCCTATGTGCTCATGCACATATCCTGGCGGCTTGCCAAATTCACTAATGCCTTCTCTCACAGATACCCTGGAGGAAGGATTATTTTTCCCTGGAATGCAACCTCTGAGAGCCTGTCCATACACACATGCTCAGTTTCAAGGGAGGGTCACAGGAATGTCTTTTAGGCCGAGGGGCTCAGTGTTATACTTCCCTGTATACACGTACGTTCAAGACCGCCTCCAGGGAGACCCTTTGGACCTCTGGCGTCTATCACCTAATCCACTAATACCTTGGCGAACAGAAGTATCTGTAGTAAGTTATTAGTGCACGTACCCACACCTCAACACACATACCCAGGCAACAGACACTTGTGACAGGTCCAGTAAATAGACCTCGAGCAAAAACTATACCTTTTCTTTTTGTGGCCTGTGAGGCAATTGGCTAAGTCATAAGGCAAACCAAGCGGGGGAGATGGCGTACTGGCAAGGTTACAAGAAAATGTTGTCCTACTGTACTGCGGAGGTGATCAATCTCCCATCTGTAGCCGTCCACGGTTGGCTGGCTCAATGCCTCGTATGTTGCGAGTTGCCTTCCAGAACCAGAACTCGAGGTCCCTGTTTGGGCACCAACTGAAGTAGAATGACTTCCTCAGGTATTCAGTGCTTATCTATTCCCGGCCAAATTAATTATAAAGTTATGATGCATGCAGGTTTACCAAATCTATTCTGTTAAAGCGTTTATAAGGCTTCAACATTAACATAAATTACCACCCATATTATTGATCATGCCGTCTGTCATGCGCTAAGTTCATAGTCTTGTTTTTCTCGTAAGCGTTGAGTAATCATTTGTTCCTCTTTCCTTCCAGATGGTCAGCCTGACCTTTATTGATCGGGCATTATCAGGCGTTGTTCTGCACGTATCTTGGTACAGCCATCACTATTTTTTTTACAACTCTAATATTAGTAATAAAACAAAGTTAAATCTTGATAGGCTACACTGGAAGGAAGGTTATATGCCATCTGTTACATATGAGCTAGTGTTTGCAAAAGCCAAGCAAACTGTGAAATAGACATATTACTGAATTAAAGTGAAATAGACATTGTATTGAATTATTACATATGATTATGTTTAAATACATTTTCATTCTACTACAGAAGTATGCATAAAACTGCCATATGCTGACCCCTATAATGTTCTTATATTTCCATATACGGGGATTTATGTGGGTTAATTTTAATTTTTTATTTTTTTTTGTATCTGTAGATTTTATCGGTAACCCATTTCGTACATTAAAGGGTACCTCTCATCAACTAAACTTTTGAGATATTTTAGATTAATGAATGTTGAATAACTTTCCAATAGCATGTTCATGAAAAATATGCTTCTTTCTATTTAATTTTCCACTTTTAAGAAATGACCACTAGGGGTCTCCCTACCAGTCCTGTCAGCAAGCATTTCTGACTCATACTGGAGTCCTAAACGCTCAGAGCTGCCAGCCTGCTTTGTTCACAGCCAAACAGGCTGTGAACAAAGCAGGCTGGCAGCTCTGAGTGTTCTCCTTTGTGAACAAAGCAGACTGGCAGCTAGTAGTGTTTAGGACTCCAGCATGAGTCTGAAATGCTTGCTGCCAGGACTGGTAGGGAGACCCCTAGTGGTCATTTCTTAAAAGTGGAAAATTAAATAGAAAGAAGCTTTTTTTTTTAATAACATGCAATTGTAAAGGTATTCTGCATACATTAATCTATAATATATCAAGTTTTTTTTTGATGAGGTACCCTTTAAGGATGCGATGCAACCATAAATGTTCAATTTTGGAATTTGATATTTTATGTTTACGTCGTTCACTCTACGGGATCATTAAGATTATAAATGAATAGTTTAGACATTTCTGAATTGGAGCAGCAGTCCTCTGGAATATGAGCACAACAGAGTTGTTTTAGCAAATAAGCAAGTGGTTATGGTGAATAATAAAATGGATAATAGCAGTGCAAGTACCTATATTAGAATATGTGGCATAGTATTGGAGAATGTAACTGGATTGCGGCACTTTCTAGGAGTACAAGATGAGTCCTTCCACAGTGGGCCCGTTTGGAGGGTACTCCAGCGCTACAAATGGTAATAAAAAAGAGAGGGGCTCCTCCGGTTCAGGTAGAATTATAGCATTTCTAATGGAAATAGATACCTGATGTCCGTTGCTAGTCAGGGACGTCGCTTTTTTGGGGTGATGGTCCTCAAAACAGGGATAGCGGGAGAACGCTCCGGCCGGTAGCATCTCAACCTGCTTCCGTCCTCGTGGTAAATGACTCGATGTTGTGAGTAACTGATAGTCGCGTCACTATGGGGGCACGGAGAGCCCACAAAACTATCGACGCGTTTCGGAAACTTTCGAATTTCCTTCGTTGGTATACGTGATGTGGATGAGATGGCCTATACTTATAGGAGGACGTGGATCTGATTTTTAACCATTTGTTTACTCCCCTGGATAGGTGAGTCCCTTGATTTGTATGTGATTCAGCGCTGGAGTTTCATGTTAAAGATATGGGTACTACGATATTTATTGCACTGTTTTTGTTAGGATAAAAAGCCAAACAGTTCCATTTCTTCATTAAGACCAAATGGGGCCATAGAATTTAGGTAAAAAATCCATTTGCTTTCTGATCTGGATAATTGTGCAATAAAATTTCCCCCTCGCCGGTGTGGGGCAATTTTTTTCCAGCCCGAAAAAACGGGATCCTATAACTGATTGTTGATGGAATCGTTTATAGTGTGCTGATAAAGGGTGTCCCTCGAATCCCCGTTGTATATTGTATATATGTTATTTAATTCTAGTTCCTAATGGTCTCTTCATTCTGCCAATATGTTTTTTCACACAGGCAGATAAGGGCATAAATGACCCCTATGGATTTGCAATGGATATGGCTGCAAATTTTGTATTTGGTCTTATCATTCCCATTTTCCACCTCCATAGTTGGGTTAGTGTTTTTTGTAGCCTTGCAGGCACTACATGTTTTACATGGGGAAGAAAAACTTTTGTGATGGATAAAAAATTATTGCTATTTTTTGCTGTTATTTAACAGTGGGAGCAATTTTGATGCCAACAGTCGGTGCTTTTATGGATACAAATGAAGAATTTTGGCAGAATATCTCCCAATATTTTATCGCTGCACAGAATGTTCCAATAGTGCTTTACTATTTTCTGAAAGGCAAAGCTTTGATTATTGAATTGTGTTATGATAGGTAATTAGATTTTTTTTGTTCTATATTGTTGGGTTTTTCTTTAAGTATTATAGATGATCACTCCATTTTTCGAATTTGTGCCTGTGTTTTCTCCAGAGGTGCTTCTTCATATCCCTTTGCTATAAATTTGTCCTTTTAATGTCTCTGCTTCCTTGTCATATTGGACCAAATCTGTGCAATTCCTGCGCAGTCTAAGGAACTGACTTTTGGGTTTATTGGTTAACTATATGGGGCGATGACAACTGTCTATTCCAATAAAGCTATTACTATCAGTGGGTTTATGATAAGTGGAAGTGAAGTCCTGATTGTCTAAAATGGAAATGGTAAGATCAAGGAAGTTGACAGTCTGGCTGTGTGTGGCTGTAAAATTTAAAAAATATTCATTTTTATTAATAGAAGTTAAAAACGTTTCCAGACTATCTGCTCCCCCTTTCCAAATAAAAATGACGTCGTCGATGAATCTCCGCCAGAGGACGAGGTCCGCACCAAGCTGGCCCTCCGGGAAGATGGCGGATTCCTCCCAGAGACCCACGTAGAGATGAGAATAGCTTGGTGCGAACCTCGTCCCCATAGCCGTGCCCCATGTCTGATTATAAAAGGAATCCTCATATTTAAAATTGTGGTTTAAAATAAAATTAATACAATCTCCAATAAAATGAATTTGGTCATCAGGCATGTTTCCCAATTTATTTTTTTTTTTTAATATTCAGATGCCACTCGTCCCTTAGAGTGTTCTATAACTGTATATAAAGATGTTATATCAAGAGTACCGATAATCGTTCCATATAGTTTCCTGTAAAAGTTGTAATGTGCCGTGTCCTTTAAATAAGCTGGAAGTTTTTCCACACACGGCTGTAAGTGCGTGTCTATATATTTCGATAAATTTGAGGTAATACAGCCGATGCCGGAGACAATAGGTCTCCCAGTGGGATTCTGAGCATCCTTGTGGATTTTAGGAATTTGATAGAATACTGGTATTATAGGATCACGTATCAAAATGAAATCTTTCCTTATTAACCCCTTAAGGACCGGGTTTTTTTCTGTTTTTGCACTTTCGTTTTTTGCTCCTTGCCTTTAAAAAATCATAACTCAATTTTGCACCTAAAAATACATATGATGGCTTATTTTTTGTGCCACCAATTCTACTTTGTAATGACATCAGTCTTTTTGCCCAAAAATCTACGGTGAAACGGGAAAAAAAATCATTGTGCGACAAAATTGAAGAAAAAACACTGTTTTGTAAATTTTGGGGGCTTCCGTTTCTACGTAGTACATTTTTCGGTAAAAATTACAACTGATATTTATTCTGTAGGTCCATACGATTAAAATGATACCCTACTTATATAGGTTTGATTTTGTCGGACTTCTGGAAAAAATCATAACTACATGCAGGAAAATTAATACGTTTTAAAATTGTCATCTTCTGACCACTAACTTTTTTTATTTTTCCGTGTATGGGGCGGTATGAGGACTCATTTTTTGCGCCGTGATCTGAAGTTTTTAACTGTATCATTTTTGCATTGATAGGACTTATTGATCGCTTTTTATTCATTTTGAAATGATATAAAAAGTGACAAAATGCACTATTTTGGACTTTGGGATTTTTTTGCGCGCACGCCATTGACCGAGCGGTTTAATTAATGATATATTATTATAATTCGGACATTTCCGCACGCGGCGATACCATATATGTTTTTATTTTTATTTACACTGTTTTTTTTTTTTTTTTTTAATTGGAAAAGGGGGGTGATTCAAACTTTTAATAGGGGAGGAGTTAAATGATCTTTATTCACTTTTTTTTTTTTTTTTGTTTTTTTTTTTTGTTGCAGTGTTATAGGTCCCATAGGGATCTATAACACTGCACACACTGATCTTCATTATTGATCACTGGTTTCTCATAAGAAACCAGTGATCAACGATTCTGCCGCATGACTGCTCATGCCTGGATCTCAGGCACTGAGCAGTCATTCGGCGATCGGACAGCGAGGAGGCAGGAAGGGGCCCTCCAGCTGTCCTGTCAGCTGTTCGGGATGCCGCGATTAGCCGCGGCTATCCCGAACAGCCCGACTGAGCTAGCCGGGAACTTTCACTTTTAGCCGCGCGGCTCAGCTCTGAGCGCGCGGCTAAAGGGTTAATAGCGCGCGGCGCCGCGCGCTATTAGAGGCGGGTCCCGGCTTCACTATGACGCCGGCCCGCCGTGATATGACGCGGGGTTACTGTGTAACCCTGCGTTATATCAGAAGAGCAGGACCAAGGACGTACCGGTACGTTCTTGGTCCTTAAGGGGTTAAGGAGTATTCCCGCTTGGGTACCCTCCTCTATTAATTTTATCAGTTGTTCTTTAAATTTAGATGTTGGATTCCCCTCTTAATTTTTCGTATGTCTTTTAATCATTAAGAAGGCGCATACATTCCTTATGGTACATGTCTCGATTGAGGATAACAATGCTACCCCCCTTATCCGCCGGGCGTATTATGATTTCATGATTGGTTTGAAGTGATACATAATTTAAACTATGAAAGAACAGAAGGCCATTGTGTTTGGTATTTCTGATTTATTTTCAATTTTCTCAGGTCTGATGTCACCATATTTTCAAAAGAATACATGGCGTGGGAGTATTCATGCTCGGGGGGAAAAAGGTGGATGGATAATGGAGGTGGCTATACTGTATGGGGCAATGGAAGTGGCTATACTATTAGATGTAGTGATGGTATTTTTCATGAGAATTTTTTTAGAGTTAAATTTCTCATACAATTTTTAAGGCCAATGTATGTGTTTAAATTTGTTTAGATGGCATGTGGGTGCAAATTTTAGACCTTTTTGGATGAGTTCTGTTTCTCCTATGGTAAGTGAGTGGTTACTGAGATTATATATTTTGTTGAGTCATCTCACTATAGCTATTTTTCCTAGTGCGTACTCTTTTTCTAATTTACAAATCTGTTTAGCCAGTTGAGATATAGAGAGATAGAGAGAGAGATATAGTTTTTTCCTGGAATACCCCTTTAAGCCCTCCCAAAGGACACTATTAGAAGCAATCAATAATTTGCTTTTGTTGTTCACTGCTAAGTTACTGCATAGCTTTGATCAGTGCTCCAGACGCTCTGCTTATACAGCCTGCAATACTGTATAAGAGGAGCCGAAGACCACAGCATGGAGGTACAGAGGCCCTAGACACCATTCGACCACTGTCCACCCCCCCCCCCCCCCCCCCTATGTGATCCAACTGCCGGGGGGGTGTCAACCTTTTATTTCAGGCCTAAGATGCAGCTTTCAGCATTAATCACAACATCTAAAGAGAGAACATCAGGGTGATCTCAGCCAGGACCTGCCATTTACAAATTGAGCACAGCTTCCCATGCCTTGCATCCTCTAGGGGTTAATCAGCTTACATTTTTTTTTTCCCTACAGGGAAAAGCTCTTGTCCGAGGAAGTTGAGGCCAGATGAGCTGGCATTGGTATTGACAAATGCAGAACCCGCTTTCAAAAAGGCCATACAAATTGCTGAAAATTATAAACTACTGAAGAGTGAAAAATTGATTCTCAACTTTCTGGAATGCCTTATTTAGAAAATTTCAGAGACCTGGGATGATCGAAAACATGAATGCAAGTAAACTGTGATTTATTTTATTTTTTTGATCAGTCATTTAGCCATGTATCCCGCTTAATTCTAGTGTACACAAAAATTATATAAGGTTAAGGCTGTAGAGACATAAAAAAAAAACTATACTTGCCTATGCTTAGTCCCTCACAGAATCTGCTAAAGCTTCTGCGAGGGTCCTTCTTGTCTCTCAATGTTCATCTCTCCTGTGTCATGACTGACTGTGGAACAGCGATAGTGAGCCCTAAACTGACCCTTAAAACACTCTCCCTGCCCATACACCTTAAGCGGTGAATCGACAACTTTGAGCCGGTCCCTGCTTGCACTAAAGTGCAGAGGTGTAAAAACACATAATATACATAGTCTGTTACAGGCCAGAACAGAAACTGGTATATCTGGTTGACTAGTAGTTTTCAAACAGAATACAAATACTGACAGGGTAGAATACAAACAGGCAAACTGATAAGGAAACATAGGACACAGTTCACACTGGGACACAGAGCAAACTGGACACCCCACAAAAGGAGTAGCCATTAATGATAAAGCCAAATAGACTACTGACCAATGGGCACACTCCACAGTTTGGTCAGGATGCTGACCCAGTAGGAAACAAATATAAAACACAGAACTTCATAAAAACGGATACAAGAACACCAAACTCTACAACATAGAGGAATACTAGTCAGGATAATTCTCAAGATACAAGACTAGAACTGGATGAGTCTAAATAGACTCCAGGACACCAAACAGGAGTTCTAAAATAGAGCACGGATAACACTAGCAAGACTTACTCAGTGTGAACACAGACAAAGCTGCTATATAACCATGGCTAAAACCCCAGATAAAATTACATGATAGATACAAGGTAAATGCTCAAGCACATAGTCAGACTATTGGACAAACAGACATAGTGGCATTAAATAAAATAACCAGTACTGAATGCAGGAGAAGTCCGGCTTAAAATAGACACACCCGAGTTCGCATTCGTTCAAAGCATTAACCATTCCCTATCTAGGGAGAATAGAAAACTGCTCTGAACATCCTAGTGTGAATACACACCTAAGCAAAAAATACAAAAACAAATAAACAGAAATTACATCCTGCCTGCCTCCTCAGAGCAGAACCTGCCTTCTCAGCTAATTACTGGCTATGGCGAGTTTTGTTCCGACCTTTCGTCTCAAGAGCAGGCATCGAGGGCCCGAAAGAAGCTGTTGGGGACCTGTAGGAGACCAGAGATAAAGTATTTTATTATGATTTATTATTATTATAGCGCTCTTGGTTCCTGGGTGCTGTACATATAAGGAATAAAATGCAAACAAATGTAAAATGAATGCAATACAAAAGTAGTGCAGACTGATTCAGAGAGATAGAGAGCCCTAGTGGGTCGTAAGTGGCTGTCCTAGTGCAGTGATAACAGGGTGTGTCAGGGTAGTGAGATCCAGTGTATTGGTGGGGGGGCGGGGGAAGAACAGAAGTCTTGGAAATGGTTGTGTGAGGTAAAGACTAGGGAGAACACAGGTGAAGTTCTTGAGAGGATCAGAGATTGCAGGAAGAGGAGATCTCAAATGTATGCAGGAGAAAGATTGTGGATATCATGGTGAACAGTTTAAAGGAGTACTCCCCTAGACATCTTATCCCCTATCCAAAGATCGTGGCGGTCCCCAATCTCAGCTGTGGCACCCCAGACATCTGGTGCACGGAGCGAACTTCGCTCCGTGCTGGATAACTGACTATGCGATGTCAGTCATGCCTGCCTGCCTCAATGCAAGGGTATGGGGGGCATGGCTGTGACATCACGAGTGGAGATGTCACGAGCCTCTGGCGCTGCACCCGATGCTCTAGACAAATGCCGGGTGCAGCAGGCATATCACTGGGGACCCCCACGATTGGGCATCTTATCCCTTTTTCTTTGGATAGGGGATAAGATGTCTGGGGGGGGGGGGGGGGAGTACCCCTTTAACCCCTTAAGGATCAAGCCCATTTTAACCTTAACCCCTTAAGGACTCAGGGTTTTTCCGTTTTTGCACTTTCGTTTTTTCCTCCTTACATTTTAAAAATCATAACCCTTTCAATTTTCCACCTAAAAATCCATATTATGGCTTATTTTTTGCGTCACCAATTCTACTTTGCAGTGACATTAGTCATTTTACCCAAAAATGCACGGCGAAAGGAAAAAAAATCATTGTGCGACAAAATCGAAAAAAAAAACGCCATTTTGTAACTTTTGGGGTCTTCCGTTTCTACGCAGTGCATATTTCGGTAAAAATTACACCTTATCATTATTCTGTAGGTCCATACAGTTAAAATGATACCCTACTTATATAGGTTTGATTTTGTCGCACTTCTGGAAAAAATTATAACGACATGCAGGAAAATGTATACGTTTAAAAATGTAATCTTCTGACCCCTATAACTTTATTTTTCCACGTACGGAACGGTATGAGGACTCATTTTTTGCGCCGTGATCTGAAGTTATCGGTATGATTTTTGTTTTTGATCGGACTTTTTGATCACTTTTTATTCATTTTTTTAATGTTATAAAAAGTGACCAAAATACGCTTTTTTGGACTTTGGAATTTTTTTTGCGCGTACGCCATTGACCTTACGGCTTAATTAATGATATATTTTTTATAGATCGGACATTTACGCACGCGGCGATACCACATATGTTTGTTTTTTTTACACTTTTATTTTTTTTATGGGAAAAGGGGGGCGATTCAAACTTTTATTAGGGAAGGGGTTAAATGACCTTTAACATTTTTTTTTTGCAGTGTTATAGGTCCCATAGGGACCTATAACACTGCACACACTGATCTCTCATCCTTATCACAGGCGTGTATTAACACGCCTGTGATCAGCATTATCGGCGCTTGACTGCTCCTGCCTGGATCTCAGGCACGGAGCAGTCATTCGTCGATCGGACACCGAGGAGGCAGGTAAGAGCCCTCCCAGTGTCCGATCAGCTGTTCGGGATGCCGCGATTTCACCGCGGTGGTCCTGAACAGCCCGACTGAGCAGCCGGGATACTTTCAGTTTCACTTTAGAAGCGGCGGTCAGCTTTGACCGCCGCTTCTAAAGGGTTAATACCGCACATCGCCGCGATCGGTGATGTGTGGTATTAGCCGCGGGTCCCGGACATTGATTAGCGCCGGGACCGACGCGATATGATGCGGGATCGCGGCGCGATCCCGCTTCATATCGCGGGAGCCGGCGCAGGACGTAAATATACGTCCTGCGTCGTTAAGGACCAGGCCAATTTTATTTTAATTTTTTCCTCCTCGCCTTCTTAAATCCATAACTCCTTTATATTTCCATCTAGAGACCCATATAAGGGCTTGTTTTTTGCGTGACCAATTGTACTTTGTAAGGAAACCTCTAACTTTACCATAAAATGTACGCCCCCCCCCCCCCCCCCCGCCACGCCAAAAAAAAAAAATTTTTTAGGGAGGAAATTTTAATGAAAACCACAATTTCGCACATTTTGGAGGGTTTTGTTTTCACACTATACACTTTACGGTAAAAATGACATTATTCTGTGGGTTAATACGATTAAATACGATTTAAAATGATACCCATGGCTAGATACACTTTTTTTTTTTAATATTTTTGTACCGCTTTAAAAAAATCTAACTTTTTGTACAAAATCAGTAATCTAAAATCACTCTATTTTGATCTCCTATAACTTTCATTTTTCCATATATAAAGCAGTATGAGAGCTAATTTTTTTTTTTGTGCGGTCATCTGTACTTTTTATCGATCCCACATTTGCATATATAAACTTCAAATGTGACAGCTGCATTTATGAACTTTTATATTTTAACGTTTATGCCATTCACCGTAGGGGATAATTAACATATTTTGATTTATGCATGGGGCAATACCAAATATGTTTATTTAAAAAATTACGCTTTTGGGGGGTAAAATGGGGGAAAAACTGACAATTTTCATTTTTATTCGGGAGGGGATTTTTCACTTTTATATTTTATTTTTACATTTTTCAACTTTTATTTTACACTTATGTCCCCATAGGGGACATATCTATAGCAATCATTTGATTGCTAATACTGTTCAGTGCTAGGCATAGGACATAGCAACGATCAGTATTATCGGTAATCTTCTGCTCTGCTCGATATCAGACCAGAGCAGAAGACCCTGGGACACAGCCGGAGCCAGGTGAGGGGACCTTCGGCCACCATGCTGGATGATCGGATCACCGCCACAGCGCTGCGGGCAATCCAATCATCCATTCAAAGTACCGCACTGCCGCAGATGCTATGATCTGTATTGATCACTGCATCTGAGGGGTTAATGGTGGGTCTAGCAGCCGGAACCTGCCTTGTATGATGCAAGCACCGTTCCGATGCTCGCGGTCATACACAGGACGTAAATGTACGTCCTGGTGCCGGAAGTCCCGCCAAAACCAGGACATTTACGTCCGTGGTCGTTAAGGGGTTAAACTGAATTGCTTGGACATTGGGTAGCCAGAGAGGAGCAGAGTTCAGGATGGATTAGAGGGGTTCAAGAGTGTTTGTTGGAATGCTACAGAAGAGAATGTTGCAGTAGTCAAAACAGGAGATGAAAAGGGCTTGTGGAAGTAGTTTAGATGAGTAAGGGTTAAGGAAAGCTGATTCCAGAAATGGTTTGTGAGGTGAAGGTGTAAGGTCTGGATGTAGGGTTTAAATATATTTATCACAACTTTAGCAATCTGGAAAGAATTTTCGGGATGCTGAGATACACATTTAAACTTCACATTTTGTTGTAGATCGATGAGTTGAAGAGATCTGCTTATTGTGAAGATTGTTAGCATATCCGTACATGAACACAAGACCGGGGCACACCAAATTGCAGTTCTGATTTTAAGTAAAGAAGAAAGAGTACCGTATATACTCGAGTATAAGCCGAGTTTTTCAGCACGATTTTTCGTGCTGAAAACACCCCCCTCGGCTTATACTCGAGTGAACTCCCCCACCCGCAGTGGTCTTCAACCTGCGGACTTCCAGAGGTTTCAAAACTACAACTCCCAGCAAGCCAGGGCAGCCATCGGCTGTCCGGGCTTGCTGGGAGTTGTAGTTTTGAAACCTCCGGAGGTCCGCAGGTTGAAGACCACTGCGGCCTTCAACATCATCCAGCCCCCTCTCACCCCCTTTAGTTCTGAGTACTCACCTCCGCTCGGCGCTGGTCCGGTCCTGCAGGGCTGTCCGGTGAGGAGGTGGTCCGGGCTGCTATCTTCACCGGGGAGGCCTCTTCTAAGCGCTTCGGGCCCGGCCTCAGAATAGTCACGTTGCCTTGACAACGACGCAGATGCGTCGTTGTTAAGGCAACGGCTCTATTCCGGGCCGGAAGCGCGGAGAAGAGGCGCCCCCGGTGAAGATAGCAGCCCGGACCACCTCCTCACCGGACCACCTCCTTACCGGACAGCCCTGCAGGACCGGACCAGCGCCGAGCGGAGGTGAGTACTCAGAACTAAAGGGGGTGAGAGGGGGCTGGATGATGTTGAAGGCCGCAGTGGTCTTCAACCTGCGGACCTCCGGAGGTTTCAAAACTACAACTCCCAGCAAGCCCGGATAGCCGATGGCTGCCCGGGCTTGCTGGGAGTTGTAGTTTTGAAACCTCTGGAGGTCCGCAGGTTGAAGACCACTGAGGGCGAATGATGAGAAGAGGATGATGAAGGGGGGGGGGTGTGGGGATGATGAAGGGGGGTGGGGATGATGAAGGGGGGGGGTGTGGGATGATTACAAGGGGATGATGAAGGGGGATGTGTGGGATGATAAGGGGATGTGTGGGATGATGACAAGGGGATGATGAAGGGGGATGTGTGGGATGATAAGGGGATGTGTGGGATGATGACAAGGGGATGATGAAGGGGGGATGTGTGGGATGATGACAAGGGGATGATGAAGGGGGGATGTGTGGGATGATGACAAGGGGATGATGAGGATGTTAATGACGGGTCTGGATGATGACAGGGGGGATGAGGTATTTCCCACCCTATGCTTATACTCGAGTCAATAACTTTTCCTGGGATTTTGGGTTGAAATTAGGGGTCTCGGCTTATACTCGGGTCGGCTTATACTCGAGTATATACGGTAAGTATTTTACAATATACTGTCTGTATGTGTCACACTGGCCAGGCATTACATTCTGCACTCGGGTCAGTTGAGTGGCATTTCATTCCTGCTCAGCCTTCTGGCTCTGGGTCTTTATTTCAGCTTTGTTCTGGTTCTAGTCCTTTGTTTCAGTTCAGACTTGTTACTTTTTCTTAGCCATAGCTTTTTAGTTCCATCCTCTATTTTTGTTTAGCTTTTGGCCTAGTCCTGTTTGTTAAAGCGTACCCATCAGATCAACAAACTTCTTTTTTTTTTTTTTTTTTAATAGTGACACCCCCCCCCCACCCCCCCCCTGACCTACGATGGCCCCGACATATGATCAAAAGATGATTAAAAAAAAAAAAAAATTTTCATGTCAGGGCCATCGCATTAAGTGCTATCCGGCAGCGCAAAATGCTTAAGCTGCTGCCGGATAGCAGCTTAATGTTCCCCGTGTGGTGCGGTAAGTATTACTTACCCCTCCACGATGCTCCGGGTCCAGCGCTGGTCTTCCGGTGTCTTCTCGGCCCTCTCCGATGATGTCAATATGCTGCTGCGCACATCATCCAATAGGAATGGCGTACGCAGCGGCGTAATGACATTACTACGCAGGCCCAGTAAGGCCTTGCGGAAGACAGCAGAGGACCGGAGAAGACCAGGAGAGCCCAGCGGAGGCCCAGGGTCACAATCGGCGAGGACAGGTGGGTACAGCTTCCTATACTTTACATTGCGCGAATCCCTCAACATACGATGGATTCGACAAACGATGGCTCGTTTGGAACAAATTACCATCGTATGTTGAGGGACCACTGTATATCACTCAGTACCTAATCCTGACCATGTACATCTAATTTTGGCATCTAGCACCTTTTATTTTATTACTTTTAATTTAGCTCGCCAGTCTGAATTCCTCTCAAAGGGAGGGGGGGTGGCCTCACTGTGCAGGTCTCCGCCCCCTCCCTCAGTATGCTGTCTGCTCACATCTCCCCCAGCATTAGCAAAACTACAACTCCCAGCTTGTCCTAACTGACAGTAGCGGGACACAAGCTGACAGTGGGAGGATTTTTCCTCCAGCTGTAAGCCCTGCACTCACAGCTGTCAATCAAGGAAGTGTGTCCATGACATAGGTGATGACGCATGGACACAGCAGGATTAGTAAGTGTCCAAGCAGGCAGGCGGGGGGGGGGGGGGGGGGGGGGGGTCAGTTGTTTGACTGGCTTTTTCAGTATGAAATACTGAATTTTCTAATGAAAGCATTTGCAAAACCTATCAACATTTTTTGTAACTGACAGTGGCCATTTAATTTGTCTGTACTATGGTCAGTTCGAATCAATCTAGTTTGTATGTGTTATCTGAATCTGTATCTTGATGTGTATTCATGATTAGTGAGGTGTTCTCCGCAATGTTATAGGTCCTGAAACATTGCTTTTTGCTCTACCCCTATACATAGTGTTTTATGTTTAGTCTTGTAGTATTCATTCCCTGTGTATCCTGATCTGTATAGAATCTTGACTGATATTCATACCTGCTTGAAGTTTGTGTTTTACCACGGTATGAATCCTGATCCATTGCTTATCTAGCTTTGCCCCTATACCTGGTGTGTTTCTGCATTCAGTCTTGTGTGACCATGCACCAGTGTATCCTTATCTGTATAGTGCCCACCCATTCTCATTCATGGTAAACCTGCCGCTATATCTCCTGGTAACCTGATTTGTCATGACCCTCATACCTGCTGTATATTGCTTTGGTCCTGAGGCTGTTGTCTGTACGCTATATACCTGCTGCTATATCTTCCTTATATCTGTCTGTTACTACTTTGCATTCTTGCCATTATATATTCTCCTGAGTCCCTGTTTGCTTGTTAACCCTTTGCATCCTTGCCTGTTTCCTCATCTCCGTACAGTTAGTTTTGTTTGTTATTTTGACCTGTGACGCCAATGCACTTTAGCCCAGCCCAGGACCATGGCCAGTTGTCGATCCGCTGTCTTTGGAGGTTATGCAAGTAGGCAGGGAAAGGGGTTCTGGGTGAGCTCAGGACCACACTATTCCCTACTTGGGGTGATCCGATGTATCTCTCCCTTTTTTATTTGAGCTATCATTGCCTTAACATTATTTATTCCTTTTTTTTTTTTTTTTTTTTTTTAGGTGGTTCAAAATCTACCATGATAAAGTGAGACCTACGTTTCTAAGGCATGACAAAGAGATACAAAACTTTCCTCTTCTCCTCTGGGGATAAAATCTACAAGGTTTCTAATGATATTGGCAGATTTCATAAGTAGGTATTTTTCTCATGTTTCTATTCTACATGGAAATGTTTTGAACTTATTTTGAATATTTTCTTTGTAGATTTGGAACAAAATCAGTGACAAGACAGCAAGTCAGAAGTAACGCTGAAACCTTTGTGGCTTGTAACTCCAAAAACAGCAATGATAAAGATATATTTGCTAAATACCTGTCTCACTGAAAAACTACGGCTGAGCGAATATACAGGGAGAAGACCATGGACAGCATGGAGAAAGCCTCTTTGATAACCTCAAGACTTGCTAATGACCTCCAAGAGGAGCCAACCACCAGAAAGTAAGTAAGCTGAAGAGTAGTAAGGGTGCATTCACATCACGATTTTACCATCCTACTTCTTCTCACGATTTTTAACTTTGAAATCGTACAAATCTGCATGCCAAGTCGTATCCATTGACTTCCATTCATTAATGATAAACAAATGCATCAGTTTTGATCCGCATCCGATTTTGCACGATATAAGATCGGACATAAAATCGTGGTTGTCCACGATTTTTTGTTCAGATTCAAAATCGGATAGAAATGGCGTCAGATTTCTTGAGGTCAATGTAAATCACATGAAATTGTGACTGTGCAATTCTATCAGATTAATTGCACACGATTGTGTATTTTTTTTTTTTTTTTGTACGGATGCGCAGTAGACTCTGGAGAGTGCTAGAAACCACTAGATTCTTCTTCTCAGGATGCTCTGATATCTCAATCTCTAATCTCCCTCCCACACAGGAACTATCTGAGGAGACAGGCTGCCATATTGGTACACAGAAAATATTGAAGAGCCCTACCCTGATCTGCAGAAAGTGAGTAAAATACATGATTATACACATAATAACTGAACGATATTTTTGTGCATCTGCAAACTGTGTGGTGTTAGGGTCAGCAATTATAATGGTATATTTTATGTAGTGTGCTCTACCAATGCATGTCTCATGTAAAGTTGGTGTGTTTCTTAATTTTTTTTGTTTTTTTAGATATAATTTTTAAAAAGATTATCAATGTTTTCTGAAGAGGATCTTAGAAATGGCCATGAATCCATAATAACGGGTAATTTTTTTTTTTTTTTTAAGTCATGGCTGTAAATGTTGGCACCCCTGAAATTTTTCAATAAAATGAAGTATTTCTCACAGAAAAGGATTGCAGTAACACATGTTTTGCTATACACATGTATTCCCTTTGTGTGTATTGGAACTAAACCAAAAGAGGAAAAAAGCAAATTGGACATAATGTCACACCAAACTCCAAAAAATGGTCTGGACAACATTTTTGGCACCCTTTCAAAATTCTGGAAAAATAAGATGCTCTTTTAAACTCACCTGGGACAAGTAACAGATATGGGCAATATAACAATTACACCTGAAAGCAGATAAAAAGGAGAGATGTTCACTTAGTCTTTGCATTGTGTGTCTGTGTGTGCCACACTAAGCATGGACAACAAAAAGAGAAAAGAACTGTCTGAGGACATGAGAACCAACATTGTGGAAAAATATTAACAATCTCAAGGTTAAAAGTCCATCTCCAGAAATCTAGATTTGCCTTTTTCCACAGTGCACAACATTATCAAGAAGTTTGCAACCCATGGCACTGTATTTTGAACAGTAGACTTTTCTTGTTTGCCAAACATTTTAGAGATTTATTTTTCTGATTGTCTTGTGCATATCCATTATGAACTGTGTGAGGTCGAAGGGCTCAGTCCGAAATCGGGACTCTTGGACAGGAGGGATAAGCAGTCACTCGACAAAACGACATCAGTGGTGTTGATGACAATGTTGGATTAGGCAGGTGTCACTAGTCTCTCCACGAGACTCCCTTTCTCTTTATTGCAGCGCTTACTACTTTTCCTCCCTCTGCCACTCCGGGTTTTTCACCTAAAGGGGCCGGATCGGGGGCATTAGATGGTACTACAGGCAACTGACGGTTGGTGGCTTAATCAGACTGGGTGGTATCAGTCTGTGGTCCAGAAATCGGATGACAGTCTTCTGGTGTTATATCTTTTCCTCTTCATAGGACCCCGTTGATTCCGTCTGGATAGAGACTCTTTAGAATTCCATGTGAAACTTGGTTAGTCATAATCAGTTTTCTCTCTGACAAACTTTTTTTATTTTTTTTTTCCTCATTTATTTCTGCCTGTGTCATCATTTTCTCCAGCTTTTAAAAAAAAGTGGTAGCAGTGGTCTCGCTCACTCTTGTCGGATACTCTATTTTAGTGCGGCATAGCTCAGCGGTAACTGAATTATATTCACTCAGTTTTTTTTTTTTTTTTGAGAATGTTTGTAAGACTTTCGCATGGTCGTGATGTGCTTGTTCCCATTCTTACATGAACTCAGGATTTTCAGTAAATTGCGAGGGGAACTTATACCTGTGTAACCCCCTAGGGGCTCTGGCACTGCTCTCATGAGCCTGGAGAGAATTTATAGTCCAATTTAATTTCAAATACAGCTCCACTTCATGCACCTACCCTTATTGCAGTGGTGCACATAGCCAGTTCACAAGTCTAAATGATAGAACTGAAGAAAAGACAGTGGCCATTCACTCACCATTCAGGGGTCTTTATTGAAGATATCGGTGGACATACATGGCTTCAGCAAGCAGGGTCTGGAGGCAGGGGTCTCGGGACAGTACTGTTTCACGCACAGCGGGCTCTACCACCAGCCGATACACCGGCGTGGACGCACGCACCTCAATTAAGTACGTGGGTCACATCAAGAAAGTAGTCATGACGACACCCAAACAAAAACAAAGCCATTTGATAAACTGTGAGGAATACAAAATCAATGGGCTCAAAGGTATGTAATGGGCACATGACAATGATGCTACCTGTTTAAAACTCGCAGGTTTAGAAAGTCAATCCTCCTGTGTATGGTGGAGATCGGAACAACCTCTTATTAAAAAGTTAGGCTCATTGGATCGTGCAACTTGATGCGACTGGAGTCCTTGGACTGAACGATTGGTTTGAGTTGCTCCCGTTCTTGTAAAAATCTTAATTATAGGTCTTGCATACCTTTGCGCCCATGGATTTTGTATGCTGCACAGTTTATCCCATGGCTTTGTTTTTTTTTTGGGTGTCATGACTACTTTCTAGACGTGACCCACGTAATTAATTGAGGTGTGTGTGTCTCCACGCCGGTGTATCGGCTAGTGGAAGCGCCCGCTGTGCGTGAAACAGTACTGTCCCGAGACCCCTGTCTCCAGACCCTGCTCGCTGAAGCTATGTATGTGCCCCGATATCTTCAATAAAGACCCCTGAATGGTCAGTGCTGGCCGCTGTCTTCAGTTCTATAATTGGAAAGAAGATGGACCTGAGGACTGACCAGCTGTAGGGCCGCTCAGAAGGGAACGCTGGAAAGAATGTTTTTATATTCAATATTTTTTGCAGTAGGGCAGGATCCAACAGGAATAGTGTACACTAGACTATTCCATAATTTTTTTATTTTTTTTTTATCCGTTAGCCATCCTCTATTGTTAGGAGCCAGAAAAGTTAAAAAAAAATCTTCAAATTTGTCTCGTCAATTTTCAGTTGCGGTATGTATACAATTTGTTTGTGCATCTGAATAAATAAATTGTATTGAACTAATTTGTATGATAGTATACATGAGCTTGGGCATGTGCTGATACCAGCTCAGGTATGTTGTAATCTGATTTTGGATTTGTCAATGTATAGGTCTACATTCTATTCTAATTTTTTGTTTTTTTTACGGACCAGAAACAAAAAAAAAAACCTCCAACGTTGATAGTGCCTGATTTCCCAACAGAGGAATTGATATTACTAGTTCAGGACAGACCCGCCCCTTGGGATCATACAAATGAAAAGCATGCAGATAACTTTTACACAAAAAGATGTAGGGGACTGTCTTATACCCAATTAAGATTTATCTTCAAACATCAAGAGAATTTGGTTTGTAGATGATTAAAAATATATATACCGTATCTTAAAATATATAGCCATTTCTTACATGAGTAATATTTTATTTTTTTTTTCAGACAAAACAATGCAGCAAAAATGGCATTCAGTACGAGATGCATTCAAGCGATTTTTGTACAAAAGAGAAGGCAGCCACCAGTGGATCTGGTGCACCAAACATTGAAGTTTAGAAATATGCTCCTAATCTTCAATTTCTACAAAAAAATGTTTTGCCATTCGGAAGTAAGTGCATATATTATATATGTATATTTGTGTATATATTATAATATATATATTAGTGCTATAGATGTGCTGCAGTCAAATTTTAAAATGGTGGTATGTATGAAAAATATTTGTGGTAATTATCAACTTATCACGTAGGACAACATGCAGTGTTTCAGCATTGGAAAAGAATAAATCACATGCAGTGTTTTCCACCCAACGAGAGAGCCCAACAGCTGCTGAAGAAGCAAAGTCAAATAGGATTCAAATGCAACATTTCAGAAGACTTCAATGAAAAGATGCTGAATATAGGGAAAGTCTAGTTTTGGAGGTGATGCAGAAAACTGAAGAGTTTTGAAGGCAAACATATGGCACCTGTCAGAATGTTGTGTTTAGAAGGAGGGTGGAGTGGTGATAAACAAAATGCTGACCGTAACTTTCTGTTATCACTACTTCCAGGTATGTCTAAAATGACACTCGGAGAAGTTACATTTTAGGAGCAAAATCATTGCTTTAATGTGTGATTTCGATAAAAACCAATGTAGAACGTCCTCCACGTTTCAGGAACCTTCTCAAACGCATCAGCATCATATTCATAGCTACCCCCATCAATATTCTATGGAAAGCCCTAGTGTTAGCACTTCTGAAATCGTTGAAGTCCAAAACATTTAGGTATCTATAGTGTTAATTTTTTTTTATTTTTAACCCCTTCATGACCCAGGGTTTTTCAGTTTTTGCACTTTCGTTTTTTCCTCCTTACCTTTAAAAAAACCATAACTCTTTCAATTTGCACCTAAAAATCCCTATAATTGCTTATTTTTTGCGCCACTAATTCTACTTAGTAATGACATCAGTCATTTTACCCCAAAAATGTACGGCGAAACGGAAAAAAATAATTGTGAGACAAAATTGAAGAGAAACACTATTGTAAATTTTGGGGGCTTCCGTTTCTACGCAGTACATTTTTCGGTAAAATATACACCTTATGTTTATTCTGTAAGTCCATACGGTTAAAATGATACCCTACTTATATAGGTTTGATTTTGTCGTACTTCTGGAAAAAATCATAACTACATGCAGGAAAATGTATACATTTAAAATTCTCCTCCTTTTTAGCGGTATCATTTTTGTATTCAGACATTTTGATCGCTTTTTATTCATTTCTTCATGATATAAAGTGACCAAAAATACGCTATTTTGGACTGAATTTTTTGGCGCATACGCCATTGATCATGGGGTTTAATTAACTATATATTTTTATAAATCGGACAATTCCACACGCGGCGATACCACATAGGTTTTTGTTTTTATTTACTGTTTTTTTTTTTTTTTAATGGGGGAAAAGGGGGTGAATACATTTTTTATTAGGGAAGGGGTTAAATGATCGTAACTTTTTTTTAATTTTATTTTTTTGCAGTGTTATAGCTCCCATAGGGGCCTATAACACTGCACACACTGATCTTACATTGATCACTGCTTTCTAATAGGAAACCAGTGATCAATGATTCTGCCGCTTGACTGCTCATGCCTGGATCTCAGGCATTAAGCAGTCATTCGGCGATCGGACAGCGAGGAGGCAGGTAGGGATCCTCCGTCTGTCCTGTAAGCTGTTGGGATGCCGCAACTTTGACCGCTGCGTCTAAAGGGTTAATAGCGCGCGGCACCGTGATCACTGCCGTGCGCTATTAGCCACTGGTCCCGCCCATTGCTAGGTGCCGGGCCCGACCCGCTATGACGCGGGGCCATGGCGTGGCACTGCATTATAGAATGGGAGCCGACCCATGACGTACATGTATATCATGGGTTGGGGTTAAAACAAAAACAGAATTGTAAACTCAAATTAAACATATGTACTGTACAAAGCTGCATTTTTTGTAAAATTTTTAATTTGTTAATTTTTATAGTCTATACCATTCAATGGGGTTTTCACCCTTTTTGGGTAATGTTGGTAAAACTGAACTTTAATTTCATATTATTATGGTTACTTCTCAAAAGTAACTCTTGAAAATGTATTCCACCTTTTGGGTAATGTGTTTATCATCTTGAAAATATTTTTACACTACATAAAAAATTTTTTTTTCGTTCTTACCATAAAATCCTTTTCTCGGAGCATCCATGGGGGGGGGGGGGTGGCAGATGGGAGGACCTTGTCTTCATTGAGGTGGAAAGCGGAAACCACCTAAGGTAAAAAAATTGAACTGGACGAAAAAAAACCTTGTCCTGGTGGATAATCAGGAAGACAGAGCAGCAGGATAGAGCCGCCAGCTGAGGTAACTGTAGTAAGGAACGCCACCTTCCAGGAAAGGATACTAAGGGAAACCTCCCTGAGGGGTTCAGAGGGAGTGCCCTGCAGGGCACCAAGGACCATGTTCAGATCCCAAGGAGGTATAGGGGACCTGTAATGAGGGGCCGCATAGGCCACTCCCTGAAGAAAAGTCCGAACATGAGAATCTGATGCTAGAGGGCGTTGGAAGAGAATGGAAATGGCTGAAACCTGACCCTTAAGGAAGCTGAGAGCCAATTGTTGTTCCAGCCTCGACTGCAAAAAGGAAAGGAGTTGGGGGAGGAAGAACACAACTGGAGAAAGACTGAGATTCACACAAACGAAAATAAGACCGCCAGGTACGGTGGTAAACTTTAGAGCTTCAGGCTTGCGCGCCCTGAGCATGGTGTGAATCACCTGGGGAGAGAAACCTCGGGTCCTTAGAACCGCATTCTCAACTGCCACGCCATCAAATGCAGCGACAGTAAATTGGGTTGGCACAGGGGACCTAGAGAGAGAAGGTCCAGATGAAGCAGAAGGCGCAGCGGAACATCATCCAGAAACCGGATCACGTCGGCATACCACGCCCTCCGGGGCCAGTCCAGAGCCACGAGAATGGCGGGAACTCCTTTTTTCTTTGAGCTTCCTCAGGACCCTGGGAAGGAGAGGAAGAGGAGGGAAAAGGGGTAGGGCCAAGCCTGACCAAGGAATCACTAGAGCATCCACGGCTAGAGCCCAGGGGTCCCGGACTTCGTCACAAAGAGGGGGACATTCAGGTTGTGGCGGGACGCAAAGAGGTACACGTCTGGAGTGCCCCAGAGTGCAGATCTCTGCAAATACCTCCAGATGAAGGGACCACTTGTCAGGACCGGCTGAGAGAGTCTGCTTCCCAGTTTACGCAAGGGATGTGAATCGCCGAGATGGCTGGAACTCTGAGTTCCGCCCAGAGGAGAATTTTGGATACTTCGGCCATCGCCACGGAGCTGCGAATGCTGCCCTGGCGATTGATGTACGCCACAGCAGTGGAGTCCGACTGAACACTAACTGGGCGGCCCTGAAGAAGGATCTCCCAATGTAACAGGCAGAGAGTGCCCTCAGCTCCAATACATTGATTGGAAGAAGGGCTTCTCGGGGGGGGGGGGGGGGGGAACCAAAGGTCCTGGACTGTCTGTCCGGTCCCAGAAAATGCCTCCCAAAATCCCCCCCCCCAACCTGAAAGGCTGGCATCTGTCATAATGACTTGCCGCTGGAGGGGCAGAAAGGAGCACCCCCTGAAGAAGGGGGGGGGGAGCAAAGCCACCACAGAAGGGATCGGCAGGACTTCTGAGGAAGGACAATCCTGGGATCGAGAGATGATGGAGACCGGTCCCACCGGGAAAAATCACCAGTTGAAGGGGTCTGAAATGAAACTGAGCGAATGGAGTGGCCTCCATGGCTGCCACCATCCGACCCAGGACTTCCATGCAAAAGCAAAATAGAAACCTGGGCGGGGTACCGAAGTGCCCGAACACCCAACAAGAGTCGAATCCGAATCCGGGCAGACGTCGTGTTGAACTGGAGTCCCAAAAATATCAGGGATTGCGTGGGAGAGAGGTAGGACTTGTCCTGATTGACCATCCAATCAAAGGGAGACCAGGCCTGAAGGGTGAGGGAGAGAGTCTCTAGATTCTGGGCTCTGGTCATTGCCTTGATCAGGAGATCATCCAAGTAAGGAATCACTGAGACACCTCTGGTCCATAGGACGCCGATCACCGGCGCCAGGTCCTTGGTCAAGACCCTCTCTGAGCGGTGGCCAGGCCGAAGGGGAGAGCTACGAACTGAAAATGGCCTTCCAGAACAGCAAAGCAGAGGTACTGCTGGTGTCCTGGGAAAATCAGAATGTGGATGTAGACATCCTTGATGATCATCGAAGAAAAACTCCACTTGATCCAATGGCGCAGAAGAAGATGCTGGTTGAGGTGCTTCAGATACAAGATTGGGCGTACAGAACCCCCTTTCTTGGGTACCACATAGAGGTTGGAGTAAAAGCCTCAAATGCTCCCTGGGAGGAACCGGGACAATTACTCCCTGGATGAGAAGGGACTGTAGTGTAGGTTGCATCAGCTAACTGCAGAGTAGTCTCTTTAGACGGGAGACCGGTGGATCCACAATTGGAGGGGAGGTCCTTGGCAAAGGGATACTGCGCTTGAACCTTCTTTGCTTCTGGAAACTTATCAGGGTGCCTCCAGGCAGATTCCAGAAAGGCTTCAAATTCAGCATGAGAGCTGAAAACCTTTTTGGTGCCGGTGGGTCATGGTGAAACTTCTGGAGCTACATCCGAAGTTCCTGTGTCATCCTAGATGGAAGGTCTCCCTTTTATGGCCGAAACCAAGGTGTCCACCCTGTCCATTGTGTCTGTTCGTTCCTGAGGTCAGAGGCAGAAGCCTCATCTAAAAGTTCTCCAGGAGAGTGGTAATGAGTGGAGGCAGCCTTGGAAGGAGACACTGACGTGGAGATCCAGAATGGTGACAGGGGAGTGTCCTCTGGAAGAGAGACGCGTGCGGGAAGCTGGAACAGAGGGGCGAAACCTGTGAGGGGAGCGCCTGTGTCTGCTAGAAGACTCTGGGAATGAGTCCGAGGAAACACCCCTATGACTCTTGTGAGAGCGTGTAGCATAGTAAGTGGGAGAGCAGGTCTCCCTGGAGGGCCGGTGTAAGGAGGACCTCTCCAAGAGAGTCACCACGGAACGAGAGTTCTGCGCCAAGTTGGAAATAGACTGGTAGAGGGAGGACACCCAACCTAGGGGGATAGCCAAGCCCACAGGGTCTGGGGGAGCATCCTGAGTAGAAATACCAGGGGGTGCAGTGGTGCAGGCGGAACAAGTGGGTTCAGCAGAACCAGACATTTTATTGTTGCAGCCCTTGCAAGTATAATAGGTGACCAGGGTCCCAGTTAACTGCTTAGAGGGAGGAACAGTTCTGGGCTTGAATATAGTAAAAAAATGCAACAGTCTCACCAGCTTCTGTGTCCCTAACAGGGCAGCTGCTGTGAGGAGAACTTTATGCTGAGAGAGAGGCAGGGGCAAGCAGGACCAGTGAGAAGAGGGGCCGGATTAGACTAGGGCACCTCTGATTGGTCCTAGATCCCCTCTGCGTGTGCACTGCGCTAAGTGGCAGAAGTAACTTGTGCGCCTGTGCCTCATAGGGCGCGATCCCCGCTGGCCACGGGTGGGCGGAGCTGAAGTCCGCAAACTTCTGGCAGAAAGTAAATAACATGGCCGGTGATAATGGCTCCCGCTCTCAAACCCCGTCGCATAGGAGAGCGCAAGGGGAAGGGAGCGGGTAAACACTCCGCCGGCAGTTTACAGTTGCCGACAGGAGAAGAAACGTAGGAGACGTATTGACACATGATGCGGCAGACGCATATGTGAGAGCGGGGAAGGGAGAAGTCGGCAGACACGGCTGCTGAGGAAAAATAACCAAGTGTTTAAGCGCTGGCACCTGAACAGATAGGCACCGAGACAGTCCTACACCACTGACAAGCCCCAGACAGTTCCTGGGGTAGGTAGACCTCGGGAGAGTAAGAAAAAAATGTGGGTTAACGGACCCACCTCACTGAAAAAGGTCCCACATCCTTAGGCAATAATAGAGTGCCGAGAGGGGGTTGACAATACATCCATGATGCCTGTGCCCCCTCAAATCGCAAATGGGGAAACGGTGAATGCTATGTTCCTGAGTCCCCACCTAAAAAACAGGAAAATAAAAGGGAATAAGAAATTAAATGTCCCTAATCTGGAAAATAAAAAAAATGTTTGACCAGGTCTGGGAAACCCCAGACCAGCATCTGTCTCCTGCAGACACTAAGCTAAAACTGATTACTTCAGGCTCTGTAGGTGGGTATATCCTGCTGGGAGGAGCCGGCTTTTTTTGGTTTCCATAGTGTCAAGTCTCCTAGCAACAGCATATACCCAAGGTCTTTGTCCCCCCAAGATAGAGGAAAAATCAATTCAACCTTTTAGTGTTTGTATTTTTCTCTAAAAAAAACAAACAAAAAAAAAAAACAGTAAAAACAAGCTCAGGGATGACAGAAATCTCCTGTGGAGCAGAAGGGCAATAATATAATATATAATATAATAAAAAAAAATATATAATAAAATATAATTTTTTTTTTTTTCAAATAAAACAAACTGAAAACTTTAAACCTCAAATTTAAACCAAATATATACAAACCTGCACCCATTATGGGTACTTTTTGAAAAACTTGAATTTGATATCAATATGGTTTCATACATATATGGTTACAAATGTAATATTGGGGGGCGGGACTGGAAGTTCATGGCATAAGACATCTCTCTGCGGAGCTCAACTCCTGGCTACCACAAAACTGTTATTGCCCTGCCGGAAGAAGCCCTATCTTTACAAAATCTATCTACGGATATACCTTAAGCCCACCTGATTCTTCCGGTGCCTTTCTCGCCCTGATCGGTCCCATTTTGGAGCAGTGCGAGGTCCCGCCAGAGTGCCCCCAGCACCCACGTGTGCAGACGCTCCCTCGTTCTGCTGCGTCACGTGGACTGAGTACAGCAAGTCGCACAGGAGAGGTGACCGGAGTCCTGAGGAGACACTCTGGGGATCACTCATCCCACCCGTCGGGCCTCCACCTACCTGTCTGTCCGTGGATCTGGAGCCTGCTAGCTGCCGCCGGAGGCAGAGGGAGGAAGCGAATGCAGACTAGTGGAGCGGTGAGTGGGGATAGAGAGGGCGGCACAGCAACAGACTGGCCTTGACTCAGCTGAGGCCGGCTCCACTCTCAATCTACTACCACATAGCCTGGAAGCTGAGAGTATTTCTTCCCTCAATTTGCTTGTACCCTTATCAATGCTATTGTTTCTATATGTGCTGAGGACTGTGGGGTGTATATCCTATCTCCCCCCACTCTACATATGAATATATTGATGCTTCACTGCTCTCCTAAAATACTTGTGGGACTACCTGTAAACTTTAGAGTGCACCCAGTGATCCTCCATTAATTCTCTATTTAACAGATGCCATCTTGTGGCTGCATAGAGGGACAGCTACTCGCCCTCCATTTCACCTACTTGCACTCTGCTTGCCAAGACCGGTAAGTGATAATAACACCATGCTATAGCAGCAATCCTCTTCTGTGAGCTACAAATCCAGTGTTGGAGTTTCTGAATAGGAATTTTCTACATTGCAGTGGATACATCCGGTGTCTTCTGGACTATTGTGCTTACTTAACTCCATACAACTCAAAGTAGTGCTATACTGCCACCTTTTGGACGCTTCATATACTGCAATTCTATTATCACTATCCTATTTTATCCATTCGGTGTGTACTCTCTGTAATACTTCTGCAAGTCCAAAACTAAGTATTCCTCTGAATAATTTTGCACCCTCCGCACCTAAGTGACTTCTGCACTTTCTATATCTCACTTATGGGAGCCCGGAAAAAACAAAAGGACCCTAATTCTAAACCAAGGTCACTGAGATCACGGTCCATATCAGCTCTAGTCAAGACACGCAATAGTTCTTATTCTAAATCATTCGATACGGACTTTCCTGAAACCTAAAGTGCACCTTCGTTGCCTGTGTTCGGACTTGCATACCAAAATAATAGATTTCATCCGTTTCGAGGCCAGTCTGGCTCTACACAATCAAAATACAATAACAGAAATTGGTCCCTGGGAGTTATCAGGGCAAATTAATCAATAACAACCTTTAAGGGGTGACCCTTTTTTGGGGAAAACCCTTACTAGAACCCTCCCTTAAAAGATATCTATTTGTTAAAATTATATAGTACCCCAAGAAAATGTTAAAATTTGCAATGGTTTTGGGTGACTGAGTTTAGAGTGTGGGGTTCTCCCACACTCTCTATGGCTAGGTCAGATCCGGACTGCGGTGTCCATGTAGTGTGGACCATTGGTATCTCCAATGTCCGCTGTATCACCACGGTCCCTGACTCTACTAATGTCACTGATACCCTATAACCACGCCACTAAAACACTAGACTGTAAGCCTCCCCGACGTTTCAGTGATGAATCACCTTTGTCAAGGGTTGCGAGGCTACCGAGCTCCCTAATGCCCGGTGGGTGTTTATATAATCTCTGGTGACCGGTACTTCCTATACGCTGAATACCCAATTCCTGGGCTACACATAATCTTCTCATATCTCACGTTGTTACCATCCACCAATAACCTACCTCCCTGACGGCTGATACTCCCTGTTCATTAGATAGCCAATCCTCGGGCTACGCGTCATCATCGCTCGCATCACATTGTCTCCATCAGCCAATCATGTGCCTCACTCAGCATATTGCTTTTGTTTACATGTGAGGTCACGACTCCGTGACTCCGCGCATGCGCGTGCATACTCTACTGGTGTGTTATGTCTCCAGCTTCACGTAATTCACGCATGCTTGAGAACTTAACATCAATGTGAGTATGTGGCTTCAGTATTATGTGTCTATGACTTGCCTTGTTATCTATTTCGCGCATGCGGGAAAACTTAGTGCCGGCATCTCCATCTGTCATACACTCTGCATCGCTTACTGCGCTTGTTAATTACACTTGAACTCGGAATCATTCATTATTTCTTATGATGTTCGGGTAAGTAAAATACCTCCTGGTCATTATATCAATAGTCAGGGAGTATTAGGGATGGATGTATGATGAGGATATTACTATAGATGGATTTGGAGTCTACTTTAGACTTATTATTGATAACACATTTAGTGAGAGTACATATGAAATACCCTGTATCTCCATAGGGATGACAAAATGGGATAAGTAGGGATGACATTCTAGATGGAGCTAGAAAGTGAGGTTAGAGTACACTGGTGCATAGGTAGAACTCCCCAAAGTTGGCAGTTCTTGGCAACTATTGAACAATAGGGACATGGATAGATCCTCCTATGTATGAAATGATTTAGTAGTTGTTCCATAATCATCCATCCGGATTTTGGACCGGGTTCCTCCGGTTTCTCTTTGTGATGTTTTCAATACTCCATGCATTACATGACATCCTACATGGATGCCCCCTGCCATATAGTATCTGCCGGAGGTTCAAAATCCGTCCCATTGTATAATTCATATATATCAACTGTGTACCCACTATTCAGCATGGTACCACTGGTCAGGATCCCAGCAACACTAACCAGGCCCATGCTCTTATTAGTGTATGGTATCACTGATGTTGTCTATTAATGTTTGTCACCATGTCTCCTAACACCACAGTATTCCAAATTCCTCACTGCCCCATATGTGCTCTGGTCTCTTGCGTGGATTGTCCTAACACTTAAATCTATGCTTTCGCAGATTCTCGCTCACTCATGAGCTCATTGTTCCAGTTTTCCACTGCTACATCCTTATGTCTACTTCATCCCTCCATCTCACTGCCAGGTAAGTGCCCTAATATCAATCATATCAATGGGTGTTAAATTATGTATAAAAAGAGTTGTTGTTCTTGTATTTTATAGGTATCTTTGCTGTTTCTTGGCCTCAGAACTCCATTCCTTCCTTCATACTCCTCCCATCTATCCACTAACCACAGGTAAGTACTGTAGTATATTTCATACAGGAATAAGCAATGCACCATAGGAGTAAACCTACATACTAATATCACCGGGTAATTGGAGTAGTCTATTAGATGGGGTTACTTCATTCTCGATATTTGGTAGTAATTTCACTCGAACGCTGTAAATGTAAAATCCTCATTTAGTCTAAATGGACTCTTGGTATCCTCTTGTAAAAGTAATCAGTCAATGTTCCCCTTTCGGGGGCCCAACTTAAGTTGACTAAGGCCCCAGAACTTCATTATATCAAGCTTATTTCCATGTCTCAAACGGATGTGACGTGCTAGGGGGGTATCAGCCCCTGTCCTGATCGTGCTGTGTCTTCCAACCTGCCTTCTTAGTTCCTGTGTCGTTTTCCCCACATATAACATGGGGCAGGTAGCTATATAAACGACATTACGGCTACTGCAATTAAGAAATTGCCTGATCTCATACACTCTTCCATCTCCTGGGTTTTGGAATTTTTTAATTCTAGGCATAAATCTGCACATCACGCAGTGGCCACACAAATGAGAGCCAGGTGGTAGGTTTGGAATCCACGACTGACTCGTTGGTATTCTTTCTTTTGGTGGCTGTGCAATAATATGCCCTTAATGTTGGCCCCTCGCCTATAGGTGATACTAGGTCTGGTACTAATGACCCCTTGCAGGTCATTGTCTAATTTAAGAACATGCCAATGATACTTAAGTATCTAGGTGATCGTTGAGGCATAGCCATCAAAGGTACCTATACATCTAATGACTTTAGGTGTAGGGTTAGCTCCCCTATTTGGATTCAGCAATTCAGTCCTGTCCAGATGTCTAACTATTGTATGCTCTCCGCATATGTTTTTTGGGTAGCCCCTCTCTATGAACCGCTGCATAAGGTTCCTACTCTCAGCTTGAAAATCTCCTTCTCGTGAGCAATTTCTCTTTGCTCATAAATATTGGCCATACGGTATGCTTCACTTCAGTGGTCCAGGGTGCCAGCTTTCCCACTGAAGGAAGCTATTTGTCACCGTAGGCTTCCTGTAGATGTTTGTCTGAATCCTCCAATTGTCATCGATAGAAATGGTGATGTCCAGAAAATGTATGCTCTTTCCACCTTCTTCCAAGGTGAATCTCATGCCACTGTCATTGTCACTGAGCTCACAAACAAAATCCGTAGAAAGTGTAAAATCCCCATCCCAAAAAATCAAAATATCGTCTATATACCTCTCCCAAAATAAAATGTGCTCAGTGTAGTGGTGTGTGCTCCCCAAAAACAAGTGCTCTCCCACCACCTGTACCTGCCCCATGTTATACGTGGGGAAAACGACACAGGAACTAAGGCGGGTTGGAAAACACATCTGCACGATCAGGACAGGGGCTGATACCCCTTTGTCACCTTAAGTTGGGCCCCCGAAAGGGGAACATTAACAGATTACTTTTACAAGAGGAGGCAAGGTAGATTTACCGCCTCAATACCAAGAGTCAATTTGGACTAAATGAGGATTTTACATTTACAGCGTTCCTCGAGTGAAATTACTACTAAATATTGAGAATGAAGTAACCCCGTCTAATAGACTACTCCAATTACCCGGTGATATTAGTATGTAGGTTTACTCCTATGGTGCATTGGTTATTCCTGTATGAAATACACTATAGTACTTACCTGTGGTTAGTGGATAGATGGGAGGAGTATGAAGGAAGGAATGGAGTTCTGAGGCCAAGAAACAGCAAAGATACCTATAAAATACAAGAACAACAACTCTTTTTATACATAATTTAACACCCATTGATATGATTGATATTAGGGCACTTACCTGGCAGTGAGATGGAGGGATGAAGTAGACTTAAGGATGTAGCAGTGGAAAACTGGAACAATGAGCTCATGAGTGAGCGAGAATCTGCGAAAGCATAGATTTTAGTGTTAGGACAATCCACGCAAGAGACCAGAGCACATATGGGGCAGTGAGGAATTTGGAATACTGTGGTGTTAGGAGACATGGTGACAAACAATAGACAACATCAGTGATACCATACACTAATATAAGAGCATGGACCTGGTTAGTGTTGCTGGGACCCTGACCAGTGGTACCATGCTGAATAGTGGGTACAAAGGAGATATATATATGAATTAGTTATACAATGGGACCGATTTTGAATCTCCGGCAGATACTATATGGCAGGGGGCATCCATGTAGGATGTCATGTAATGCATGGAGCATTGAAAACATCACAAAGAGAGAAACCGGAGAAACCCGGTCCAGAATCCGGATGAATGATTATGAAACAACTACTAAATTATTATTTCATACATAGGAGGATCTATCCATGTCTCTATAGTTCAATAGTTGCCAAGAACTGCCAACTTTAGGGATGACATTCTAGATGGAGCTAGAAAGGGAGGTTCGAGTACACTGAACAGGTGCTGCTATGCCGATGGGTTGCAGGAGGAAACAAGTCATCCTGGGAGTCAATATTAGAAGTAGAGCAGGAAAAAACCCTCAGGTATGGTGCTGCAGACTCTTGTAGACAGATGAGGCGGATGCCAAAGGTAATAGGAAAGTCCTCAGCAGGACATTTTATTTAAAAAAAACAATAAAATGGACAAGATGACGCGTTTCGAGGGTAAACCCCTCTTCATCAGATCAGCATAACATACATAGGACACATGGCAAGTTTAAATACAATGTGAACAGGCGCCAAAAACGCAAAGTGGGCGTGGCTAGAATGGTCAAGGTTCACTACAGGTGTTGCCCTTACACACCTAGCATAGAATCAACAATCATAAAAACATGAAAATATAGTAAGGAAAGGATGTACAATTGTATAGTGTGAACCATGGTAGGCTAAAGGGGTGGATGTTCTGTGATGCTGCATTGAAGCAGCGACATATATAAGTGCAGATAACGGCAGCACTCATCCCGAGATGATTGCTAGGGATGCGTCGCTAACCACATGGGAGGCGGGGGGATAGAGCCAATCAGCGACATACAGCTGCATTGACCCATCAGCGGACTGCGCGGTCCGGCCAATCAGCTGGCATTGCCGCGCTGTTTGCAGGAAGCGACGCGTCCCTGCTGGTTGTTAGGGACGCGTTGCTATGAATGGGACGAAGCCCGAGGCCGTCATTTACGAAGGTCGGAGTTACTAGCCCTACCCCGTGACAAAAGGGGCGAAACGTGATAAATAGGCAGCGCGATTAGAACTAGAAAAACACTCATAGGGGTGGACTAAAAGTTAAGGGCCTACAGCAGTTGCAAATGGACTGCCAGAAATAATAAAATGTAAAGAAAAAGAGTGGGGGGGGGGGATAAGGAGGGGGAGAGGAAAAGGGAGATTAATAGGAATGGATCATAGACCCATGATGATCAGATGAAGCGTGTCTAGAGAGCCATAATAAATCAGGGCATAGGGGTAACATAACAAAAATGTAAGAATATGAGTGGTAACAGAACCATAGCTGTCTATGACAAGTATACACATAGAAGTGTAGAATAAAATAGATAAGATGGTTTTAATATAATGATGATAAAACCGGACGTAAGGGGGCAATAAATCACCAACAACCTCGTCGAAAAGTGTGACATATAAAGCAGAAGCCCAAATGTCTATGGTAAATTAGATAAAAGAATAACAGTATATAGGAAAATACGGTAAAAAATTTGATATAAAATGAAAGTAAAGATATAAATGTAAATATTATAAATATGGATATAAATCTATATATGTGTAAAATTCATGGATATAAAATCAATATTAACATAAGGGAAATCAATATAAATATAAATGTCATAAATATAAAATTTAGAGATATGGAGTAAACAAACCCATTATAAATACGCAGTGTTGGGATGTTAGTAAAACCACATAGAAGCACACGGTAAATAAGATGCAAAATATGTTAAAATGTAAACACTCGATAAATTAGTTAGTAAATATTGGACCAAAAGTATATATAACAAATATTGAGTAATTGATACAAGAGAAACAGATAACCCTGTGGACAGATAATAATAATATTGGTGAGGATTACAGGGAGCATTCAATAAGTTCATTAAGGCCTCCGGGTGCAAGAGTTTTGAGTTTATAGATCCAAAAGTTCTCTCTTTTCCTCAATGTACTGAATCTTTGCGGGTCCTCTTTTGAGATGCCTTCAATAGGTGTAACCGTAATGCATCGGAAATCTTGCTTGTGTACCTGAAGAAGGTGTCTGGAGACACTGTGTAGCAAGAAACCATGAACAGTGTTGCTACGATGTTTGTTAATTCTTTCCCGTAGGCAACGGATGGTACGGCCCACATATTGGAGTTTGCAAGGGCATTCCAGTAGATATATCACATATTGAGAGGAATAGTTTAAAAAGGTTTTGATATTAAAATGCTCGCCTGTTTTGGTGGACGTGAATTTTTTAAAGCGATTATTAATACTGGCACAACATTTACATCTTGTGATGCCACATTGATAGCTACCTATACTGGTCAAAAAATTATTAGTCTGGCCAGAAGTAGCAGCTCTTAGTCTGCTAGGAGCGACTATATTGCGTAGAGTGCGCCCACGTCTAAATGTGACCGAGGGTTTGTGGGGTAAAATGTCACATAGGTAGGGATCTTTTAATAGGATCGACCAGTGTTTGGATAGAATTTCCTTAACCTGCGTATGTTCCCGTGTGAAGGTGGTAATAAAATTGGAGGACCAGTCATAGTTTTTGGAATTGTTGCGTGTTGTTTTAGACAGACATTCGGCTTGTGTCTGTAAGCTGGCCTTCTTGTATGCCGACTCTATAATGGCCTTAGGATATTTCTTCGCTTTAAAGCGAGTTTTAAGAGTGTTGCTTTGGAGTTTGAAATCTTCTAAAGAAGAGCAGTTCCGTCTAATTCGCTTGAACTGACCTTACGGGATGTTAGAAATCCATTTTTTGTAATGGGAGCTAGAAAAGTCCAAATAGCTATTGTTATCTACCTCCTTGAAAAAAGTGCGAGTGCTTAGTCTATTGGCTTCGTCATGAAATACGACAACATCTAGGAATTCTGCATTATTGTGAAAGATATTATGAGTAAAATGAAGTCCCCATGTGTTGGTATTAAGATCATTTAAAAACTCTTCAAGCTTTGGGGAGCTCCAAATCTGACCCACTTCGTTTTTTTCACGTGTTGTCTTCTGAGGGCTTATTGCCCCTTGCTGACATACGTCCAGTTGAACCTCCCCATCCCCGTAAGCCTTTTGAATACATACAACTAAAACATTTCTATGTTGCTTTCACCTTTCACATAAGTCAATCATACCTAACAGATCACAAGAGACGAACTACAAAATACTCTCCTGCTGGTATAGGACTCTGGAGCAGTTGCATCGATGGTACCCGTCAGTCTCTGACCTTTGTTGACGTTGTGGACAAGCGACTGGTACGATGTGGCACATCTGGTGGGGTTGTCCCTCACTGCGTCCATTCTGGACTTCAGTACGCTCTATCACTCACGATATCACCGGTGTGACTGTTCCGGATTCCCCTGAGGCAGTCCTGCTCTTCATGTTTGACATTTCTGCTACTTCCTTCCGGAAATCTCTCTTACGCTATTTTCTGCAGGCTGCTAAGTCAGTTATTCCCCGTAAATGGAGGTCTTCCACGCCCCCGACTGTTGGGGGAATGGCTTGCAGAGGTGAATTATTTTCAGCACATGGAGGAGTTAATTGCCTTGACCACTGCAGAAAATGAAAGATGTACCAAAACGTGGTATGATTGGTCATCCTTCCAGTCTACCTCCGAGTACCGTGACCCATTGGCCTTGGGATCCTCTGTGACGCCATGACCCTTTTTTGGCTACGCTTTCTCTCGTCTGTCTTGGTAACCTTCCCGCCTTACTTCTCTTGTTGTTTCTTGTCTGTCTGTAAGACCCTTGTCTCTGTATGTCGTCATGTCTGCCTGTTTCTGTGTTTTACATACCCTCTTATTTTTCTGTTCTTCACTTTTTATCTATATCCCTCTATTCTTTCCCTTCTGAACCTTGCCGCTTTAGCATTGATGTGGTTATTACATATTCTAAGTTGGTGTTCCTTGTTGAGTATACTGATTGCTTTGATATGATGTCCTTCCTGTCTGTTGCGTGAGTAACGGACTCCCTAGTGCTGACCGCACTTTCTGCCATGCACGGTCTTTATGACTTATTCTGTTTTTTTATGTTGCATTGAGGCCATGCTTAACACCTTGTGCCTCTGTCACTGTCGTGCCTTGTTGTTGTTTTTTTTTTTATTGAAAATTATTGAAAATTAATAAAGATTTTGAATAAGAAACATTTTTACTTTAGGGGTTAAGTAGCTGATCCATCTGCAGCATCTCCCCCTGTAACAGGAAGCCTCTGGTTGATGCAGGTGCCTTTCCCAGGCTGCAGGACCAATGAGTGCTTCCTCTTAGCTCAGGGGAGATGACATGTAGTGTTGCTCATGAATATTCGCAATTCGAATATTATTCGCGAATTTCGCGAATATAGCGCTATATATTCGTAATTACGAATATTCGTTTTTTTTTTTTTTTTTTCACAGTACACATCACAATGATCACCCCTCTCTGCTTCCAGCTTGTGTGGTGTAAAGAAGGCTGTAATACTACTGTGTGAGACTGGCGTGCGCAAATTCGCATATGCGAAAATTAGCATATGCTAATTTTCGCATATGCGAATTGTCGCGTATGTTAATTTTGCATATGCTAATATTCACATATGTTAATTTTCGCATACGCGAATCTTCGTATATGCGAAAGTAAAACAAGAATATAACGAATATGCGAATATTCGCGAATATATGACGAATATTCGTCCATATATTCGCGAATATTCGCGAATTCGAATATGGCCTATGCCGCTCAACACTAATGACATGATAGAGCAGACACTCCATGATCTCCTGGGGCTTCGCTCTGTACTGTGAGTAGTGATCACACTGAGGCTCCGTGCATCACAGGAAATCACAGAAGCAGGACACGTCAGATCCGGGATGGTTGGGAGGTAAGTCTATTATCATAATAGTAATACACATTGGGGGACATGTATGAAAATTTGTGCAGAGGAAAATTGACCAGTTGCCCATAACAACCAATCAGATCGCTTCTTTCACTTTTCATTTTTAAATGTGGTGTCCCGGTAAAAGACTTGGTCCTGTCCCTGTCTAAAGTCCCCTCAGCCAGAGTTCCTTCACTCTCATAGGGCACTCTTGCAGGGCTTACCCCTGGTCGCCTCATGTAAATTGTGTTCATATATATATATATTTAATGTATAGGAAATATTATGTATAGGACCTTAGCAGGTCACGTGCCTTTAATTATGATTGTACTATGGTTTAAGGACCTTACATGGTCATGTGATGTACCCAGAGTTCACTGGGTCAGGACTTACAGGTTTGCCGGCCAATGAGCTTTGTCCAGCCTCCTTAATATATAAGGGGCTGTAGTCAATCAATTCACTCTTTTAGCTCTTGCCTCTCTTAGTTCCGGACTATCAAGCAGCACAAATCTCATCAGCATCAATTCAAGTCAGCTAGGCCAAAGCCTAAGATCCAGCAGCCACTAAAACGTGAGTTATCAAAGCTCAAACTACCTAATCCTGTGTGACTATTACCAGCTAACATATTATAATTAGTAGCACAGTGGCTAGCATCAAAGCTCATTGCTTCAGAGTCCCAGCACAACCTGTGAGGAACCTGTATCCCGGTTCACTCTAGAGAGACTGTTATGTTTGAAGACTGTTGTATAAAATCTTCAAGTAAAGTTCTTCAGTTTATTCATAAAATCTGCTGTGGATATTCCGTTATTCTCCCTACCGTTTCTGGGACGGTTGGCGGTAAGACTATTAACACTAAGGAAACCTCGCCCTGGCATCATGACATCTTAGGGTTAATATCAACAGACCCTACACTACCACTACAACAACCTAGACACAATTACACTCTCCTGCCCACCACATAAAAATGAAAGAAACTATCTGGTTGCTATGGGCAACCACTTTTCCTCTTTACAGGTTTTGATAAGTTTCCTCCAGTGGTTTTGGCAAAAATGAGACAAAGATGGCGTCTTGGGAGAATAGAAATGAGGACGCAGTTGTTGTGGTGTGTTTATTTTTATTTTTTACCAAATAAACCTCAAACAAAAATTGTGTCTGTTCCTAGGCTTAGGCTGGGACTAAACACAATGTATCTGTGGCGTTTTTCAAAGCCCATATTGCCTTATCTTTGGTGGTCTCCCCCCCCCCCCCCTTCCGACAGACGTCTGTCCAGCTGTTGCAAAACTACAACTCCAAGCATGCCCTGACAGCAAATGATATTACAAATACTGAGTATAAACAAATATAAAACACCCACAGGGAGTAGTGTCATTTTATTTAAAAAATGGTAAAAAAAATCCCTTAGTTAACAGTCATGCAGAATATGTTAAAAAGCTTTTTAGGTTTCAGCCAATCAGAGAGCAGCACTGCTCAAATAGAACTCCCAGGAGGTAACAGCGTGTCACACATGTGATGTCATAACCATTGTCCACCAGAGAGCAGCACTGAGCAGAAATAACACAGCTCCTGCTCATTCTTCATCAGTGAGGGGCCGATGCTGGACACTGTAGGCGCGCGGGAATGTGAAGTTGAATACATCACTGTGATTGGTAAGTGTCACATTGTTGTGTCCAAAAGGTCTTTAGTGCAGTTCCATGTGCATTTCTATAATAAACATGTAAATAATCTATCTTTTGTTTTCCTATCTTAGATGCACTATTTCCAGGATGTGGAGTAGCATTTCCGGACTATCAAGACGTTGTAATAAGGCACATATTTCCGGACTTACAGCAAGAAGTTGGATGAAGGCATAAACCCTCGAATCACGCACATACACAGACACTTTGCCCAAATTCTAGAGGTGACCTCCTTTAGTATGCCCAGAGGAAGGGCAATACAGTAGCCATGGATTCCCTACAGGTTTCCTCCCCTCTGGAGGTTTTTCCTGTCCTGAGTTAGTTACTGTACGCTCTTTGTGAGTGATGGAAGGTTACATAAATCCCCTACACAAACATTTTAATAAATAATAAAGTTCCCCTGTTTTTAAACCGTTATTTGACTTGTTTGACTCATTTATTTTATTTCTGTCTGTGAAAAATTGTGAATTTTTTTTTAAGTGTCCAAAGCATGCCTCAGCAGGCATCACGTGCAAACCCCTGGGGGGTCCTGAGAACCCCCCCCCCTCATGTCAGCGATCAGTTCAATTCAGACCGGCGATCTGCGGCGATTCCGCTTCATACGGGTCTCCAGTGACCGGGAAAATAAGGAGGATCGGGGGTGTCTAAGACACCCCCCCGATCCCCCTGAAGGCATAGGAGTAAGGTGGCAGGGGTGCCATCCCTCCTATTCCTGCTATTGGTCGGTCAGAGACGACTGACCAATAGCAGTTCGGGGGTGGGGGAGTTAGAGTTCTGTTCCCCGCTCTGTCCACCGACTTTTGTCCTGGAAGAGTGAGGAAACTGGTGGTCATCGGCACCAGAGGTCACTTACCGGGCGGGCAGCGATGAGATATGGCTCCCTGGTGCATCTCCCTGGTGCGCGATCCTATGAAAGCCAGTGAGTTGTTGCCTAGCAACATATGGAGGGCTACAGTTAGAAGACCACTATACAGTGGTCTCTAAACTGTAGCCCTTCAGATGTTGCAAAACTACAACTCCCAGCATGCCCAGACAGCTGTTTGGGCATGCCGGGATATGTAGTATTGCAAGATTTAGAGGAGTACAGTTTGGAGATCACTAAGCAGATCAGTACATGTTGAGAGTTGCAATTTTGCAACAGCTGGAGGCACACTGGTTGGAAAATACTGAGTTAGGTAACAGAACCTAACTGAAGGTTTTCCAACCAGTGTGCCTCCAGATGTTGCAAAAGTACAACTCCCAGCATGCACTGTCAGTGCATGCTGGGAGTTGTAGTTTTGCAACAGCTGGAGGTTTGCCCCCCCCCCCCCCCCCCACACACACACACACACTCGCACACACATGTTTTTCTCCTTTTACCCCTTATGAAAAGGAAAAGTTGGGGTCTACACCAGCCTGTATTTGTAAAAAAATTTACATTTTTACACTAACATGCTGGTGTTGCCCCATACTTTTTATTTTCACAAGAGGTAAAAGGAAAAAAGACCCCCAAAATTTGTAACACAATCTCTCCTGAGAGGGCGTAAAATGCTCTGCCGACACACAACAAGGCTCAAGAGTTAGAGTGTACTATGTACATTTGAGGCCTAAATTGGTGATTTGCAGAGGGGTGGCTGATTTTATAGTGGTTCTGACATAAACGCAAAATAAATAAATAAATACCCACGTGTGACCCCATTTTGGAAACTACACCCCTCACAAAACGTATTAAGGGGTATAGTGAGTTTTAACACCCCAAGGGTGCTTGACAATTCATTAAAGTTGGATAAGAAAATGAAAAAAAATTTTTTTTAACTAAAATGCTGGTGTTACCCTAAATTTTTCATTCCCACAAGGGAAAATGGGAAAAAAAGCCCCCCAAAATTTGTAACCCCATTTCTTCTGAGTAAGAGCATGCCCCATATGTGGATGTAAAGTGCTCTGCGGGCGTACTACACTGCTCAGAAGGAAGAGAGCGCCATTTGGATTTTGGAGAGAAAATTTGTCCGGAATTGAAGGCCTCTTGTGTCTACAAAGCCCCCATAGTGCCAGAACAGTGGACCCCCCCCCCCACATGTGACTCCATTTTGGAAACTAAACCCCTCACGGAATGTAATAAGGGGAGCAGTGAGCATTTACGCCCCACAGGTGTCTGACAGATTTTTGGAACAGTGGTCCGTGAAAATGAAAAATTAAATACCCCTTTTAGGAATTAGGAAGTGAGTGTAGGCATGCGTTAATAGGGGATAAGATTTCTAGGGGCTGAGTACCCCTTTAACCCCTTCCTGACCCATGGCATACATGTATGCCATGGGTCAGCTCCCATTCTATAACATGGGGCCACGGCGTGGCCCCTCGTCATAGCGGGTCGGGCCTGGCACCTAGCAATGGCCAGGACCCGTGGCTAATAGTGCGCGGCAGTGATCGCGGTACCGCACGCTATTAACCCTTTAGACGCGGCGTTCAAAGTTGAATGCTGCATCTAAAGTGAAAGTAAACTAATACCGAGCTGCTCGCGATTGCCGCGGCAAAATCGCAGCATCGCGAACAGCTTACATGACAGTCGGAGGATCCCTACCTGCATCCATGCTGTCCGATCGCCGAATGACTGCTCCGTGCCTGAGATCCAGGCAATAGCAGTCAAGCGGCAGAATCATTGATCACTGGTTTCCTATGAGAAACCAGTGATCAATGTGAAAGATCAGTGTGTGCAGTGTTATAGGTCCCTATGGGACCTATAACACTGCAAAAAAAAAGTGGAAAAAAAAGTGAATAAAGATCATTTAACCCCTTCCCTATTAAAGTTTGAATCACCCCCCTTTTCCTATTTAAAAAAAAAAAAAACAGTGTAAATAAAAATAAACATATGTGGTATCTTCGCGTGCGGAAATGTCTGAATTATAAAAATATATTATTTATTAAACCATACCGTCAATGGCGTATGCGCAAAAAAATTCCAAAGTCCAAAAAAGCTTATTTTTGGTCACTTTTTATATCATGAAAAAATAAATAAAAAGCGATCAAAAAGTCCAATCATTACAAAAATGGTATCGCTAAAAACTTCAGATCACGACATAAAAAATGAGCACTCACACCATCCCATACACAGAAAAATAAAAAAAGTTATAGGGGTCAGAACATGACAATTTTAAACATATAAATTTTCCTGCATGTAGTTATGATTTTTTACAGAAGTACAATAAAATCAAACCTATATAAGTAGGGTATCATTTTAACCGTATGAACCTACAGAATAAAGAGAAAATGTCATTTTTACCGAAAAATGTACTGCGTAGAAACGGAAGCCCCCCAAAGTTACAAAATTGTGTTTTTTCTTCAATTTTGTTGCACAATGAATTTTTTTTTCGTTTCTCTGTAGATTTTTGCGTAAAATGACTGATGACATTACAAAGTAGAATTGGTGGCGCAAAAAATAAGCCATGATATGGATTTTTAGGTGCAAATTTGAAAGAGTTATGGTTTTTTAAAGGTAAGGAGGAAAAAATTAAAGTGCAAAAATGGAAAAACCCTGGGTCATGAAGGGGTTAAGGAATTAAAAAGTTAGTGTAGGCATGCCTTACAAGCAGGTAGAAAAAGAAAAGTTGGGAGAAATGGCAGGATGCAAAGCAAAGTTTTATTGGGACAGATTTTGGGTGTGTTCTCGCCCATTAAAAAATTTACTTTAGGGGGGCGTGTCTAGCCATGGTTGTATGAGGACGTGCTGCTGAGGAGCTCCTGCCTGCCGTTAGCTATTTTTGCCCTTCTTGTGCCGTACCTATGGGGAATAGATCGAGGAACAAAAAGAAGAAGGTCTCTGGCATCCCCCCACCACTTCCCATGTCTCTCGACACTTACTTTACCCGGGCCCAGTCCTCCCGCATGGGGACCCCGCTGCCTGCTCTGATAACCGGCGCCATCTTGGAACAGCGGAGCGGTACACGCACGGCCCCTCCGGCAGCGACGGCTCTGATACAAGGCCGCACTGAAGAGGAGTGTGCCAGCCCTCGGGATCATCACTGCTCACCCCCGGAGCGTTCCGGTGCTCCTACGGCCATCCCTTCTGAAGCGCTGCGTCCTACGGCTCCTACCCCTGCTCTCCAGCCCTCCGGCTCTCCCAGGCAGCAAGATGGCGGCACGCAGCAGGCCCACCTTCCTGACGTGGCTCCCGCTCTGCTGGTGTGCGGTCTAGAGCCTGGACCCTCACGGAGCCAGGTAAGAGGAACCCCTGAGAGACCCCCAGCCATGGAGGTGCTTCCTGTCAGCGGTCCCCCCACATTGGACTTGCTCACAGGGGATACCCTGTTAACCCCCACGGTACCTCACCTACAGCCTCCACTAGGCCCATCCCAACCCTCCTGGAGGGGCACTACGGCTATGCTGCATCTGGATGTCCCTCTCCTGAGACCCGAGGGGGCTTCTCCCCCAGGGTCTCCCCAAGTACCTCCTGCCTTCCTACCGCCACCATCTCTATTACCTGCTGGCCTGGCAGCTGGGTCACCTTCCCCCCCATGGGTGTCTGGCTCTTCCTGGGCTGCTGGCTCACATTCTGCCTCATCATCTCCTGCAGGGTCTGCACTAGCTGCCTCCCCTCCGGCCTCTGCACCTTCCAGCCAGGGGCCATCACCCTCGCCCCCTCCTGGCCCTCAACTGCCTCCCACACACCAGGAGGTAGCCTGCAGCTTGGATGCCACCCCACCACTTTTCCGCTCTTTATGCATTGTGATGTGGTAGTGCCTCCTGCCATTGCGGCCTCTGCTCCTATCACTCTGGCCGACCTACAGTCTCTCCCAACTAAAGATGATATCTCTACACTGACCCGACAGGTGGTCCTCGAATGCAAGCAAGAATTTGCACAACTACGTTCAGAACTTTCCTCTGTGTCCGCCAGGGTGGAGACCGTGGAGGCGGCACAGGACTCTACTGTAACCTCCCTTCAGGCTTTGCAGGCTGTAGTGAGTGGCCACACTGACCAATTGTTCCATCTTCAGCAACACTTGGATGATATTGAAAATCGTAGCCGCAGGAACAACATCAGAATCCGTGGTTTGCCAGAGGCGGTGTCATCTGGGGAGCTGTGGGAGGCCCTTCCTGCTATTTTCAATGACCTCTTAGACAGGCCTCCTGAGGCGCACATAGAGATGGACAGAGCACATAGAGCTCTGCGCCCACCGAGCTCTGACGACCGCAATCCAAGAGACGTAATCTGCCGGATATACTTTTATGCCCTGAAGGAGGACATTTTGCAACGTGCGAGAAGACGTCGACAGATCACCTACAAGGACGTCCCTGTCCAGTCTCGCCCCCTACTTCAACTCCGGCGAGAGCCCCTCGCTCTGGACTCCCTCCTAGAGACTCTCGCGGACCCCGAGTGGCCCCTCAGTCTCGCCAGTCGCAGCTGCCCTCGGTGGCTGCTGCTTCTCGTAGGGCCTTGCAACCTCCCACTTGATCTTTCCACTAGAAATGTGCTATTTAGCAGTTGATTGCTCATTTTTATTAATGTTATCTTCTGGTGCTACTGATAGTTGCCATTTGGGGATTTGGGATTATTGTATTAGAAACTGTAATGTCACTATTCTCTCCCCAGTGCCTCTAATTGTGCTTTTTGTATGTTTTTCCCCCTTTTCAACTGACTCATTTTCATTGTCCTCTAGCACTTTTGGGCTCTTTTCAGCTACTGTTACATATTCGGCAGTGTAGTGGGTTCTGTCTCTCTCGCTACCTGACTAACTTTACCCCCCTATAGGTATAGGGCTCCTGGGGACGATCTGGTCCTTGGGACTTCTTCCCTCCTTTACTACTTATTGTTCTTGTTAGTTTCTGCAGCAGTAGTCTCTTCTCTCTGTCTGTTTACTGCTTATTTCGTTACCCCTCTTTTTTCTTTTCTTTTCTTCTTTCTCTTCTCTCTTGTTTTGTTGGTCTGTCTTGTGTAGGTGTTTGCTGCTCTTGTTGTGTACTTGTTCTCCTTTTGTGTTGCTCCTTTTTGTTTTTCCCCCTTGTCTTATCCCTGTGTTTTGTTTCTCCCCCCCCTTTTTTTTTATATGACCCCCTATAATATCACCTCATTCCTGTACTAACTCTGGTTTTTTGTTTTCTCTCGGTTTCTCTGAGTTTCTCATGGCAGATCTCAAGATTATTTCTTTTAATGCCAAAGGTCTCAACACCCCGGAAAAAAGGGCTCAGATCCTTCACCATTGTCACAAGCAACGGGCTCATCTGGTATGTTTTCAAGAGACACATTTTAAGGTAGGCCACACACCCTCTCTCAAACATCCACACTACACCTCCTGGTTCTGTGCTGACAATCCTCTGTCCAGATCCTGTGGGGTGGCGATCGCCATTCACAAGTCTCTTCCCCATCAGGTTCTGAACTGTACGATTGCCCCGGATGCACGTTACTTTATCTTTTCTTTAAGTATTGGGGGACACGAATTCACGATTCTTAATGTCTACTGCCCGAATCTCCAACAGATCCCCTTTTTGCTTGACTTTATTGATGTTGCTCTCCCGCTACTTAGGGGCACTGTTGTCTTATGTGGTGACCTTAATTTTACTTTGCGAGGAGGTAGAGGAAGAAGGACCAACGATAATCCAGGCGCTGCTAGCTCAAAAACACCGGAGGCAATGGATTATAGATGAAAGATCCTTGAGATCTATGCAAAAAAGCATATCACCCACGATATAATCTGGGTACTGTAGTGCGAGTCGCTGCTATGCCGATGGGTTGCAGGAGGAAACAAGTCGTCCTGGGAGTCAATATTAGAAGTAGAGCAGGAAAAAACCCTCAGGTATGGCACTGCAGACTCTTGTAGACAGATGAGGCGGATGCCAAAGGTAATAGGAAAGTCCTCAGCAGGACATTTTTTAAAAAAAAAAACAATAAAATGGACAAGATGACGCGTTTCGAGGGTAAACCCCTCTTCATCAGATCAGCATAACATACATAGGACACATGGCAAGTTTAAATACAATGTGAACAGGCGCCAAAAATGCAAAGTGGGCGTGGCTAGAATGGTGAAAGGTCACTACAGGTGTTACCCTTACACACCTAGCATAGAATCAACAATCATAAAAACATGAAAATATAGTAAGGAAAGGATGTACAATTGTATAGTGTGAACCATGGTAGGCTAAAGGGGTGGATGTTCTGTGATGCTGCATTGAAGCAGCGACATATATAAGTGCAGATAACGGCAGCACTCATCCCGAGATGATTGCTAGGGACGCGTCGCTAACCACATGGGAGGCGGTGGGATAGAGCCAATCAGCTACGTACAGCTGCATTGACCCATCAGCGGACTGCGCGGTCCGGCCAATCAGCTGGCATTGCCGCGCTGTTTGCAGGAAGCGACGCGTCCCTGCTGGTTGTTAGGGACGCGTTGCTATGAATGGGACGATGGAAGCGAGGCCGTCATTTACGAAGGTCAGAGTTACTAGCCCTACCCCGTGACAAAAGGGGCGCAACATGATAAATAGGCAGCGCGATTAGAACTAGAAAAACACTCATAGGGGTGGGCTAAAAGTTAAGGGCCTACAGCAGTTGCAAATGGACTGCCAGAAATAATAAAATGTAAAGAAAAAGAGGGGGGGGGGGAATAAGGAGGGGGAGAGGAAAAGGGAGATTAATAGGAATGGATCATAGACCCATGATTATCAGATGAAGCGTGTCTAGAGAGCCACAATAAATCAGGGCATAGGGGTAACATAAGCAAAATGTAAGAATATATGAGTGGTAACAGAACCATAGCTGTCTATGACAAGTATACACATAGAAGTGTAGAATAAAATAGATAAGAGGGTTTTAATATAATGATAATAAAACCGAACGTAAGGGGGCAATAAATCACCAACAACCTCGTCGAAAAGAGTGTGACATATAAAGCAGAAGCCCAAATGTCTATGGTAAATTAGATAAAAGAATAACAGTATATAGGAAAATACGGTAAAAAAATTGATATAAAATGAAAGTAAAGATATAAATGTAAATATTATAAATATGGATATAAATCTATACCGTATATACTCGAGTATAAGCCGAGTTTTTCAGCACAATTTTTCGTGCTGAAAACACCCCCCTCGGCTTATACTCGAGTGAACTCTCCACCCGCAGTGGTCTTCAACCTGCAGACCTCCAGAGGTTTCAAAACTACAACTCCCAGCAAGCCCGGGCAGCCATCGGCTGTCCGGGCTTGCTGGGAGTTGTAGTTTTGAAACCTCCGGAGGTCCGCAGGTTGAAGACCACTGCGGCCTTCGACATCATCCAGCCCCCTCTCACCCCCCTTTAGTTCTGTACAGTACTCACCTCCGCTTGGCGCTGGTCCGGTGCTGCAGGGCTGTCCGGAGAGGAGGTGGTCCGGTGGGATAGTGGTTCCGGGCTGCTATCTTCACCGGCCTCAGAATAGTCACGTTGCCTTGACAACGACGCAGAGGTACGTTCATTGCCAACGTACTTCTGCGTCATTGTCAAGGCAACGCCTCTATTCCGGGCCGGAAGCGCGGAGAAGAGGCGCCCCCGGTGAAGATAGCAGCCCGGAACCACTATCCCACCGGACCATCTCCTCTCCGGACAGCCCTGCAGGACCGGACCAGCGCCGAGCGGAGGTGAGCACTGTACAGAACTAAAGGGGGGTGAGAGGGGGCTGGATGATGTCGAAGGCCGCAGTGGTCTTCAACCTGCGGACCTCCGGAGGTTTCAAAACTACAACTCCCAGCAAGCCCGGACAGCCGATGGCTGCCCGGGCTTGCTGGGAGTTGTAGTTTTGAAACCTCTGGAGGTCCGCAGGTTGAAGACCACTGAGGGCGGATGATGAGAAGAGGATGATGAAGGGGGGGTGTGGGATGATGACAAGAGGATGATGAAGGGGGGGTGGGATGATGAAGGGGGGTGTGTGGGATGATTAGAAGGGGATGATGAAGGGGGGTGTGTGGGATGATTACAAGGGGATGATGAAGGGGGGTGGGGATGATGACAAGGGGATGATGAAGGGGGGTGTGTGGGATGATTACAAGGGGATGATGAAGGGGGGTGGGGATGATGACAAGGGGATGATGAAGGGGGGATGTGTGGGATAATGACAAGGGGATGATGAAGGGGGGATGTGTGGGATGATGACAAGGGGATGATGAAGGAGGGATGTGTGGGATGATGACAAGGGGATGATGACAAGTGATGATGATGAGGGTCTGGATGATGACAGGCGGTGATGATGATGAGGATGTTAATGACGGGTCTGGATGATGACAGGGGGGGATGATGTATTTCCCACCCTAGGCTTATACTCGAGTCAATAACTTTTCCTGGGATTTTGGGTTGAAATTAGGGGTCTCGGCTTATACTCGGGTCGGCTTATACTCGAGTATATACGGTATATGTATAAAATTCATGGATATAAAATCAATATTAACATAAGGGAAATCAATATAATTATAAATGTCATAAATATAAAATTTAGAGATATGGAGTAAACAAACCCATTATAAATACGCAGTGTTGGGATGTTAGTAAAACCACATAGAAGCACACGGTAAATAAGATGCAAAATATGTTAAAATGTAAACACTCGATAAATTAGTGAGTAAATATTGGACCAAAAGTATATATAACAAATATTGAGTAATTGATACAAGAGAAACAGATAACCCTGTGGACAGATAATAATAATATTGGTGAGGATTACAGGGAGCATTCAATAAGTTCATTAAGGCCTCCGGGTGAAAGAGTTTTGAGTTTATAGATCCAAAAGTTCTCTCTTTTCCTCAATGTACTGAATCTTTGCGGGTCCTCTTTTGAGATGCCTTCAATAGGTGTAACCGTAATGCATCGGAAATCTTGCTTGTGTACCTGAAGCAGGTGTCTGGAGACACTGTGTAGCAAGAAACCATGAACGGTGTTGCTACGATGTTTGTTAATTCTTTCCCGTAGGCAACGGATGGTACGGGCCACATATTGGAGTTTGCAAGGGCATTCCAGTAGATATATCACATATTGAGAGGAACAGTTTAAAAAGGTTTTGATATTAAAATGCTCGCCTGTTTTGGTGGACGTGAATTTTTTAAAGCGATTATTAATACTGGCACAACATTTACATCTTGATGCCACATTGATAGCTACCTATACTGGTCAAAAAATTATTAGTCTGGCCAGAAGTAGCAGCTCTTAGTCTGCTAGGGGCGACTATATTGCGTAGAGTGCGCCCACGTCTAAAAGTGACCGAGGGTTTGTGGGGTAGAATGTCACATAGGTAGGGATCTTTTAATAGCATCGGCCAGTGTTTGGATAGAATTTCCTTAACCTGCGTATGTTCCCGTGTGAAGGTGGTAATAAAATTGGAGGACCAGTCATAGTTTTTGGAATTGTTGCGTGTTGTTTTAGACAGACATTCGGCTTGTGTCTGTAAGCTGGCCTTCTTGTATGCCGACTCTATAATGGCCTTAGGATATTTCTTCGCTTTAAAGCGAGTTTTAAGAGTGTTGCTCTGGAGTTTGAAATCTTCCAAAGAAGAGCAGTTCTGTCTAATTCGCTTGAACTGACCTTACGGGATGTTAGAAATCCATTTTTTGTAATGGGAGCTAGAAAAGTCCAAATAGCTATTGTTATCTACCTCCTTGAAAAAAGTGCGAGTGCTTAGTCTATTGGCTTCGTCATGAAATACGACAACATCTAGGAATTCTGCATTATTGTGAAAGATATTATGAGTAAAATGAAGTCCCCATGTGTTGGTATTAAAATCATTTAAAAACTCTTCAAGCTGTGGGGAGCTCCAAATCTGACCCACTCCGTTTTTTTCACGTGTTGTCTTCTGAGGGCTTATTGCCCCTTGCTGACATACGTCCAGTTGAACCTCCCCATCCCCGTAAGCCTTTTGAATACATGCAACTAAAACATTTCTACTCTTCGGTGTCACGCTCGGCCCACCTGCATCGGGAGTTAACTCCCTTTGAGGGACTTTGCATGGCCCCCTCCTTGCCCCCCCACACCATAGGGTTTCTGTACAGATTGTTGCTTACTCAACACACCTCTTCTTTGCCCTCCTTCTGTAGCGCTTGGGAGGCGGACCTCGGCTCTCAGTTCTCCCCGGAGCAATGGCAGAAATGCTTTCACCTTTCACATAAGTCAATCATACCTAACAGATCACAAGAGACGAACTACAAAATACTCTCCTGCTGGTATAAGACTCCGGAGCAGTTGCATCGATGGTACCCGTCAGTCTCTGACCTTTGTTGGCGTTGTGGACAAGCGACTGATACGATGCTGCACATCTGGTGGGGTTGTCCCTCACTGCGTCCATTCTGGACTTCAGTACGCTCTATCACTCACGATATCACCGGTGTGACTGTTCCGGATTCCCCTGAGGCAGTCCTGCTCTTCATGTTTGACATTTCTGCTACTTCCTTCCGGAAATCTCTCTTACGCTATTTTCTGCAGGCTGCTAAGTCAGTTATTCCCCGTAAATGGAGGTCTTCCACGCCCCCGACTGTTGGGGAATGGCTTGCAGAGGTGAATTATTTTCAGCACATGGAGGAGTTAATTGCATTGACCACTGCAGAAAATGAAAGATGTACCAAAACGTGGTATGAATGGTCATCCTTCCAGTCTACCTCCGAGTACCGTGACCTATTTGCCTTGGGATCCTCTGTGACGCCATGACCCTTTTTTGGCTACGCTTTCTCTCGTCTGTCTTGGTAACCTTCCCGCCCTACTTCCCTTGTTGTTTCTTGTCTGTCTGTAAGACCCTTGTCTCTGTATGTTGTCATGTCTGCCTGTTTCTGTGTTTACCCTCTTATTTTTCTGTTCTTCACTTTTTATCTATAACCCTCTATTCTTTCCCTTCTGAACCTTGCCGCTTTAGCATTGATGTGGTTATTACATATTCTAAGTTGGTGTTCCTTGTTGAGTATACTGATTGCTTTGACATGATGTCCTTCCTGTCTGTTGCGCGAGTAACGGACTCCCTAGTGCTGACCGCACTTTCTGCCATGCACGGTCTTTATGACTTATTCTGCTTTTTTATCTTGCATTGAGGCCATGCTTAACACCTTGTGCCTCTGTCACTGTCGTGCCTTGTTATTGTTTTTTTGTTTATTGAAAATTATTGAAAATTAATAAAGATTTTGAATAAGAAAAAAATTTACTTTAGGGGTTAAGTAGCTGATCCATCTGCAGCATCTCCCCCTGCCCCCTGTAACAGGAAACCTCTGATTGGTTGATGCAGGTGCCTTTCCATGCTGCAGGACCAATGAGTGCTTCCTCTTAGCTCAGGGGAGATGACATGATAGAGCAGACACTCCGTGATCTCCTGGGGCTTCGCTCTGTACTGTGAGTAGTGATCACACTGAGGCTCCGTGCATCACAGGAAATCACAGAAGCAGGACACGTCAGATCCGGGACGGTTGGGAGGTAAGTCTATTATCATAATAGTAATACACATTGGGGGACATGTATGAAAACTTGTGCAGAGGAAAATTGACCAGTTGCCAATAGCAACCAATCAGATCGCTTCTTTCACTTTTCATTTTTAAATGTGGTGTCCCGGTACAAGACTTGGTCCTGTCCCTGTCTAAAGTCCCCTCAGCCAGAGTTCCTTCACTCTCATAGGGCACTTTTGCAGGGCTTACCCCTGGTCGCCTCATGTAAATTGTGTTCATATATATATATTTAATGTATAGGAAATATTATGTATAGGACCTTAGCAGGTCACGTGCCTTTAATTATGATTGTACTATGGTTTAAGGACCTTACAGGGTCATGTGATGTACCCAGAGTTCCCTGGGACAGGACTTACAGGTTTGCCGGCCAATGAGCTTTGTCCAGCCTCCTTAATATATAAGGGGCTGTAGTCAATCAATTCACTCTCTTAGCTCTTGCCTCTCTTAGTTCCGGACTATCAAGCAGCACAAATCTCATCAGCATCAATTCAAGTCAGCTAGGCCAAAGCCTAAGATCCCACAGTCACTAAAACGTGAGTTACCAAAGCTCAAACTACCTAATCCTGTGTGACTACTACCAGCTAAAATATTATAATTAGTAGCACAGTGGCTAGCATCAAAGCTCATTGCTTCAGAGTCCCAGCACAACCTGTGAGGAACCTGTATCCCTGTTCACTCTTGAGAGACTGTTATTTTTGAAGACTGTTGTATAAAATCTTCAAGTAAAGTTCTTCAGTTTATTCATAAAATCTGCTGTGGATATTCCGTTATTCTCCCTACCGTTTCTTGGATGGCTGGCGGTAGGACTATTAACACTAAGGAAACCTCGCCCTGGCATCATGACATCTTAGGGTTAATACCAACTGACCCTACACTATCACTACAACACCCTAGACACAATTACTCTCTCCTGCCCACCACATAAAAATGAAAGAAACTATCTGGTTGCTATGGGCAACCACTTTTCCTCTTTACAGGTTTTGATAAATTTCCTCCAGTGGTTTTGGCAAAAATGACACAAAGATGGCGTCTTGGGAGAATAGAAATGAGGACGCAGTTGTTGTGGTGTGTTTATTTTTATTTTTTTTACCAAATAAACCTCAAACAAAAATTGTGTCTGTTCCTAGGCTTAGGCTGGGACTAAACACAATGTATCTGTGGCGCTTTTCAAAGCCCACATTGCCTTATCTTTGGTGGTCTCCCCCCCCCCCTTCCGACAGACGTCTGTCCAGCTGTTGCAAAACTACAACTCCAAGCATGCCCTGACAGCAAATGATATTACAAATACTGAGTATAAACAAATATAACACACCCACAGGGAGTAGTGTCATTTTATTTAAAAAATGCTAAAAAAAAAAATCCCTTAGGTAACAGTCATGCAGAATATGTTAAAAAGCTTTTTAGGTTTCAGCCAATCAGAGAGCAGCACTGCTCAAATAGAACTCCCAGGAGGTAACAGCGTGTCACACATGTGATGTCATAACCATTGTCCACCAGAGAGCAGCACTGAGCAGAAATAACACAGTTCCTGCTCATTCTCCATCAGTGAGGGGCCGATGCTGGACACTGTAGGCGCGCGGGAATGTGAAGTTGAATACATCACTGTGATTGGTAAGTGTCACATTGTTGTGTCCAAAAGGTCTTTAGTGCAGTTCCATGTGCATTTCTATAATAAACATGTAAATAATCTATCTTTTGTTTTCCTATCTTAGATGCACTATTTCCAGGATGTGGAGTAGCATTTCCGGACTATCAAGACGTTGTAATAAGGCACATATTTCCGGACTTACAGCAAGAAGTTGGATGATGGCATAAACCCTCGAATCACGCACATACACAGACACTTTGCCCAAATTCTAGAGGTAACCTCCTTTAGTATGCCCAGAGGAAGGGCAATACAGTAGCCATGGATTCCCTACAGGTTTCCTCCCCTCTGGAGGTTTTTCCTGTCCTGAGTTAGTTACTGTACGCTCTTTGTGAGTGATGGAAGGTTACATAAATCCCCTACACAAACATTTTAATAAATAATAAAGTTCCCCTGTTGTTAAACCGTACTTTAACTTGTTTGACTCATTTATTTTATTTCTGTCTGTGAAAAATTGTGAATTTTTTTTTTAAGTGTACAAAGCATGCCTCAGCAGTCATCACGCGCAAACCCCTGGGGGGGGGGGTTCTGAGAACCCCCCCACCCATGTCAGGGATCAGTTCAATTCAGACCGGCGATCTGTGGCGATTCCGGGTCATATGGGTCTCCAGTGACCGGGAAAATAAGGAATATTGGGGGTGTCTAAGACACCCCCGATCCTCCTGAAAGCATAGGAGTAAGGTGGCAGGGGTGCCACCCCTCCTATTCCTGCTATTGGTCGGTCAGAGACGACTGACCAATAGCAGTTCGGGGGTGGGGGAGTTAAAGTTCGGTTCCCCGCTCTGCCCACCGACTTTTGTCCTGGAAGAGGGGGGGAACTGGTGGTCATCGGCGCCAGAGGTCACTTACCGGGCGGGCAGCGATGAGATATGGCTCCCTGGTGCGCTATCCTATGAAAGCCAGTGAGTTGTTGCCTAGCAACATATGGAGAGCTACAGTTAGAAGACCACTATACAGTGGTCTCTAAACTGTAGCCCTCCAGATGTTGCAAAACTACAACTCCCAGCATGCCCAGACAGCTGTTTGGGCATGCTGGGATATGTAGTATTGCAAAATTTAGAGGGGTACAGTTTGGAGATCACTGTGCAGATCAGTACATGTTGAGAGTTGCAATTTTGCAACAGCTGGAGGCACACTGGTTGGAAAATACTGAGTTAGGTAGCAGAACCTAACTGAAGGTTTTCCAACCAGTGTGCCTCCAGATGTTGCAAAAGTACAACTCCCAGCATGCACTGTCTGTCAGTGCATGCTAGAAGTTGTAGTTTTGCAACAGCTGGAGGTTTGCCCCCCCCCCCCCCCACACACACACACACACTCACACACACATGTTTTTCTCCTTTTACCCCTTATGAAAAGGAAAAGTTGGGGTCTACACCAGCCTGTAAGTTTAAAAAAATTAAAATTTTTACACTAACATGCTGGTGTTGCCCCATACTTTTTATCTTCACAAGAGGTGAAAGGAAAAAGACCCCCAAAATTTGTAACACAATTTCTCCTGAGAGGGCATAAAATGCTCTGCCGACACACAACAAGGCTCAAGAGTTAGAGTGTACTATGTACATTTGAGGCCTAAATTGGTGATTTGCAGAGGGGTGGCTGATTTTATAGTGGTTCTGACATAAACGCAAAATAAATAAATAAATACCCACGTGTGACCCCATTTTGGAAACTACACCCCTCACGAAACATATTAGGGGTATAGTGAGTTTTAACAATGCTTGACAATTTTTCATTAAAGTTGGATAAGAAAATGAAAAACATATTTTTTTAACTAAAATGCTGGTGTTACCCTAAATTATTCATTCTCACAAGGGAAAATGGGGAAAAAAGCCCCCCAAAATTTGTAACCCCATTTCTTCTGAGTAAGAGCATACCCCATATGTGGATGTAAAGTGCTCTGCGGGAGTACTACACTGCTCAGAAGGAAAGGAGCGCCATTGGGATTTTGGAGAGAAAATTTGTCCGGAATTGAAGGCCTCGTGTGTCTACAAAGCCCCCATAGTGCCAGACCAATGGACCCCCCCCCCCACATGTGACCCCATTTTGGAAACTAAACCCCTCACGGAATGTAATAAGGGGAGCAGTGAGCATTTACGCCCCACAGGTGTCTGACAGATTTTTGGAACAGTAGTCCGTGAAAATGTAATACCCCTTTTAGGAATTAGGAAATTAGTGTAGGCATGCGTTAATAGGGGATAAGATTTCTTGGGGCGGAATACCCCTTTAAGGAATTAAAAAGTTAGTGTAGGCATGCCTTATAAGCAGGTAGAAAAAGAACAGTTGGGAGAAATGGCAGGATGCAAAGCAAAGTTTCGTTGGGACAGATTTTGGGTGTGTTCTCGCCCATTAAAAAATTTACTTTAGGGGGGCGTGTCTAGCCATGGTTGTGTGAGGACGTGCTGCTGAGGAGCTCCTGCCTGCCGTTAGCTATTTTTGCCCTTCTTGTGCCGTGCCTATGGGGAATAGATCGAGGAACAAAAAGAAGAAGGTCTCTGGCATCCCCCCACCACTTCCCATGTCTCTCGACACTTACTTTACCCGGGCCCAGCCCTCCCGCACAGGGACCCCGCTGCCTGCTCTGATGCCCGGCGCCATCTTGGAACAGCGGAGCGGTACACGCACGGCCCCTCCGGCGGCCGCGGCTCTGGCCCTGATACAGGGCCGCACTGAAGAGGAGTGCGCCCGCCCTGGGGATCATCACCGCTCACCCCCGGAACGTTCCGGTGCTCCTCCGGCCATCCCTTCTGAAGCGCTGCGTCCTCCGGCTCCTTCCCCTGCTCTCCAGCCCTCCGGCTCTCCCAGGCAGCAAGATGGCGGCGCGCAGCAGGCCCACCTTCCTGACGTGGCTCCCGCTCTGCTGGTGTGCGGTCTAGAGCCTGGACCCTCACGGAGCCAGGTAAGAGGAACCCCTGAGAGACCCCCAGCCACGGAGGTGCTTCCTGTCAGCGGTCTCCCCACATTGGACTTGCTCACAGGGGAAACCCTGTTAACCCCCACGGTACCTCACCTCCAGCCTCCACTGGGCCCATCTCCACCCTCCTGGAGGGGCACTATGGCTATGCTGCATCTGGATGTCCCTCTCCTGAGACCCGAGGGGGCTTCTCCCCCAGGGTCACCCCAAGTACCTCCTGCCTTCCTACCGCCACCATCTCTATTACCTGCTGGCCTGGTAGCTGGGTCACCTTCCCCCCCATGGGTGTCTGGCTCTTCCTGGGCTGCTGGCTCACATTCTGCCTCATCATCTCCTGCAGGGTCTGCACTAGCTGCCTCCCCTCTGGCCTCTGCACCTTCCAGCCAGGGGCCATCACCCTCGCCCCCTCCTGGCCCTCAACTGCCTCCCACACACCAGGAGGTAGCCTGCAGCTTGGATGCCACCCCACCACTTTTCCGCTCTCAACCATTATCTTCAGGACTGGGGCCTCATGTTGCAGATCTAGGCCAGTTTTCTATGCATTGTGAAGTGGTAGTGCCTCCTGCCATTGCGGCCTCTGCTCCTATCACTCTGGCCGACCTACAGTCGTTGGTACAGTCTCTCCCAACTAAAGATGATATCTCTACACTGACCCGACAGGTGGTCCTCGAATGCAAGCAAGAATTTGCACAACTGCGTTCAGAACTTTCCTCTGTGTCCGCCAGGGTGGAGACCGTGGAGGCGGCACAGGACTCTACTTTAACCTTCCTTCAGGCTTTGCAGGCTGTAGTGAGTGGCCACACTGACCAATTGTTCCATCTTCAGCAACACTTGGATGATATTGAAAATCGTAGCCGCAGGAACAACAGCAGAATCCGTAGTTTGCCAGAGGCGGTGTCATCTGGGGAGCTGTGGGAGGCCCTTCCTGCTATTTTCAATGACCTCCTAGACAGGCCTCCTGAGGCGCACATAGAGATGGACCGAGCACTTAGAGCTCTGCGCCCACCGAACTCTGACGACCGCAATCCAAGAGACGTAATCTGCCGGATACACTTTTATGCCCTGAAGGAGGACATTTTGCTACGTGCGAGAAGACGTCGACAGATCACCTACAAGGACGTCCCTGTCCAGTTGTACCCCAATCTCTCATGCCATACACTGGCCCAACGAGCTGCTCTTAAGCCCCTTCTGCAGGTCCTGCGTGACAGGGACATTCTATACCGCTGGGATTTTCCTTTCTCCCTCACAGTGAGCAATAGGGGGCACGTGGTGTCCCTGCGCTCTCCGGAGGATCTTCCCAGCTTTCTCCAAGCCCTGGATTTACCTGAGGTGGTGCTTCCGGAATGGCCTATGTTGCATTCCCCTCCGTTCCAACGGCCAGTCCCGCCCCCTGCTTCACCTCCGGCAAGAGCCCCTCGCTCTGGACTCCCTCCTAGAGACTCTCGCACTCGCGGACCCCGAGTGGCCCCTCAGTGTCGCCAGTCGCAGCTGCCCTCGGTGGCTGCTGCTTCTCGTAGGGCCTCTCAACCTCCCACTTGATCTTTCCACTAGAAATGTGCTATTTAGCAGTTGATTGCTCATTTTTATTAATGTTATCTTCTGGTGCTACTGATAGTTGCCATTTGGGGATTTGGGATTATTGTATTGGAAACTGTAATGTCACTATTCTCTTCCCAGTGCCTCTAATTGTGCTTTTTGTATGTTTTTCCCCCTTTTCATCTGACTCATTTTCATTGTCCTCTAGCACTTTTGGGCTCTTTTCAGCTACTGTTACATATTCGGCAGTGTAGTGGGTTCTGTCTCTCTCGCTACCTGACTAACTTTACCCCCCTTATAGGTATAGGGCTCCTGGGGACGATCTGGTCCTTGGGACTTCTTCCCTCCTTTACTACTTATTGTTCTTGTTAGTTTCCGCAGCAGTAGTCTCTTCTCTCTGTCTGTCTACTGCTTATTTCGTTACTCTTCTCTCTTGTTTTGTTGGTCTGTCTTGTGTAGGTGTTTGCTGCTCTTGTTGTGTACTTGTTCTCATTTTGTGTTGCTCCTTTTAGTTTTTCCCCCTTGTCTTATCCCTGTGTACCATTGTCACAAGCAACGGGCTCATCTGGTATGTTTTCAAGAGACACATTTTAAGGTAGGCCACACACCCTCTCTCAAACATCCACACTACACCTCCTGGTTCTGTGCTGACAATCCTCTGTCCAGATCCTGTGGGGTGGCGATCGCCATTCACAAGTCTCTTCCCCATCAGGTTCTGAACTGTACGATTGCCCCGGATACACGTTACTTAATCCTTTCTTTAAGTATTGGGGGACACGAATTCACGATTCTTAATGTCTACTGCCCGAATGTTACGCCGAGCGCTCCGGGTTCCCGCTCCTCCCCGGAGCGCTCGCAGCGTTCTCCTGTTCGCAGCGCCCCGGTCAGACCCGCTGACCAGGTGCGCTGCGATAATGTCCCCAGCTCGCGGTGCGCATCCCGACCCGCTTACCAGACTCGTTCCCCGTCTGTGCTGTCCCGGCGCGCGCGGCCCCGCTCCCTAGGGCGCGCGCACGCCGGCTCTTTGCGAATTAAAGGGCCAGTGCACCACTGATTGGTGCATGGTTTTAATTAGTATGTTCTCCTGTGCACTTCCCTATATTACCTCACTTCCCCTTCACTTCCTTGCCGGATCTTGTTGCCATTGTGCCAGTGAAAGCGTTCCTTGTGTATCCCAAGCCAGTGTTCCAGACCTCTTCTCGTTGCCCCTGACTACGATCCTTGCTGCCTGCCCTGACCTTCTGCTACGTCCGACCTTGCTCTTGTCTAATCCCTTGTACCGCGCCTATCTCAGCAGTCAGAGAGGTTGAGCCGTTGCCGGTGGATACGACCTGGTTGCTACCGCCGCTGCAAGACCATCCCGCTTTGCGGCGGGCTCTGGTAAAAACCTGTAGCAACTTAGAACCGGTCCACCGACACGGTCCACGTCAATCCCTCTCTGACACAGAGGATCCACCTCCAGCCTGCCGAATCCTGACAGTAGATCCGGCCATGGATCCCGCTGAGGTCCCGTTGCCAGTTGTCGCTGACCTTACCACGGTGGTCGCCCAGCAGTCGCAACAAGGCCATCAGCTGTCACAACTGACTGTTATGCTACAGCAGCTTCTACCACAGCTTCAGCAACCATCTCCTCCGCCAGCTCCTGCCCCTCCTCCGCAGCGAGTGGCCGCATCCAGCCTCCGTTTATCATTGCTGGACAAGTTTGATGGGGACTCTAAACTTTGCCGTGGTTTTCTCTCGCAATGTTCCCTGCATTTGGAGATGATGTCGGACCAATTTCCAACTGAAAGGTCAAAGGTGGCTTTCGTGGTCAGTCTCCTGTCTGGGAAGGCCCTGTCATGGGCCACACCGCTCTGGGACCGCAATGATCCTGTCACTGCCTCCGTACACTCTTTCTTCACGGAGATTCGAAGTGTCTTCGAGGAACCAGCCCGAGCCTCTTCTGCCGAGACTGCCCTGCTGAACCTGGTCCAGGGTAATTCTTCAGTAGGCGAGTACGCCATCCAATTCTGTACTCTCGCCTCCGAATTATCATGGAATAACGAGGCCCTCTGTGCGACCTTCAAAAAAGGCCTATCCAGTAACATCAAAGATGTGCTGGCCGCACGAGAAATCCCTGCCAACCTGCATGAACTTATTCATTTGGCCACCCGCATTGACATGCGTTTTTCCGAAAGACGCCAGGAGCTCCGCCAGGATATGGACTTTGTTCGCACTAGGCGGTTTCTCTCCCCAGCTCCTCTCTTCTCTGGTCTTCTGCAATCTGTTCCTGTGCCTTCCGCCGTGGAGGCTATGCAAGTAGACCGGTCTCGCCTGACACCACAAGAGAGGACACGCCGCCGCAATGAGAACCTATGCCTGTACTGTGCCAGTACCGAACACTTCTTGAAGGATTGTCCTATCCGTCCTCCACGTCAGGAAAGACGCACTCCGATTCCGCACAAAGGTGAGACAGCTCTAGGTGTGAACTCTGCTTCTCCACGTCTTACTGTGCCTGTGCGGATTTCTTCTTCTAACTTCTCCTTCTCAGCTGTGGCCTTCTTGGATTCCGGATCTGCAGGAAATTTTATTTTGGCCTCTTTCGTTAACAGGTTCAACATCCCAGTGACCAGTCTCGCCAGACCTCTCTACATCTCCTCAGTTAATGGTGAAAGATTGGACTGTACTGTGCGTTACCGCACAGAACCTCTCTTAATGTGCATTGGACCCCATCACGAAAAGATTGAATTTCTGGTACTTTCTAACTGCACCTCTGAAATTCTTCTCGGACTACCTTGGCTTCAACGCCATTCCCCTACCCTTGACTGGACCACCGGGGAAATCAAGAACTGGGGTACTTCTTGCTACAAAAAATGCCTTATGTCTGCTCCCAGTCCTGCCAGTCAAAACCCTATGGCCCCTCCGATGCCAGGTCTCCCCAAGGCCTATCTGGACTATGCTGATGTTTTTTGCAAAAAACAAGCAGAGACTTTGTCTCCTCACAGCCCTTATGACTGTCCTATTGATCTCCTCCCTGGTACTACTCCACCCCGGGGCAGAATCTATCCTCTGTCTGCTCCGGAAACACAAGCCATGACAGAGTACATCCAAGAAAATTTAAAAAGGGGATTTATCCGCAAGTCTTCCTCCCCTGCCCCTCCCCTTTGTCTCCAAAAAAGACGGTTCCTTACGACCATGCATTGATTACCGCGGTCTTAATAAAATCACTATAAAAAAACGCTATCCCCTGCCTCTTATCTCGGAACTCTTTGAGTTCTTTTGAGTTCCAACATCTTTACCAAATTGGATTTAAGAGGTGCATATAATCTCATCCGCATCAGGGAAGGGGACGAGTGGAAGACCGCGTTTAACACCAGAGACGGACACTTTGAATATCTGGTTATGCCCTTTGGGCTTTGCAACGCCCCTGCTGTCTTCCAGGACTTTGTAAATGAAATTTTTCGTGATTTATTATATACTTGTGTTGTGGTCTACTTGGACGATATTTTTATTTTCTCTTCTAACCTAGAAGAACACCGCCGTCATGTCCGCATGGTTCTTCAGAGACTCCGGGACAATCAGTTATATGCCAAGATGGAGAAATGTCTCTTTGAATGCCAATCTCTTCCCTTCCTAGGATATTTAGTCTCTGGCCAGGGACTTCAAATGGACCCGGACAAACTGTCAGCCGTGTTGGATTGGCCACGCCCCTCCGGACTCCGAGCTATCCAACGTTTCTTGGGGTTTGCCAATTACTACAGACAATCAATTCCACATTTTTCCACCATTGTGGCCCCAATTGTGGCCCTAACCAAAAAAACGCCAACCCTAAGTCCTGGCCTCCTCAAGCGGACGAGGCGTTCAACCGTCTCAAAACTGCCTTTTCTTCTGCTCCCGTACTCTCCAGACCTGATCCATCTAAACCCTTCTCACTGGAGGTAGACGCCTCCTCTGTGGGAGCCGGAGCTGTACTCCTACAGAAAAACTCTTCCGGACATGGCGTTACTTGTGGTTTCTTTTCTAGGACCTTCTCTTCGGCGGAGAAAAATTACTCCATTGGTGATCGAGAACTACTGGCCATAAAACTGGCCCTCGAGGAATGGAGGCACCTGCTGGAGGGGTCCAAATACCCAATTATTATATACACTGATCACAAGAATTTCTCTTATCTTCAGTCTGCCCAACGGCTGAACCCTCGCCAGGCTAGGTGGTCGTTGTTTTTTGCCCGTTTTAACTTTGAGATTCATTTTCGCCCTGCTGACAAGAACATCAGGGCTGACGCCCTCTCTCGTTCCTCGGACCCCTTTGAAATGGAAGCCTCCCTGCAACACATTATTCCTCCTGAGTGTCTGATCTCCGCTTCCCCAGCTTCCATCAGACAAACTCCTCCTGGAAAGACCTTCGTCCCTCCACGTCAGCGCCTCAGGATTCTCAGGTGGGGACACTCCTCACACCTCGCCGGCTATGCTGGCGTCAAAAAGTCCATCCAGCTCATCTCTCGTTTTTATTGGTGGCCTACCCTGGAAGCAGATGTTGCTGATTTTGTTCGGGCTTATACAGTCTGTGCCCGGGACAAAACTCCTCGTCAGAAGCCTGCCGTTCTCCTTCATCCTCTGCCTGTTCCTGAGCTACCATGGTCTCAGATTGCTATGGACTTTATTACAGACCTGCCGTTATCCCATGGCAACACAGTTATTTGGGTGGTCGTTGATCGTTTCTCCAAGATGGCACATTTTATTCCACTTCCAGGTCTTCTTTCTGCGCCACAGTTGGCGAAACAATTTTTTGTGCACATTTTTCGCCTCCACGGGCTTCCCACGCATATCGTCTCGGATAGAGGGGTTCAATTTGTGTCAAAATTCTGGAGGGCCCTCTGTAATCAGCTTAAAATCAAATTAAACTTCTCGTCTTCCAATGGGCAAGTGGAGAGAGTTAACCAGGTTCTTGGTGACTATTTGCGACATTTTGTTTCCTCCCGCCAGGATGATTGGGCCGATCTTCTACCATGGGCCAAATTCTCGTACAATTTCAAAGTCTCTGAGTCCTCCGCTAAATCCCCGTTCTTTGTGGTGTACGGCCGTCACCCTCTTCCCCCCCCTCCCCACTCCCACGCCATCTGGTTTGCCTGCTGTTGATGAGGTGACCCGGGACTTCTCCACCATCTGGAAAGAGACTCAAGAATCCCTCATACAGGCCTCACCCCGGATGAAGAAACATGCCGACAAAAAAAGAATTCCTCCTGTCTTTGCTCCTGGAGTCAAAGTGTGGCTCTCCGCCAAGTATATCCGCTTCCGTGTCCCCAGTTATAAACTGGGACCACGTTATCTTGGACCCTTTAAAATCAAGTGCCAAATCAACCCTGTCTCCTACAAACTCCTTCTTCCCCCTTCTCTCCGTATTCCCAATGCTTTTCATGTTTCTCTCCTTAAACCGCTTTTCCTTAACCGCTTCTCTCCCAAGGTTGTTGCTCCTACTCCTGTCTCCGGGTCCTCAGATGTCTTCTCGGTTAAAGAAATTCTTGCATCCAAGACGATCAGAGGTAAAAAAAAATTTCTTGTAGATTGGGGGAATTGCGGTCCAGAGGAGAGGTCATGAGAACCCAAGGATAACATCCTCGACAAGGACCTTATTTACAAATTTTCTGGTTCAAAAAAGAGGGGGAGACCCAAGGGGGGGGGGGTTATGCCGAGCGCTCCGGGTCCCCGCTCCTCCCCGGAGCACTCGCAGCGTTCTTCTGTTCGCAGCGCCCCGGTCAGACCCGCTGACCGGGTGTGCTGCGATAATGTCCCCAGCCGGGATGCGATTCGCGATGCGGGACGCGCCCGCTCGTGGTGCGCATACCGACCCACTTACCAGACTCGTTCCCCGTCTGTGCTTTCCCGGCACGCGCGGCCCTGCTCCCTAGGGCGGGCGCGCGCCGTCTCTTTGCGATTTAAAGGGCCAGTGCGCCACTGATTGGCGCACTGTTCGCAGCGCCTGTCTTCACCCGCTGACCGGGTGCGCTGCAATAATGTCCCCAGCCGGGATGCGATTCGCGATGCGGGACGCGCCCGCTCGTGGTGCGCATCCCGACCCACTTACCAGACTCGTTCCCCGCCTGTGCTGTCCCGGCACGCGCGGCCCCGCTCCCTAGGGCGGGCGCGCGCCGGCTCTTTGCGATTTAAAGGGCCAGTGCGCCACTGATTGGCGCATGGTTTTAATTAGTATGTTCACCTGTGCACTTCCCTATATTACCTCACTTCCCCTTCACTTCCTTTCCGGATCTTGTTGCCATTGTGCCAGTGAAAGCGTTCCTTGTGTATCCCAAGCCAGTGTTCCAGACCTCTTGCCGTTGCCCCTGACTACGATCCTTGCTGCCTGCCCTGACCTTCTGCTACGTCCGACCCTGCTCTTGTCTAATCCCTTGTACCGCGCCTATCTCAGCAGTCAGAGAGGTTGAGCCGTTGCCGGTGGATACGACCTGGTTGCTACCGCCGCTGCAAGACCATCCCGCTTTGCGGCGGGCTCTGGTGAAAACCAGTAGCAACTTAGAACCGGTCCACCGACACGGTCCACGTCAATCCCTCTCTGACACAGAGGATCCACCTCCAGCCTGCCGAATCCTGACACCGAATCTCCAACAGATCCTCTTTTTGCTTGACTTTATTGATGTTGCTCTCCCGCTACTTAGGGGCACTGTTGTCTTATGTGGTGACCTTAATCTTACTTTGGACCCCACATTGGATAACCCCACAGGCCGATCTACTATCTCTTATTCTGCTATCAAGCAGCTGAAGAGGGCGTTTCGCACGTTGCAGCTCTGCAATGTGTGGTGGCTTCTCCACCCGTCCGACAAGGACTATAGATTTTATTCTACCCCCCATATTTCCTACAGCAGGATCGATTATATTATGTTACAGCATAACGCCCTTCCGTGGCTTGTTACCTCCTCTATAGGGAGTATTTTATGGTCAGACCATGCCCCGGTCACTTGCACTTTGCGCCTATCTTTCCTCACCAGGGGGGAATGGACTTGGCGTTTGAATGAGTCTCTCCTGCTGGACACAGTGTGTACCGCAGAGGTGGAGAGTACTATTACTAACTTTGTCCTCAGTCACTCGCAGGATACCACTTCCCCCGTGGTGAAGTGGGAGGCTGTCAAATGTGTCTTGCGTGGCGTTTTTATCAAACACGGCACTCGCCTTAAGAAAGAGAAAGCGTACTCTCTGCGCCACGCGCTGCAGAAGGTTGCTGAGCTCGAACTGGCCCACAAGCCCGCACTCTCCGCCTCAACGTTGGGGGACCTCCTTGTTGCACGTCAGGAGGCTCGGCGATTGCTTGATGCTTCCTCTAAACGTGTTTTACAGCTATGCCGTAGCAAGTTTTATGAGTTCGGGGACAAGAGTGGGCGAATGTTGGCCAGAGTGCTTAAGGAACACCTAGCGCGCTCGCACATACCATACCTTAAGACCCCTACTGGCTCGGTGGCACACACTACTCCTGCCATAACTGATGTGCTTAGGGACTATTATACAACTTTGTACAATCTCCCCCCCGCCTCTTCCAGCCCTCGCCCGGACTCCTTCCCCCGTTCTGATGTTTCTGGTATCCCAGAGGATGCGCGGGACTCTCTTGAGGCCCCGTTCTCCCTGAGTCAAATTCTGGGGGTTATTACCTCCCTTCCCGGGAGCAAAAGTCCAGGGCCAGATGGCTTTACCGCGGCCTTCTACAAGGCGTTTTCGGAACGCCTCGCCCCTATGTTACTGGATTCCTTTAATGAGGTGTCTCTGGAAACTCCTTTCCCACAGCAGTCTACCCTGGCTCATGTCGCAGTCCTCCCTAAACCGGGCAAGGACCCGCAGGTCTGTGGCAGTTACAGACCTATTTCATTATTGAATGTGGATCTGAAGATTTTTGCTAAATTGATTGCTCTTCAGTTGGGGCCTCTTTTACCAGGCCTTGTTCATCCGGATGAGGCGGGCTTTGTCCCGGGGAGGGAAGCCCGCGACAACACCCTTAAAACCCTGGACATTATTCATTATGCTAACTCACATAACAAAACCCCTTATGATTTTTTCCCTAGATGCCGAAAAGGCATATGACCGCATATCCTGGTCTTCCCTGCAGCACACTCTGTCGGCCATTGGTCTTGGCCCAGTTCTCACTTTCAAGATTCTTTCACTCTACCAGACCCCCTTGGCGCGGCTAAAAATCAATGGTACCTTGTCCCGTCCTTTCAATATCCACAACGGGACTCGTCAGGGCTGTCCCCTGTCACCCCTACTGTATATATTGATTATGGAACATTTGTTATCTGCCATTCGCCAGAACCCTGATATCTCGGGCATAACTATTGGAGACCATGTGTATAAATGCTCAGCCTTTGTTGACGATCTGTTGGTGTATGTTGCCAACCCCCACGTGACTCTCCCAGTCCTGATGGCGGAGCTGGTAAAATTTAAAAATTAACATGGCCAAATCCGAGGTCTTAAATGTTTCCCTCCCTCACTCAGCAGTAGACCTTATTAAACGTAACTTTTCCTTCGCCTGGCCCTCAGGAGGCCTTTCATACTTGGGCACGAAAATCCCGGCTAACCTGTCCCTCCTCTTTTATAGTAACTTCCCCCCTCTATTGTCTCAATTTGATGCCCTTTTACGGTCCTGGAACAGGAAACAGTTTTCCTGGTTTGGAAGGGTAAATATACTGAAAATGACCCTCCTACCTAAATTACTCTATCTTTTACAAACACTGCCGATTAGTATTCCTGCTCAGTTTTGGAGAGCCCTGCAGAGTCGTTTTGGGACTTTTGTCTGGGCCTATGGCCGTCCTCGTATCCGGCGGGGCACGCTCATTTGCCCTAAGGGGGCTGGAGGTGTGGGCCTTCCTGACTGTCGCCTTTATTATATGCCGGCCATGCATGCTCGTTTACTGGATATTTTGCATAACTCAGCCTCTAAACTCTGGGTGCGCATTGCGCATGATGTTACCCCCCTCTCTTTAGTGGGGCTTCCTTGGTCTTGGCCCCCACCTCCATCCTCCTTGTCTCTCCTGTCGTTCACCTCCAGGCAAACCTTCTCTGCCCTCCATTGTTCTTCAGCTAGAGGGTCTTTGGTGGACCCCTCTGGTCCCTTACTGCCAATCACTGATTACCCGAACTTTCCCCTGGGAGTTGCTTCCAGTGGATTTCTGGGTGGGGTTAAATCTGACCTACTCCGTTTTTTTCACGTGTTGTCTTCTGAGGGCTTATTGCCCCTTGCTGACATATGTCCAGTTGAATCTCCCCATCCCCGTAAGCCTTTTGAATACATACAACTAAAACATTTCTACTCTTCGGTGTCACGCTTGGCCCACCTGCATCGGGAGTTAACTCCCTTTGAGGGACTTTGCATGACCCCTCCTTGCCCCCCCACACCATAGGGTTTCTGTACAGATTGTTGCTTTTTCAACACACCTCTTCTTTGCCCTCCTTCTGTAGAGCTTGGGAGGCGGACCTCGGCTCTCAGTTCTCCCCGGAGCAATGGCAGAAATGCTTTCACCTTTCACATAAGTCAATCATACTTAACAGATCACAAGAGACGAACTACAAAATACTCTTCTGCTGGTATAGGACTCCGGAGCAGTTGCATCGATGGTACCCGTCAGTCTCTGACCTTTGTTGGCGCTGTGGACAAGCGACTGGTACGATGTTGCACATCTGGTGGGGTTGTCCCTCACTGCGTCCATTCTGGACTTCAGTACGCTCTATCACTCACGATATCACTGGTGTGACTCTTCCGGATTCCCCTGAGGCAGTCCTGCTCTTCATGTTTGACATTTCTACTACTTCCTTCCGGAAATCTCTTTTACGCCATTTTCTGCAGGCTGCTAAGTCAGTTATTCCCCGTAAATGGAGGTCTTCCACGCCCCCGACTGTTGGGGAATGGCTTGCAGAGGTGAATTATTTTCAGCACATGGAGGAGTTAATTGCCTTGACCCCTGCAGAAAATGAAAGATGTACCAAAACTTGGTATGATTGGTCATCCTTCCAGTCTACCTCTGAGTACCATGACCTATTGGCCTTGGGATCCTCTGTGACGCCATGACCCTTTTTTGGCTACGCTTTCTCCCGTCTGTCTTGGTAACCTTCCCGCCCTACTTCCCTTGTTGTTTCTTGTCTGTCTGTAAGACCCTTGTCTCTGTATGTCGTCATTTCTGCCTGTTTCTGTGTTTTACATACCCTCTTATTTTTCTGTTCTTCACTTTTTATCTATATCCCTCTATTCTTTCCCTTCTGAACCTTGCCGCTTTAGCATTGATGTGGTTATTACATATTCTAAGTTGGTGTTCCTTGTTGAGTATACGGATTGCTTGGACATGATGTCCTTCCTGTCTGTTGCGCAAGTAACGGACTCCCTAGTGCTGACCGCACTTTCTGCCATGCACGGTCTTTATGACTTATTCTGTTTTTTTTATCTTGCATTGAGGCCATGCTTAACACCTTGTGCCTCTGCCACTGTCGTGCCTTGTTATTGTTTTTTTTTTTATTGAAAATTATTGAAAATTAATAAAGATTTTGAATAAGAAAAAAATTTACTTTAGGGGTTAAGTAGCTGATCCATCTGTAGCCTCTCCCCCTGCCCCCTGTAACAGGAAGCCTCTGATTGGTTGATGCAGGTGCCTTTCCCAGGCTGCAGGACCAATGAGTGCTTCCTCTTAGCTCAGGGGAGATGACATGATAGAGCAGACACTCCATGATCTCCTGGGGCTTCGCTCTGTACTGTGAGTAGTGATCACACTGAGGCTCCGTGCATCACAGGAAATCACAGAAGCAGGACACGTCAGATCCGGGACGGTTGGGAGGTAAGTCTATTATCATAATAGTAATACACATTGGGGGACATGTATGAAAACTTGTGCAGAGGAAAATTGACCAGTTGCCCATAGCAACCAATCAGATCGCTTCTTTCACTTTTCATTTTTAAATGTGGTGTCCCGGTACAGGACTTGGTCCTGTCCCTGTCTAAAGTCCCCTCAGCCAGAGTTCCTTCACTCTCATAGGGCACTCTTGCAGGGCTTACCCCTGGTCGCCTCATGTAAATTGTGTTCATATATATATATATATATTCAATGTATAGGAAATATTATGTATAGGACCTTAGCAGGTCACTTGCTTTTAATTATGATTGTACTATGGTTTAAGGACCTTACAGTGTCATGTGATGTAGCCAGAGTTCACTGGGTCAGGACTTACAGGTTTGCCGGCCAATGAGCTTTGTCCAGCCTCCTTAATATATAAGGGGCTGTAGTCAATCAATTCACTATCTTAGCTCTTGCCTCTCTTAGTTCCGGACTATCAAGCAGCACAAATCTCATCAGCATCAATTCAAGTCAGCTAGGCCAAAGCCTAAGATCCAGCAGCCACTAAAACGTGAGTTACCAAAGCTCAAATTACCTATTCCTGTGTGACTACTACCAGCTAAAATATTATAATTAGTAGCACAGTGGCTAGCATCAAAGCTCATTGCTTCAGAGTCCCAGCACAACCTGTGAGGAACTTGTATACCGGTTCACTCTAGAGAGACTGTTAAGTTTGAAGACTATGGTATAAAATCCTCAAGTAAAGTTCTTCAGTTTATTCATAAAATCTGCTGTGGATATTCCGTTATTCTCCCTACCGTTTCTGGGACGGTTGGCGGTAGGACTATTAACACTAAGGAAACCTCGCCCTGGCATCATGACATCTTAGGGTTAATACCAACAGACCCTACACTCCCACTACAACACCCTAGACACAATTACTCTCTCCTGCCCACCACATAAAAATGAAATAAACTATCTGGTTGCTATGGGCAACCACTTTTCCTCTTTACAGGTTTTGATACATTTCCTCCAGTGGTTTTGGCAAAAATTACACAAAGATGGCGTCTTGGGAGAATAGAAATGAGGACGCAGTTGTTGTGGTGTGTTTATTTTTATTTTTTACCAAATAAACCTCAAACAAAAATTGTGTCTGTTCCTAGGCTTAGGCTGGGACTAAACACAATGTATCTGTGGCGTTTTTCAAAGCCCACATTGCCTTATCTTTGGTGGTCTCCCCCCCCCCCCCTTCTGACAGACGTCTGTCCAGCTGTTGCAAAACTACAACTCCAAGCATGCCCTGACAGCAAATGATATTACAAATACTGAGTATAAACAAATATAACACACCCACAGGGAGTAGTGTCATTTTATTTAAAAAATGCTAAAAAAAAAAAATCCCTTAGGTAACAGTCATGCAGAATATGTTAAAAAGCTTTTTAGGTTTCAGCCAATCAGAGAGCAGCACTGCTCAAATAGAACTCCCAGGAGGTAACAGCGTGTCACACATGTGATGTCATAACCATTGTCCACCAGAGAGCAGTACTGAGCAGAAATAACACAGCTCCTGCTCATTCTCCATCAGTGAGGGGCCGATGCTGGACACTGTAGGCGCGCGGGAATGTGAAGTTGAATACATCACTGTGATTGGTAAGTGTCACATTGTTGTGTCCAAAAGGTTTTTAGTGCAGTTCCATGTGCATTTCTATAATAAACATGTAAATAATCTATCTTTTGTTTTCCTATCTTAGATGCACTATTTCCAGGATGTGGAGTAGCATTTCCGGACTATCAAGACGTTGTAATAAGGCACATATTTCCGGACTTACAGCAAGAAGTTGGATGAAGGCATAAACCCTCGAATCACGCACATACACAGACACTTTGCCCAAATTCTAGAGGTAACCTCCTTTAGTATGCCCAGAGGAAGGGCAATACAGTAGCCATGGATTCCCTACAGGTTTCCTCCCCTCTGGAGGTTTTCCCTGTCCTGAGTTAGTTACAGTACGCTCTTTGTGAGTGATGGAAGGTTACAAAAATCCCTACACAAACATTTTAATAAATAATAAAGTTCCCCTGCTTTTAAACCATTCTTTGACTTGTTTGACTCATTTATTTTATTTCTGTCTGTGAAAAATTGTGATTTTTTTTTAAGTGTCCAAAGCATGCCTCAGCAGGCATCATGTGCAAACCCCTGGGGGGTCCTGAGAACCCCCCCCCATGTCAGCGATCAGTTCAATTCAGACCGGCGATCTGCGGCGATTCCGGGTCATACGGGTCTCCAGTGACTGGGAAAATAAGGAGGATCGGGGGTGTCTAAGACACCCCCGATCCCCCTGAAGGCATAGGAGTAAGGTGGCAGGGGTGCCACCCCTCCTATTCCTGCTATTGGTCGGTCAGAGACGACTGACCAATAGCAGTTCGGGGGTGGGGGAGTTAGAGTTCGGTTCCCCGCTCTGTCCACCGACTTTTGTCCTGGAAGAGTGAGGAAACTGGTGGTCATCGGCGCCAGAGGTCACTTACCGGGCGGGCAGCGATGAGATATGGCTCCCTGGTGCATCTCCCTGGTGCGCGATCCTATGGAAGCCAGTGAGTTGTTGCCTAGCAACATATGGAGGGCTACAGTTAGAAGACCACTATACAGTGGTCTCTAAACTGTAGCCCTTCAGATGTTGCAAAACTACAACTCCCAGCATGCCCAGACAGCTGTTTGGGCATGCTGGGATATGTAGTATTGCAAGATTTAGAGGGGTACAGTTTGGAGATCACTGTGCAGATCAGTACATGTTGAGAGTTGCAATTTTGCAACAGCTGGAGGCTGGAGTTAGAGTGTACTATGTACATTTGAGGCCTAAATTGGTGATTTGCACAGGGGTGGCTGATTTTATAGTGGTTCTGACATAAATGCAAAATATATAAATAAATACCCACGTGTGACCCCATTTTGGAAACTACACCCCTCACGAAACGTATTAAGGGGTATAGTGAGTTTTAACACCCCACGGGTGCTTGACAATTTTTCATTAAAGTTGGATAAGAAAATGAAAAAAAAAATATTTGTTAACTAAAATGCTGGTGTTACCCTAAATTTTTCATTCCCACAAGGGAAAATGGGGAAAAAAAGCCCCCCAAAATTTGTAACCCCATTTCTTCTGAGTAAGAGCATGCCCCATCTGTGGATGTAAAGTGCTCTGCGGGGGTACTACACTGCTCAGAAGGAAGGGAGCGCCATTGGGATTTTGGAGAGAAAATTTGTCCGGAATTGAAGGCCTCGTGTGTCTACAAAGCCCCCATAGTGCCAGAACAATGGACCCCCCCCCCCACATGTGACTCCATTTTGGAAACTAAACCCCTCGGAATGTAATAAGGGGAGCAGTGAGCATTTACGCCCCACAGGTGTCTGACAGATTTTTGGAACAGTGGTCAGTGAAAATGAAAAATTAAATACACCTTTTAGGAATTACATAGTTACATTGTTACATAGTTAGTACGGTCGAAAAAAGACATATGTCCATCAAGTTCAACCAGGGAATTAAGGGGTAGGAGTGTGGCGCGATATTGGGGAAGGGATGGGATTTTATATTTCTTCATAAGCATTAATGTTATTTTGTTCCATGAATGTATCTAATCCTGTTTTAAAGCTGTTAATTGTTCCTGCTGTGACCAGTTCCTGAGGTAGACCGTTCCATAAATTCACAGTCCTCACGGTAAAGAAGGCGTGTCGCCCCTTGAGACTAAACTTTTTCTTCTCCAGACGGAGGGAGTGCCCCCTCGTCCTTTGGGGGGGGTTTAACCTGGAACAGTTTTTCTCCATATTTTTTGTATGGGCCATTAATATACTTATATACGTTTATCATATCCCCCCTTAAACGTCTCTTCTCAAGACTAAACAATTGTAACTCCTTTAATCGCTCCTCATAGCTAAGATGTTCCATGCCCCATTGTCACGATTCGGCTTACAGGTTGTGGATCCACTGTGTCATCGAGGGATTGGCGTGGACCGTGCTGGTGGACCGGTTCTAAGAGGTTACTGGTGTTCACCAGAGCCCGCCGCAAAGCGGGATGGTCTTGCTGCGGCAGTAGCAACCAGATCGTATCCACTAGTAATGGCTCAACCTCGCTGACTGCTGAGAAGGCGTGGGACAGAAGGACTAGGCAGAGGCAAGGTCAGACGTAGCAGAAGGTCGGGGCAGGCGGCAAGGTTCGTAGTCAATATGGATAGCAGGAGATCAGGTAACACAGGCTTGGACAACACTAAACGCTTTCACTGGCACAAGGCAACAAGATCCGGCAAGGGAGTGCAGGGGAAGTGATGTGATATAGCCAGGGAGCAGGTGGAAGCCAATTAAGCTAATTGGGCCAGGCACCAATCATTGGTGCACTGGCCCTTTAAGTCTCAGAGAGTTTGGCACGCGCGCGCCCTAGAGAGCGGAGCCGCGCGCGCCAGCACATGACAGCCGGGGACCGGGACGGGTAAGTGACTTGGGATGCGATTCGCGAGCGGGCCCGTCCCGCTGTGCGAATCGCATCCCCGCCGGCAATGTCAGTGCAGCGCTCCCGGTCAGCGGGTCTGACCGGGGCGCTGCAGGGAGAGAGACGCCGTGAGCGCTCCGGGGAGGAGCAGGGACCCGGAGCGCTCGGCGTAACAGTACCCCCCCCTTAGGTCTCCCCCTTTCTTTGTCCGGCAACTGCTTCCCATGGGATGAGGACACCGGGAGTGATTGAAGGGTTTCCTCAAAGGCAGGCCGTACAGCAGGAGTGGGAATGGGGAGGGAGGGCAGAGGGTGAAGCTTGGCACGGGGCAGGGTGTCACCAGGACGGGGGCCATGAGGAGGCAAGGCACAGTCCAGATAAGCCTTGGGGGAACCAGGTGTAGGAGGAGGCACTGAGGCTTGCCTGACGGGACTGGGAGGTGGGGAGGGGCATTTCTTGTGGCAAGCAGAGTCCCAGTTCTTGATCTTCCCGGTGGTCCAGTCAAGGGTGGGAGAATGAAGATGGAGCCATGGCAGACCGAGGAGGACCTCAGAGGTGCAGTTAGGAAGGATGAAAAATTCAATCATTTCGTGATGGGGTCCAATGCACATTAAGAGGGGTTTTGTGCGGTAACGCACGGTGCAATCCAATCTAACTCCGTTGACCGCGGAAATGTAGAGCGGCTTGACGAGACGGGTCACCGGGATGCAAAATTTATTCACCAAAGAATCCAAAATAAAATTCCCAGAGGCACCAGAGTCCAAGCAGGCCACGGCTGAGAGGGAGGAGTACGCTGAAGGAGAAATCCGCACGGGCACCGTGAGACGTGGAGAAGCAGACTTTGAACCAAGAGACGCCACACCCACGTGAGCTGGGTGCGTGCGTGCGTTTCCTAGACGTGGAGTACGAATAGGGCAATCCACCAAGAAATGCTCGGTACTTACACAGTAGAGACAAAGATTTTCGTCCCTACGGCGATTCCTCTCTTCCTGGGTCAGGCGAGACCGATCCACTTGCATGGTCTCCTCGGCGGGAGGCCCAGGCGTAGATTGCAAAGGATACTGTGGGAGAGGTGCCCAGAGATCTAAGTCTTTTTCCTGGCGGAGCTCCTGGTGTCTCTCAGAAAAACGCATGTCAATGCGGGTGGCCAAATGGATAAGTTCTTGCAGGTTGGCAGGAATCTCTCGTGCGGCCAGCACATCTTTGATGTTACTGGATAGGCCTTTTTTAAAGGTCGCGCAGAGAGCCTCGTTATTCCAAGATAATTCGGAAGCAAGAGTACGAAATTGGATGGCGTACTCGCCTACTGAAGAATTAGCCTGGACCAGGTTCAGCAGGGCAGTCTTGGCAGAAGAAGCTCGGGCTGGTTCCTCGAAGACACTACGGACTTCCGCGAAGAAGGACTGGACTGTGGCTGTGGCAGGATCATTGCGGTCCCAGAGCGGTGTGGCCCAAGACAAGGCCTTTCCTGAAAGAAGGCTCACTACGAACGCCACCTTAGACCGTTCTGTAGGAAACAAGTCCGACAACATCTCCATATGCAGGGAACATTGAGACAAAAATCCACGCCAGAGTCTAGAGTCCCCATCAAATTTGTCCGTCAGGGACAAGCGGAGGCTAGGAGCGGCCACTCGCTGCGGAGGAGGTGCAGGAGCTGGCGGAGGAGATGGTTGCTGCTGTAACAGAGGCAGAAGTTGCTGTAACATGGCGGTCAACTGCGACAGCTGCTGTCCTTGTTGGGCAATCTGCTGCGATTGCTGAGCGACCACCGTGGGAAGGTCAGCGAGACTGGGCAGCGGCACCTCAGCGGGATCCATGGCCGGATCTACTGTCACGATTCGGCTTACAGGTTGTGGATCCACTGTGTCAGCGAGGGATTGGCGTGGACCGTGCTGGTGGACCGGTTCTAAGAGGCTACTGGTGTTCACCAGAGCCCGCCGCAAAGCGGGATGGTCTTGCTGCGGCAGTAGCAACCAGGTCGTATCCACTAGCAACGGCTCAACCTCGCTGACTGCTGAGAAGGCGTGGGACAGAAGGACTAGGCAGAGGCAAGGTCAGACGTAGCAGAAGGTCGGGGCAGGCGGCAAGGTTCGTAGTCAATATGGATAGCAGGAGATCAGGTAACACAGGCTTGGACAACACTAAATGCTTTCACTGGCACAAGGCAACAAGATCCGGCAAGGGAGTGCAGGGGAAGTGATGTGATATAGCCAGGGAGCAGGTGGAAGCCAATTAAGCTAATTGGGCCAGGCACCAATCATTGGTGCACTGGCCCTTTAAGTCTCAGAGAGCTGGCGCGCGCGCGCCCTAGAGAGCGGAGCCGCGCGCCAGCACATGACAGCCGGGGACCGGGACGGGTAAGTGACTTGGGATGCGATTCGCGAGCGGGCGCGTCCCGCTGTGCGAATCGCATCCCCGCCGGCAATGTCAGTGCAGCGCTCCCGGTCAGCGGGTCTGACCGGGGCGCTGCAGGGAGAGAGACGCCGTGAGCGCTCCGGGGAGGAGCAGGGACCCGGAGCGCTCGGCGTAACACCCATATTAGTTTAGTCGCGCGTCTCTGCACCCTTTCCAGCTCTGCAGTGTCCCTTTTATGGACAGGTGCCCAAAACTAAACAGCATATTCCAGGTGAGGCCGTACCAATGCTTTATAAAGGGGGAGTATTATGTCTCTGTCCCTTGAGTCCATGCCTCTTTTGATACATGACAATATCCTGCCGGCTTTGGAATCAGCAGCCTGACATTGCATGCTATTCTGTAGTCTGTGATCTACAAGTACACCCAGATCCTTCTCTACCAGTTACTCTGACAGTTTAATCCCCCCTAAGACATACGATGCATGCAGGTTATTAGTACCCAGATGCATAACTTTACATTTATCCACATTGAACCTCATTTGCCAAGTGGATGCCCAGACACTTAGTCTATCCAAGTCATCTTGTAACTTATGCACATCCTCTATAGACTGTACCGTGCTACAAAGCTTGGTGTCATCTGCAAAGATAGAAACAGAGCTGTTAATACCATCCTCTATATCATTGATAAATAAATTAAACAACAGCGGGCCCAGTACTGAACCTTGGGGTACACCACTAATAACCAAGGACCAATCAGAGTACGAATCATTGACCACCACTCTCTGGGTACGATCCATGAGCCAGTGTTCAATCCAGTTACAAACTAAAATTTCCAAACCCAAAGACCTTAACTTACCTGTCAGACGTCTATGAGGGACAGTATCAAACGCTTTAGCAAAATCCAGAAACACTATATCCACAGCCATTCCTCTGTCAAGGCTTCTACTCACCTCTTCATAAAAGCAAATTAGATTGGTTTGACAACTTCTATCCTTAGTAAACCCATGCTGGCTATCACTTATAATACTATTATCCCCTATGTATTCCTGTATGTAATCCCTTATAAGTCCTTCAAACAATTTACCCACAATGCACGTTAAACTTACCGGTCTAGAGTTTCCTGGGGAAGACCTAGAGCCCTTTTTGAAGATTGACACCACATTCGCCTTGCACCAGTCCCTTGGCACAATACCAGACACCAGAGAATCTCTAAATATCATGAACAGGGGTACAGATATTACTGAACTTACCTCTCTAAGAACTCTTGGGTGTAGTCCATCTGGCCCTGGAGATTTACTTACATTTATATCACTTAACTTACCTTGTACCATCTCTACATTAAGCCAGTTCAGTACATTACATGATGTGTTACCAGCACTGACCTGGCCAATGTCAGCTCCTTTTTCCATAGTGTATACAGAACTAAAGAACCCATTCAGTAGCTCCGCTTTCTCTTGATCGCCTGTGACAACCACCCCATTATCATTATTAAGGGGTCCTACATGCTCTGTCCTTGGTTTTTTTGCATTTATATATCTAAAAAAATATTTAGGATTAGTTTTGCTTTCTTTGGCCACCTGTCTCTCGTTTAGAATTTTTGCTGTTTTTATTACATTTTTACAGATTTTTTTTTTATTTAACTGTTTATTTATCGTTTTATCAATACAATTTTCAATTCAGTAAAATAGAAAAATAACAAAGAAAGAAAAATCTTGCAGCAGCAAGAATAGAGTTCATTGTCAAAGCGTATATGCAATATTGTAACAAGAACCCTACAACTAGGTAGCTTGAAGCAATTGCCATGTTTCTATAGGAATTGAGTTGCAGATTTATAGATTATCTACAATACATTCAAATCCGTGAGAGTGTATTAGGTAGGAACATAGCAATCTATATTATTTTGGTTAGATTCCAGAAACGGAATAAAGAAAATGAAAAGAAGAAGGAAAAGAAAGAAAAAATAAATAAAAGATAAAAATAATAAAAATAAAGTACCTGTTTGACCAAGATATGAAATATAGAATACATCCATGCCTATGCGACCTCTTCCGACTCTCCTCCATTCAGTGTTGGTTATCGTCTTCTATATAATCATCCCATTCCTTCCAAGTTTCGTAGAAATGAGAAAGCCTGTTATCTGTCATTGCAGAGTGATATTCCATCTGCCTAACTTCCAGAATCCTATTGGTTAGGGCTTGTACGGATGGAGGGGTAGGCTTTTTCCATTCTTTGGCTATCAAACACTTTGCAGCCGTGAGTATGGAATGGAATAATCTGAGTTTTTTTTTTCTAATACCAGGGGGGGGCACATTTAAGAGATAATTGATTGGGTTCAGATGTATCTTCAGTTTCAGGATCTTCCCTATTAAAGACTGCACTTCCAACCAAAAATGACGCAGGGAGGGACAATCCCAAAATATGTGTGGTAGTGTACCTAACTCCATACTACACCTCCAGCAACTAGAATTATTTTGTGGATAAAGTTTGTTTAATACTTCCGGTGTGTGATACCACTGAAAGAGAATTTTGTATTGATTTTCTTTATGTATTACGCAGGAAGAAGACTTCGCTGCTCTATCCCATATAGTTTGCCATGTGGCTCTTGGAATTTCATAGCCTAAATATTCTTCCCATTTTGTCATGTAGGGGTGTTTCCAATTATCTTGATATATGAAAGAATGTAAAATATTGTAAATGGAGGATATCAAACCTCTCGTGGTGGTCTCACCCCTACACAACAACTCAAAGGATGTTGGTTTAGGGAAAGCAGCTTCAGGTGAGCTTAACCCTGCATGTGAAGTGACGGTTTGGAGAAAGTTTTGTGTGTCATTAGGAAGATTAAACTTGTCACTAAGGGCTTGAAAGGTTAGGAATGTTCTTTTGATCGGGTCCACTAGATCTGCAAAGTGAAACAACCCAGCCTCTACCCAGGGGGAAATGATATCTACATCATTACTATCAGGAATAGAGGGATTAAAAATAAAGGGAGTTAAAAGGGAGTTGGGGACATTAATGAATATTTAGTCCTGACAGTTTCCCATATTTTTAATGTGGTTCTCATCGGGCCAAGTGTTTTAGATTGACCTGATAGTTTGAGTCCCATATCAAAGCACATAAATGGACCGGGGCCGACCACAGCTTCTCTATGTCCGTCCATTTATTATATGCCCGAAATTGTGACCATGATGGAATATTTTTAAGGTGAACTGAATAATAATAGTCAAAGACGTCTGGCAGTGCTAGTCCTCCATAGTTCTTTTTGGCCGTCAAGACAGACAACGCCACCCTGTGGCGTCCCCCCCTCCAAACAAACCTGAGGATGGATGATTGAAAGCCCCTTAATGCTCCCCTAGGTATTAATACTGGCAAAGTTTCTAATAAATAAAGGAATCTGGGCAATACTGACATTTTGACTGCTGCAATCCTGTCAATAAGGGATATCGGGAGACCAGACCATTTTTCCATCTGGGATTTGATGTCTTTAAAGAATTGAGGAAAATTATGTTTGTAAAGGGCAGAGTATTTAGAGGTAATGCGTACACCTAAATAGGTAATAGCGTTATCCTGCCATCTATACGGATAATTTAGTTTAAGAAGAGAAAGTTGGGTGTCAGGTATGTTAATGGGTAAGGCTTCTGTTTTACCTTCATTTATCTTATATCCTGACATACGGCTATAAGTGTGGATAATGGATTGGAGGGAAGGTAGTGAGGTCAGGGGAGTAGAGATGGCTAGCAATACGTCATCAGCAAATAGCGCTATCTTATAATCTCTATGTTTTACCACTATCCCCTTAACATCAGGATAGAGGACATCCCTGTCTTGTCCCATTATGAATTTTTATTTTTTGAGATGTGGCGTGAGGGAGTCTAACTCGTGCCGTTGGGGATGAGTATAGGTGTGAGATCGCTGTCATAAACGGTCCCGAGACTCCAAAAGCTCGCAAGGTAGATTCCATAAAAGGCCAACTTAAGCGATCAAACGCTTTTTCCGCGTCTAAACTTAACACAAGTCCAGAGGACTTAGTCCTATTTATTACCTCAATGAGATCGACCGTGCGTCTAGTGTTATCTCCAGCTTGTCTATTTAAGGTGAAACCTACTTGGTCTTTATCTATTAATTTCGGAAGAATTAAGCTAAGTCTGTTGGCCAGTATTTTTGTAAATAACTTCAAGTCCGAGTTCAATAGTGAAATTGGTCTATAACTAGCACATTCCGAAGGATCCTTACCGAATTTCGGAATGACTGTGATGTAAGATTCTAACATATTTGACGGAATGGGAGTTTCACCTAAGAAGGAGTTGAAAAGGGAGATCATATGTGGAAGTAAGATTTCAGAAAAAGTTTTATAATAAGAGTATGGAAGGCCATCTGGGCCAGGAGACTTGCCATTTGGTAGTTCTTTAATAGTATCTATTATTTCTTCCTGAGAAAATTCTCTGTTTAGATTGGTCAAATCCGATATAGTCATTTTAGGGAGCTTACAGGAATCAAGGTACTTTTTTAATATAGAATCTCTGGTGGTGTGATCTGAGGGTAGTTGGGAAGGTAAATTGTATAAATTAGAATAATATTCCTGAAAAATATTGGCAATTTGTGTTGGATCATAGTGCAATTGTCCCTGGGAATTTTTTATAGCAAAAGGATTTTATTGTGTCTTTTGTGAGTTTAGCTGTGCGGCCAATAGGGTATGAGGTTTATTCGCTTTACTGTAATATGTATGTCTAGTATAAGTTAGCATTTTCTCCACCTGGGCGATTTCACCGTCCTTCAACTGATTTCGTATGAGCACAATCTGTTTTAACCTTCTCAAGGAGGGGTATAAGACCATTCCATCCTCCATTTTTTTTAGTTTCTTTTTTAGCTCATTCGTAAGAGACGCAGAATTCTTTTTCAGCCGAGAAGACAGCGAAATACAGTGTCCCCTTATGACTGCCTTATGTGCCTCCCATAGGGTATGACTGTTTGTAACACTACCCTCATTCCTTTCAAAGTAATCTTTAAGACACCCTCCAATGGAATCTCTATATTCTAATTTCTTTATTAACAATTCATTCAGTCTCCAATGGCAGGTTTTTCTAGGCGTTGTAGTTGATTTTAATTCCATTATCACTGGAGCATGGTCTGACCATGTTATAGGGAGTATTTTAACATTGTCAACTAATTTGAGGCCTAAAAGATTCCCAAAGAAGGTGTCTATTCTAGAGTGGGTGGAATGAGGATGTGAGAAAAATGTAAACTCTCTGCTATTGGGATTACTTATCCTATAGAGGTAAAAAAAATGGTATTTTCTCACAAGTTTCCGGAAGGCAGTGGAAAGTCGTATTACTGCTGAGGACGGTGTGTTATGTAGTACTGAATGTCTATCGGTTGTACTCGAGAATGGGATGTTAAAGTCCCCTCCAATTATCAATGTTGTTGGAAGTAACGTTTCCAGTTTGAAAAATATATTATTCAGGAATGTTATCTGGGATGAATTGGGTGCGTACGTGTTACATATTGTGAGAGGGACTCCTGTCAGTGTACCCGAGACTATAACCCATCTCCCATTAGGATCTAACATTGTGTTTGAAAGCTGAAAAGGACATGTGCGGGATATCAACACAGCCACTCCACCCCTTTTTTTATCCTGTGTAGCAGAAAATACTGTGGGATAGTATCTAGATGCAAATTTAAAAGAACACGATTCATCATGATGCGTTTCTTGGATAGGGGCTATATCTATTTTTTTAGATTTTAGATCTTTTAAAAGAAGACGTCTGTCACGATTCGGCTAGCTGGTTGTGGATCCTCTGTGTCAGCGAGGGATTGGCGTGGACCGTGCCGGTGGACCAGTTCTAAGATGCTACTGGTATTCACCAGAGCCCGCCGCAAAGCGGGATGGTCTTGCTGCGGCGGTAGCAACCAGGTCGTATCCACTAGCAACGGCTCAACCTCGCTGACTGCTGAGAAGGCTTGGGACAGAAGGACTAGGCAGAGACGAGGTCAGACGTAGCAGAAGGTCGGGGCAGGCGCCAAGATTCGTAGTCAATATGGCAATAGCAGGAGGTCAGGAACACAGTATGGACAAACACAGTAAAGCTTTCTCAAGGCACTAAGGCAACAAGATCCGGCGAGGGAGTGCAGGGGAAGTGAGGTATAAGTAGGGAGTGCACAGGTGCAAGCTAATCAAGGTTATTGGGCCAGGCACCATCATTGGTGCACTGGCCCTTTAAATCTCAGAGCGCTGGCGCGCGCGCGCCCTAGAGAGCGGAGCCGCGCGCGCCAGAGCATGACAGCCGGGGACCGGGACAGGTAAGTGACCTGGGATGCGACTCGCGGGCGGGCGCGTCCCGCTATGCGAATCGCATCCCCGCCGGCCATGTCAGTGCAGCGCTGCAGGGACCGGGGCGCTGCAGGGAGAGAAACGTCGCGAGCGCTTCGGGGAGGAGCAGGGACCCGGAGCGTTCGGCGTAACAGTACCCCCCCCTTAGGTCTCCCCCTCTTTTTGTTGGGATGTCGCTCCACAGAGGACGAGGACATCGGGAGCGACTGTAGAGTCTCCCTCCGGGGGACAGCGAAGTCCTGGGTATGCCCATGCATGGCAGACAGTCCAGAAGGAGTGGGAATGGGGAGGGGGGGGCAGAGGGTGAGGCTTGACACGGGGCAGAGTGTCACCAGGACGGGGACTATGAGGAGGCACGGCACAGTCCTGACAGGCCTTGGGGAGACCAGGCACAGGAGGGGACACTGAGGACCGACAGACGGGGCTGGGAGCAGATGTGAGGCACTCCTTGCGGCAAGCAGGACCCCAATTCTTGATCTCCCCGGTGGTCCAGTCAAGGGTGGGAGAATGGTGCTGGAGCCATGGCAGACCGAGGAGGATTTCAGAGGTACAGACGGGCAAAACCAAAAATTCAATTTCCTCGAGATGCGGTCCAATGTTCATAAGCAGGGGCACTGTGCGATAACGCACAGTGCAATGCAGCTTGATCCCGTTGACCGAAGAAATATAGAGCGGCTTGATGAGACGGGTCACCGGGATGCAGTACGTATCAAGCAAAGAGGCCAGAATAAAATTTCCAGAAGAACCAGAGTCCAAGACGGCCACAGCAGAGAAGGAGGAGTTGGCAGAAGGAGAAATCCGTACGGGCACAGAGAGAGAAGGAGAAGCAGACTCCATGCCCAGAGACGCCAGGCCCACATGAGCCGGTTGCGTGCGTGCATTTTCCAGACGTGGAGGACGAATAGGGCAATTCACCAAGAAATGTTCGGTACTAGCGCAGTACAGACATAGATTTTTATCCCTACAGCGAGACCTCTCTTCAATAGTCAGGCGAGACCGATCTACTTGCATAGGCTCCTCGGCGGGAGGCACAGGGGTAGATTGCAAGGGATACCAAGAGAGAGGTGCCCAGGGATTAAGGTCTTTTTCCTGGCGGAGTTCCTGGTGCCTTTCCGAAAAACGCATGTCAATGCGGGTGGCCAAATGGATAAGTTCATGCAGGTTGGCAGGAATCTCTCGTGCGGCCAGCACATCTTTGATGTTACTGGATAGGCCTTTTTTAAAGGTCGCGCAGAGAACCTCGTTGTTCCAAGATCATTCGGAAGCGAGAGTACGAAATCGGATGGCGTACTCGCCTACTGAAGAATTACCCTGGACCAGGTTCAGCAGGGCAGTCTCGGCAGAAGAAGCTCGGGCTGGTTCCTCGAAGACACTGCGAACCTCAGAGAAGAAGGAGTGTACAGAGGCGGTGACAGGGTCATCGCAGTCCCAGAGTGGTGTGGCCCAAGACAAAGCCTTCCCAGACAGGAGACTGACCACGAAAGCCACCTTCGACCGTTCTGTAGGAAATTGGTCCGACAACATCTCCAAATGTAGGGAACATTGTGACAGAAAACCACGGCAGAGTCTAGAGTCCCCATCAAATTTGTCCGGCAGGGACAAGCGGAGGTTAGGAGCGGCCGCTCGCTGCGGAGGAGGTGCAGGAGCCGGCGGAGGAGAAGGTTGTTGCTGTTGCAGCTGCTGTAGCTGTGACTGAAGTCGCTGTAGCTGTGGCTGAAGTTGCTGAAGCTGTGACTGAAGTTGCTGTGTCATGGTGGTCAAGTATGACAACTGGTTTTCTTGTTGGGCGATCAGTCGGGATTGCTGGGCGACCAGCGTGGATATATCAGCGATACTTGGCAGTGGCACGTCAGCGGGATCCATGGCCGGATCTACTGTCACGATTCGGCTAGCTGGTTGTGGATCCTCTGTGTCAGCGAGGGATTGGCGTGGACCGTGTCGGTGGACCGGTTCTAAGATGCTACTGGTATTCACCAGAGCCCGCCGCAAAGCGGGATGGTCTTGCTGCGGCGGTAGCAACCAGGTCGTATCCACTAGCAACGGCTCAACCTCGCTGACTGCTGAGAAGGCGTGGGACAGAAGGACTAGGCAGAGACAAGGTCAGACGTAGCAGAAGGTCGGGGCAGGCGCCAAGATTCGTAGTCAATATGGCAATAGCAGGAGGTCAGGAACACAGTATGGACAAACACAGTAAAGCTTTCTCAAGGCACTAAGGCAACAAGATCCGGCGAGGGAGTGCAGGGGAAGTGAGGTATAAGTAGGGAGTGCACAGGTGCAAGCTAATCAAGGTTATTGGGCCAGGCACCATCATTGGTGCACTGGCCCTTTAAATCTCAGAGCGCTGGCGCGCGCACGCCCTGAAGAGCGGAGCCGCGCGCGCCAGAGCATGACAGCCGGGGACCGGGACAGGTAAGTGACCTGGGATGCGATTCGCGGGCGGGCGCGTCCCGCTATGCGAATCGCATCCCCGCCGGCCATGTCAGTGCAGCGCTCCCGGTCAGCGGGTCTGACCGGGGCGCTGCAGGGAGAGAAACGCCGCGAGCGCTTCGGGGAGGAGCAGGGACCCGGAGCGCTCGGCGTGACAACGTCTTTTCACATCTGTATTTAAGCCCTTTACATTGAGTGTTAAAAAACGCGTCATGGTGAATATGAATCAGGGGAATTCATAATAATGTTCAGTTTCCTACCCCTGATGATCATTGTTGCTAGAGGTAAAGTTCCAGAACGGATCTCCCTAAGTAGACTGGAATCGTCAGGCCTTTCACTGAGACGATCTGATGGAGGAGGTTGGGTCGCACAGGCATGTTGTACTAGTAGAAAAGAAGAAAAGATTAATAGGGAAGAATACAAATCATAAATAGTAAACATATAGATGACTAACATTAGATACAATTCTGTAAATCCAAGGGATAAACCCTTTAGTCTTAAGTTACTGGTAGAGGAAATTACCACCTTCAGCTGAAAAAGCTCAAGGGAACACATTACCACCTCAACTTATGGGGAACAGTGGGTGGGCAATCCAAAGCAAGACTTAGAACTGTCTACTTATCGTCTTCACCTCTCGTCACCCTCCACCCCTTATGTTAAACTTTCCCAACATCTGACCAAATAAACAGATAACCTGATTATGTAACTAAATTCTGCATGGTTAAGCCAGATATTGGGTATCAAAAATTAAGCGGTTATATACTAGAAAAACATTTGTAATTATATATTTTTTGGCCTTAAATACTTATTGTAATTCTAATAGTAACTCCTGTTTGACTAAAGAAACATTTTGGATAATCTATACCCTAATGGTAACTGTAAACAGGGAAACTACTCTTCTCCTCTCGAATACCCCTCATCTAAGCAGATAATCTCAGCATACTTATGATCCAATAAAATGTCCTCTTAGAGCTCAAGTCGTAGGTTCATTTCTATAATGTCCACGAAAAAATATGGAACGCTTCACGAATTTGCGTGTCATCCTTGCGCAGGGGCCATGCTAATCTTCTCTGTATCGTTCCAATTTTAGTATATGTGCTGCCAAAGCAAGCACTTACAGATTTTATTAAGCTCTTTGTACTGTTTAAATGTTATTGCTGACCCATCAGATTTGTATTTTTTGAAGGCTATTTTTTTGTTGTTTATTGCTCTTTTAACATCATGTGTCAGCCATGTAGGATTTAGTTTTAATCGTTTATATTTGTTCCCCTTTGGTATATATTTAGATGTATAGTTATTTAGAGTTGATTTAAAGATGTCCCATTTACCTTCTGTGTAGGAAGTGAGTGTAGGCATGCGTTAATAGGGGATAAGATTTCTAGGGGCGGAGTACCCCTTTAAGAAATTAAAAAGTTAGTGTAGGCATGCCTTACAAGCAGGTAGAAAAAGAACAGTTGGGAGAAATTGCAGGATGCAAAGCAAAGTTTTGTTGGGACAGATTTTGGGTGTGTTCTCGCCCATTAAAAAATTTACTTTAGGGGGGCGTGTCTAGCCATGGTTGTATGAGGACGTGCTGCTGAGGAGCTCCTGCCTGCCGTTAGCTATTTTTGCCCTTCTTGTGCTGTGCCTATGGGGAATAGATCAAGGAACAAAAAGAAGAAGGTCTCTGGCATCCCCCCACCACTTCCCATGTCTCTCGACACTTACTTTACCCGGGCCCAGCCCTCCCGCACGGGGACCCCGCTGCCTGCTCTGATGCCCGGCGCCATCTTGGAACAGCGGAGCGGTACACGCACGGCCCCTCCGACAGCCACGGCTCTGATACAAGGCCGCACTGAAGAGGAGTGCGCCCGCCCTCGGGATCATCACTGCTCACCTCCGGAGCGTTCCGGTGCTCCTCCGGCCATCCCTTCTGAAGCGCTGCGTCCTCCGGCTCTCCCAGGCAGCAAGATGGCGGCACGCAGCAGGCCCACCTTCCTGATGTGGCTCCCGCTCTGCTTGTGTGCGGTCTAGAGCCTGGACCCTCACGGAACCAGGTAAGAGGAACCCCTGAGAGACCCCCAGCCATGGAGGTGCTTCCTGTCAGCGGTCCCTTCACATTGGACTTGCTCACAGGGGATATCCTGTTAACCCCCACGGTACCTCACCTACAGCCTCCCCTAGGCCCATCCCCACCCTCCTGGAGGGGCACTACGGCTATGCTGCATCTGGATGTCCCTCTCCGGAGACCCGAGGGGGCTTCTCCCCCAGGGTCTCCCCAAGTACCTCCTACAGCCACCATCTCTATTACCTGCTGGCCTGGTAGCTAGGTCACCTTCCCCCCCCATGGGTGTCTGGCTCTTCCTGGGCTGCTGGCTCACATTCTGCCTCATCATCTCCTGCAGGGTCTGCACTAGCTGCCTCCCCTCCGGCCTCTGCACCTTCCAGCCAGGGGCCATCACCCTCGCCCCCTCCTGGCCCTCAACTGCCTCCCACACACCAGGAGGTAGCCTGCAGCTTGGATGCCACCCCACCACTTTTCCGCTCTTTATGCATTGTGATGTGGTAGTGCCTCCTGCCATTGCGGCCTCTGCTCCTATCACTCTGGCCGACCTACAGTCGTTGGTACAGTCTCTCCCAACTAAAGATGATATCTCTACACTGACCCGACAGGTGGTCCTCGAATGCAAGCAAGAATTTGCACAACTGCGTTCAGAACTTTCCTCTGTGTCCGCCAGGGTGGAGACCGTGGAGGCGGCACAGGACTCTACTTTAACCTCCCTTCAGGCTTTGCAGGCTGTAGTGAGTGGCCACACTGACCAATTGTTCCATCTTCAGCAACACTTGGATGATATTGAAAATCGTAGCCGCAGGAACAACATCAGAATCCGTGGTTTGCCAGAGGCGGTGTCATCTGGGGAGCTGTGGGAGGCCCTTCCTGCTATTTTCAATGACCTCCTAGACAGGCCTCCTGAGGCGCACATAGAGATGGACCGAGCACATAGAGCTCTGCGCCCACAAAGCTCTGACGACCGCAATCCAAGAGACGTAATCTGCCGGATACACTTTTATGCCCTGAAGGAGGACATTTTGCGACGTGCGAGAAGACGTCGACAGATCACCTACAAGGACGTCCCTGTCCAGTTGTACCCCGATCTCTCACGCCATACACTGGCCCAATGAGCTGCTCTTAAGCCCCTTCTGCAGGTCCTGCGTGACAGGGACTTTCCGTACCGCTGGGGTTTTACTTTCTCCCTCACAGTGCGCAATAGGGGGCGCGTGGTGTCCCTGCGCTCTCCGGAGGATCTTCCCAGCTTTCTCCAAGCCCTGGATTTACCTGAGGTGGTGCTTCCGGAATGGCCTATGTTGCATTCCCCTCCGTTCCAACGGCCAGTCCCGCCCCCTACTTCACCTCCGGCGAGAGCCCCTCGCTCTGGACTCCCTCCTAGAGACTCTCGCGGACCCCGAGTGGCCCCTCAGTCTCGCCAGTCGCAGCTGCCCTCGGTGGCTGCTGCTTCTCGTAGGGCCTCGCAACCTCCCATTTGATCTTTCCACTAGAAATGTGCTATTTAGCAGTTGATTGCTCATTTTTATTAATGTTATCTTCTGGTGCTACTGATAGTTGCCATTTGGGGATTTGGGATTATTGTATTAGAAACTGTAATGTCACTATTCTCTCCCCAGTGCTTCTAATTGTGCTTTTTGTATCTTTTTCCCCCTTTTCATCTGACTCATTTTCATTGTCCTCTAGCACTTTTGGGCTCTTTTCAGCTACTGTTACATATTCAGCAGTGTAGTGGGTTCTGTCTCTCTCGCTACCTGATTAAATTTACCCCCCTATAGGTATGGGGCTCCTGGGGACGATCTGGTCCTTGGGACTTCTTCCCTCCTTTACTACTTATTGTTCTTGTTAGTTTCCACAGCAGTAGTCTCTTCTCTCTGTCTGTCTACTGCTTATTTCGTTACCCCTCTTTTTTCTTTTCTTCTTTCTCTTCTCTCTTGTTTTGTTGGTCTGTCTTGTGTAGGTGTTTGCTGCTCTTGTTGTGTACTTGTTCTCCTTTTGTGTTGCTCCTTTTTGTTTTTCCCCCTTGTCTTATCCCTGTGTTTTGTTTCCCCCCCCCTTTTTTTTTTAATCTGACCCCCTATAATAGCACCTCATTCCTGTACTAACTTAGGTTTTTTGTTTTCTCTCGGTTTCTCTGAGTTTCTCATGGCAGATCTCAAGATTATTTCTTTTAATGCCAAAGGTCTCAACACCCCGGAAAAAAGGGCTCAGATCCTTCACCATTGTCACAAGCAACGGGCTCATCTGACACATTTTAAGGTAGGCCACACACCCTCTCTCAAACATCCACACTACACCTCCTGGTTCTGTGCTGACAATCCTCTGTCCAGATCCTGTGGGGTGGCGATCGCCATTCACAAGTCTCTTCCCCATCAGGTTCTGAACTGTACGATTGCCCCGGATGCACGTTACTTTATCTTTTCTTTAAGTATTGGGGGACACGAATTCACGATTCTTAATGTCTACTGCCCGAATCTCCAACAGATCCCCTTTTTGCTTGACTTTATTGATGTTGCTCTCTCGCTTCTTAGGAGCACTGTTGTCTTATGTGGTGACCTTAATCTTACTTTGCGAGGAGGTAGAGGAAGAAGGACCAACGATAATCCAGGCGCTGCTAGCTCAAAAATACCGGAGGCAATGGGTTATAGATGAAAGATCCTTGAGATCTATGCAAAAAAGCATATCACCCACGATATAATCTGGGTACTGTAGTGCGAGTCGCTGCTATGCCGATGGGTTGCAGGAGGAAACAAGTCGTCCTGGGAGTCAATATTAGAAGTAGAGCAGGAAAAAACCCTCAGGTATGGCGCTGCAGACACTTGTAGACAGATGAGGCGGATACCAAAGGTAATAGGAAAGTCCTCAGCAGGACATTTTATTTAAAAAAAACAATAAAATGGACAAGATGACGCTTTTCGAGGGTAAACCCCTCTTCATCAGATCAGCATAACATACATAGGACACATGGCAAGTTTAAATACAATGTGAACAGGCGCCAAAAACGCAAAGTGGGCGTGGCTAGAATGGTCAAAGGTCACTACAGGTGTTGCCCTTACACACCTAGCATAGAATCAACAATCAACAATCAACATTTACGAAGGGCGGAGTTACTAGCCCTACCCCGTGACAAAAGGGGCGGAACATGATAAATAGGCAGCGCGATTAGAACTAGAAAAACACTCATAGGGGTGGGCTAAAAGTTAAGGGCCTACAGCAGTTGCAAATGGACTGCCAGAAATAATAAAATGTAAAGAAAAAGAGGGGGGGGGAATAAGGAGGGGGAGAGGAAAAGGGAGATTAATAGAAATGGATCATAGACCCATGATTATCAGATGAAGCGTGTCTAGAGAGCCATAATAAATCAGGGCATAGGGGTAACATAACCAAAATGTAAGAATATATGAGTGGTAACAGAACCATAGCTGTCTATGACAAGTATACACATAGAAGTGTAGAATAAAATAGATAAGATGGTTTTAATATAATGATAATAAGACCGGACGTAAGGGGGCAATAAATCACCTACAACCTCGTCGAAAAGAGTGTGACATATAAAGCAGAAGCCCAAATGTCTATGGTAAATTAGATAAAAGAATAACAGTATATAGGAAAATACGGTAAAAAATTGATATAAAATGAAAGTAAAGATATAAATGTAAATATTATAAATATGGATATAAATCTATATATGTATAAAATTCATGGATATAAAATCAATATTAACATAAGGGAAATCAATATAAATATAAATGTCATAAATATAAAATTTAGAGATATGGAGTAAACAAACCCATTATAAATACGCAGTGTTGGGATGTTAGTAAAACCACATAGAAGCACACGGTAAATAAGATGCAAAATATGTTAAAATGTAAACACTCGATAAATTAGTGAGTAAATATTTGACCAAAAGTATATATAACAAATATTGAGTAATTGATACAAGAGAAACAGATAACCCTGTGGACAGATAATAATAATATTGGTGAGGATTACAGGGAGCATTCAATAAGTTCATTAAGGCCTCCGGGTGCAAGAGTTTTGAGTTTATAGATCCAAAAGTTCTCTCTTTTCCTCAATGTACTGAATCTTTGCGGGTCCTCTTTTGAGATGCCTTCAATAGGTGTAACCGTAATGCATCGGAAATCTTGCTTGTGTACCTGAAGCAGGTGTCTGGAGACACTGTGTAGCAAGAAACCATGAACGGTGTTGCTACGATGTTTGTTAATTCTTTCCCGTAGGCAACGGATGGTACGGCCCACATATTGGAGTTTGCAAGGGCATTCCAGTAGATATATCACATATTGAGAGGAACAGTTTAAAAAGGTTTTGATATTAAAATGCTCGCCTGTTTTGGTGGACGTGAATTTTTTAAAGCGATTATTAATACTGGCACAACATTTACATCTTGTGATGCCACATTGATAGCTACCTATACTGGTCAAAAAATTATTAGTCTGGCCAGAAGTAGCAGCTCTTAGTCTGCTAGGGGCGACTATATTGCGTAGAGTGCGCCCACGTCTAAAAGTGACAGAGGGTTTGTGGGGTAGAATGTCACATAGGTAGGGATCTTTTAATAGGATCGGCCAGTGTTTGGATAGAATTTCCTTAACCTGCGTATGTTCCCGTGTGAAGGTGGTAATAAAATTGGAGGACCAGTCATAGTTTTTGGAATTGTTGCGAGTTGTTTTACACAGACATTCGGCTTGTGTCTGTAAGCTGGCCTTCTTGTATGCCGACTCTATAATGGCCTTAGGATATTTCTTCGCTTTAAAGCGAGTTTTAAGAGTGTTGCTCTGGAGTTTGAAATCTTCCAAAGAAGAGCAGTTCTGTCTAATCCGCTTGAACTGACCTTACGGGATGTTAGAAATCCATTTTTTGTAATGGGAGCTAGAAAAGTCCAAATAGCTATTGCTATCTACCTCCTTGAAAAAAGTGCGAGTGCTTAGTCTATTGGCTTCGTCATGAAATACGACAACATCTAGGAATTCTGCATTATTGTGAAAGATATTATGAGTAAAATGAAGTCCCCATGTGTTGGTATTAAGATCATTTAAAAACTCTTCAAGCTGTGGGGAGCTCCAAATCTGACCCACTCCGTTTTTTTCACGTGTTGTCTTCTGAGGGCTTATTGCCCCTTGCTGACATACGTCCAGTTGAACCTCCCCATCCCCGTAAGCCTTTTGAATACATACAACTAAAACATTTCTACTCTTCGGTGTCACGCTCGGCCCACCTGCATCGGGAGTTAACTCCCTTTGAGGGACTTTGCATGGCCCCCTCCTTGCCCCCCCCCCACACCATAGGGTTTCTGTACAGATTGTTGCTTACTCAACACACCTCTTCTTTGCCCTCCTTCTGTAGCGCTTGGGAGGCGGACCTCGGCTCTCAGTTCTCCCCGGAGCAATGGCAGAAATGCTTTCACCTTTCAAATAAGTCAATCATACCTAACAGATCACAAGAGACGAACTACAAAATACTCTCCTGCTGGTATAGGACTCCGGAGCAGTTGCATCGATGGTACCCATCAGTCTCTGACCTTTGTTGGCGTTGTGGACAAGCGACTGATAAGATGTTGCACATCTGGTGGAGTTGTCCCTCACTGCGTCCATTCTGGACTTCAGTACGCTCTATCACTCACGATATCATCGGTGTGACTCTTCCGGATTCCCCTGAGGCAGTCCTGCTCTTTATGTTTGACATTTCTGCTACTTCCTTCCGGAAATCTCTCTTGCGCTATTTTCTGCAGGCTGCTAAGTCAGTTATTCCCCGTAAATGGAGGTCTTCCACGCCCCCGACTGTTGGGGAATGGCTTGCAGAGGTGAATTATTTTCAGCACATTGAGGAGTTAATTGCCTTGACCCCTGCAGAAAATGAAAGATGTACCAAAACGTGGTATGATTGGTCATCCTTCCAGTCTACCTCCGAGTACCGTGACCTATTGGCCTTGGGATCCTCTGTGACGCCATGACCCTTTTTTGGCTACGCTTTCTCTCGTCTGTCTTGGTAACCTTCCCGCCCTACTTCCCTTGTTGTTTCTTGTCTGTCTGTAAGACCCTTGTCTCTGTATGTTGTCATGTCTGCCTGTTTCTGTGTTTTACATACCCTCTTATTTTTCTGTTCTTCACTTTTTATCTATATCCCTCTATTCTTTCCCTTCTGAACCTTGCCGCTTTAGCATTGATGTGGTTATTACGTATTCTAAGTTGGTGTTCCTTGTTGAGTATACTGATTGCTTTGACATGATGTCCTTCCTGTCTGTTGAGCGAGTAACGGACTCCCTAGTGCTGACCGCACTTTCTGCCATGCACGGTCTTTATGACTTATTCTGTTTTTTTATCTTGCATTGAGGCCATGCTTAACACCTTGTGCCTCTGTCACTGTCTTGCCTTGTTATTGTTTTTTTGTTTATTGAAAATTATTGAAAATTAATAAAGATTTTGAATGGCCCATAGCAACCAATCAGATCGCTTCTTTCCCTTTTCATTTTTAAACGTGGTGTCCCGGTACAGGACTTGGTCCTGTCCCTGTCTAAAGTCCCCTCAGCCAGAGTTCCTTCACTCTCATAGGGCACTCTTGCAGGGCTTACCCCTGGTCGCCTCATGTAAATTGTGTTCATATATATATATTTAATGTATAGGAAATATTATGTATAGGACCTTAGCAGGTCACGTGCCTTTAATTATGATTGTACTATGGTTTAAGGACCTTACAGGGTCATATGATGTACCCAGAGTTCACTGGGTCAGGACTTACAGGTTTGCCGGACAATGAGCTTTGTCCAGCCTCCTTAATATATAAGGGGCTGTAGTCAATCAATTCACTATCTTAGCACTTGCCTCTCTTAGTTCCGGACTATCAAGCAGCACAAATCTCATCAGCATCAATTCAAGTCAGCTAGGCCAAAGCCTAAGATCCAGCAGCCACTAAAACGTGAGTTACCAAAGCTCAAACTACCTAATCCTGTGTGACTACTACCAGCTAAAATATTATAATTAGTAGCACAGTGGCTAGCATCAAAGCTCATTGCTTCAGAGTCCCAGCACAACCTGTGAGGAACCTGTATCCCGGTTCACTCTAGAGAGACTGTTATGTTTGAAGACTGTTGTATAAAATCCTCAAATAAAGTTCTTCAGTTTATTTATAAAATCTGCTGTGGATATTCCGTTATTCTCCCTACCGTTTCTGGGACGGTTGGCGGTAGGACTATTAACACTAAGAAAACCTCGCCCTGGCATCATGACATCTTAGGGTTAATACCAACAGACCCTACACTACCATTACAACACCCTAGACACAATTACTCTCTCCTGCCCACCACATAAAAATGAAAGAAACTATCTGGTTGCTATGGGCAACCACTTTTGCTCTTTACAGGTTTTGATAAATTTCCTCCAGTGGTTTTGGCAAAAATTACACAAAGATGGCGTCTTGGGAGAATAGAAATGAGGACGCAGTTGTTGTGGTGTGTTAATTTTTATTTTTTACCAAATAAACCTCAAACAAAAATTGTGTCTGTTCCTAGGCTTAGGCTGGGACTAAACACAATGTATCTGTGGCGTTTTTCAAAGCCCACATTGCCTTATCTTTGGAGGTCTCCCCCCCCCCCCTTCCGACAGACGTCTGTCCAGCTGTTGCAAAACTACAACTCCAAGCATGCCCTGACAGCAAATGATATTACAAATACTGAGTATAAACAAATATAACACACCCACAGGGAGTAGTGTCATTTTATTTAAAAAATGCTAAAAAAAAAAATCCCTTAGGTAACAGTCATGCAGAATATATTAAAAAGCTTTTTTAGGTTTCAGCCAATCAGAGAGCAGCACTGCTCAAATAGAACTCCCAGGAGGTAACAGCGTGTCACACATGTGATGTCATAACCATTGTCCACCAGAGAGCAGCACTGAGCAGAAATAACACAGCTCCTGCTCATTCTTCATCAGTGAGGGGCCGATGCTGGACACTGTAGGCGCGCGGGAATGTGAAGTTGAATACATCACTGTGATTGGTAAGTGTCACATTGTTGTGTCCAAAAGGTCTTTAGTGCAGTTCCATGTGCATTTCTATAATAAACATGTAAATAATCTATCTTTTGTTTTCCTATCTTAGATGCACTATTTCCAGGATGTGGAGTAGCATTTCCGGACTATCAAGACGTTGTAATAAGGCACATATTTCCGGACTTACAGCAAGAAGTTGGATGAAGGCATAAACCCTCGAATCACGCACATACACAGACACTTTGCCCAAATTCTAGAGGTAACCTCCTTTAGTATGCCCAGAGGAAGGGCAATACAGTAGCCATGGATTCCCTACAGGTTTCCTCCCCTCTGGAGGTTTTTCCTGTCCTGAGTTAGTTACTGTACGCTCTTTGTGAGTGATGGAAGGTTACATAAATCCCCTACACAAACATTTTAATAAATAATAAAGTTCCCCTGTTTTTAAACCATTCTTTGACTTGTTTGACTCATTTATTTTATTTCTGTCTGTGAAAAATTGGGAATTTTTTTTTAAGTGTACAAAGCATGCCTCAGCAGGCATCACGCGCAAACCCCTGGGGGGGGGGGGGGGGGGGTCCTGAGAACCCCACACCCATGTCAGGGATCAGTTCAATTCAGACCGGCGATCTGTGGCGATTCCGGGTCATACGGGTCTCCAGTGACCGGAAAATAAGGAGGATCGGGGATGTCTAAGACACCCCCGATCCCCTGAAGGCATAGGGGTAAGGTGGAAGGGGTGCCACCCCTCCTATTCCTGCTATTGGTCGGTCAGAGACGACTGACCAATAGCAGTTCGGGGGTGGGGGAGTTAAAGTTCGGTTCCCCGCTCTGCCCACCGACTTTTGTCCTGGAAGAGTGGGGGAACTGGTGGTCATCGGCGCCAGAGGTCACTTACCAGGTGGGCAGCGATGAGATATGGCTCCCTGGTGCGCGATCCTATGGAAGCCAGTGAGTTGTTGCCTAGCAACATATGGAGGGCTACAGTTAGAAGACCACTATACAGTGGTCTTTAAACTGTAGCCCTCCAGATGTTGCAAAACTACAACTCCCAATATGCCCAGACAGCTGTTTGGGCATGCTGGGATATGTAGTATTGCAAAATTTAGAGGAGTACAGCTTGGAGATCACTAAGCAGATCAGTACATGTTGAGAGTTGCAATTTTGCAACAGCTGGAGGCACACTGGTTGGAAAATACTGAGTTAGGTAACAGAACCTAACTGAAGGTTTTCCAACCAGTGTGCCTTCAGATGTTGCAAAAGTACAACTCCCAGCATGCACTTTCTGTCAGTGCATGCTGGGAGTTGTAGTTTTGCAACAGCTGGAGGTTTCCCCCCCACACACGCACACACACTCACACACATGTTTTTCTCCTTTTACCCCTTATGAAAAGGAAAAGTTGGGGTCTACACCAGCCTGTAAGTGTAAAAAAATTTACATTTTTACACTAACATCCTGGTGTTGCCCCATACTTTTTATTTTCACAAGAGGTAAAAGGAAAAAAAGACCCCCAAAATTTGTAACACAATTTCTCCTGAGAGGGCGTAAAATGCTCTGCCGACACACAACAAGGCTCAAGAGTTCGAGTGTACTATGTACATTTGAGGCCTAAATTGGTGATTTGCACAGGGGTGGCTGATTTTATAGTGGTTCTGACATAAACGCAAAATAAATAAATACCCACGTGTGACCCCATTTTGGAAACTGCATCCCTCACGAAACGTATGAAGGGGTATAGTGAGTTTTAACACCCCACGGGTGCTTGACAATTTTTCATTAAAGTTGGATAAGAAAATGAAAAAAAATTTTTTTAACTAAAATGCTGGTGTTACCCTAAATTTTTCATTCTTACAAGGGAAAATGGGGAAAAAAGCCCCCCAAAATTTGTAACCCCATTTCTTCTGAGTAAGAGCATACCCCATATGTGGATGTAAAGTGCTCTGCGGGCGAACTACACTGCTCAGAAGGAAAGGAGCGCCATTGGGATTTTGGAGAGAAAATTTGACCGGAATTCAAGGCCTCTTTTGTCTACAAAGCCCCCATAGTGCCAGACCAATGGACCCCCCCCCCCCACATGTGACCCCATTTTGGAAACTAAACCCCTCACGGAATGTAATAAGGGGAGCAGTGAGCATTTACGCCCCTTAGGTGTCTGACAGATTTTTGGAACAGTGGTCCTTGAAAATGAAAAATGTAATACCCCTTTTAGGAATTAGGAAGTGAGTGTAGGCATGCGTTAATAGGGGATAAGATTTCTAGGGGCGGAGTACCCCTTTAAGGAATTAAAAAGTTAGTGTAGGCATGCCTTACAAGCAGGTAGAAAAAGAACAGTTGGGAGAAATGGCAGGTGTGTTCTCGCCCATTAAAAAATTTACTTTAGGGGGGTGTGTCTAGCCATGGTTGTGTGAGGACGTGCTGCTGAGGAGCTCCTGCCTGCCGTTAGCTATTTCTGCCCTTCTTGTGCTGTGCCTATGGGGAATAGATCGAGGAACAAAAAGAAGAAGGTCTCTGGCATCCCCCCACCGCTTCCCATGTCTCTGGACACTTACTTTACCCGGCCCAGCCCTCCCGCACGGGGACCCCACTGCCTGCTCTGATGCCCGGCGCCATCTTGGAACAGCGGAACGGTACACGCACGGCCCCTCCGGCGGCTCTGGCCCTGATACAGGGCCGCACTGAAGAGGAGTGCTCCCGCCCTCGGGATCATCACCGCTCACCTCCGGAGCGTTCCGGTGCTCCTCCGGCCATCCCTTCTGAAGCGCTGCGTCCTCCGGCTCCTTCCCCTGCTCTCCAGCCCTCCGGCTCTCCCAGGCAGCAAGATGGCGGCGCGCAGCAGGCCCACCTTCCTGACGTGGCTCCCGCTCTGCTGGTGTGCGGTCTAGAGCCTGGACCCTCACGGAGCCAGGTAAGAGGAACCCCTGAGAGCCCCCAGCCACGGAGGTGCTTCCTGTCAGCGGTCCCCCCCACATTGGACTTGCTCACAGGGGTTACCCTGTTAACCCCCACGGTACCTCACCTCCAGCCTCCACTGGGCCCATCCCCACCCTCCTGGAGGGGCACTACGGCTATGCTGCATCTGGATGTCCCTCTCCTGAGACCCGAGGGGGCTTCTCCCCCAGGGTCTCCCCAAGTACCTCCTGCCTTCCTACCGCCACCATCTCTATTACCTGCTGGCCTGGTAGCTGTGTCACCTTCCCCCCCCCATGGGTGTCTGGCTCTTCCTGGGCTGCTGGCTCACATTCTGCCTCATCATCTCCTGCAGAGTCTGCACTAGCTGCCTCCCCTCCGGCCTCTGCACCTTCCAGTCAGGGGCCATCACCCTCGCCCCCTCCTGGCCCTCAACTGCCTCCCACACACCAGGAGGTAGCCTGCAGCTTGGATGCCAACCCACCACTGTTCCGCTCTCAACCATTATCTTCAGGACTGCGGCCTCATGTTGCAGATCTAGGCCAGTTTTCTATGCATTGTGATATGATAGTGCCTCCTGCCATTACGGCCTCTGCTCCTATCACTCTGGCCAACCTACAGTCGTTGGTACAGTCTCTCCCAACTAAAGATGATATCTCTACACTGACCCGACAGGTGGTCCTCGAATACAAGCAAGAATTTGCACAACTATGTTCAGAACTTTCCTCTGTGTCCGCCAGGGTGGAGACCGTGGAGGCGGCACAGGACTCTACTTTAACCTCCCTTCAGGCTTTGCAGGCTGTAGTAAGTGGCCACACTCACCAATTGTTCCATCTTCAGCAACACTTGGATGATATTGAAAATCGTAGCCGCAGGAACAACATCAGAATCCGTGGTTTGCCAGAGGCGGTGTCATCTGGGGAGCTGTGGGAGGCCCTTCCTGCTTTTTTCAATGACCTCCTAGACAGGCCTCCTGAGGCGCACATAGAGATGGACCGAGCACATAGAGCTCTGCACCCACCGAGCTCTGACAACCGCAATCCAAGAGACGTAATCTGCCGGATACACTTTTATGCCCTGAAGGAGGACATTTTGCGACGTGCGAGAAGACGTCGACAGATCACCTACAAGGACGTCCCTGTCCAGTTGTACCCCGTTCTCTCACGCCATACACTGGCCCAACGAGCTGCTCTTAAGCCCCTTCTGCAGGTCCTGCGTGACAGGGACTTTCCGTACCGCTGGGGTTTTCCTTTCTCCCTCACAGTGCGCAATAGGGGGCGCGTGGTGTCCCTGCGCTCTCCGGAGGATCTTCCCAGCTTTCTCCAAGCCCTGGATTTACCTGAGGTGGTGCTTCCGGAATGGCCTATGTTGCATTCCCCTCCGTTCCAACGGCCAGTCCCGCCCCCTACTTCACCTCCGGCGAGAGCCCCTCGCTCTGGACTCCCTCCTAGAAACTCTCGCGGACCCCGAGTGGCCCCTCAGTCTAGCCAGTCACAGCTGCCCTCGGTGGCTCCTGCTTCTCGTAGGGCCTCGCAACCTACCACATGATCTTTCCACTAGAAATGTGCTATTTAGCAGTTGATTGCTCATTTTTATTAATGTTATCTTCTGGTGCTACTGATAGTTGCCATTTGGGGATTTGGGATTATTGTATTAGAAACTGTAATGTCACTATTCTCTCCCCAGTGCCTCTAATTGTGCTTTTTGTATGTTTTCCCCCCTTTTCATCTGACTCATTTTCATTGTCCTCTAGCACTTTTGGGCTCTTTTCAGCTACTGTTACATATTCAGCAGTGTAGTGGGTTCTGTCTCTCTCGCTACCTGACTAACTTTAACCCCCTATAGGTATAGGGCTCCTGGGGACGATCTGGTCCTTGGGACTTCTTCCCTCCTTTACTACTTATTGTTCTTGTTAGTTTCCGCAGCAGTAGTCTCTTATCTCTGTCTGTCTACTGCTTATTTCGTTACCCCTCTTTTTTCTTTTCTTTTCTTCTTTCTCTTCTCTCTTGTTTTGTTGGTCTGTCTTGTGTAGGTGTTTGCTGCTCTTGTTGTGTACTTGTTCTCCTTTTGTGTTGCTCCTTTTTGTTTTTCCCCCTTGTCTTATCCCTGTGTTTTGTTTCCCCCCGCCCTTTTTTTTTATCTGACCCCCTATAATAGCACCTCATTCCTTTACTAACTCTGGTTTTTTGTTTTCTCTCGGTTTCTCTGAGTTTCTCATGGCAGATCTCAAGATTATTTCTTTTAATGCCAAAGGTCTCAACACCCCGAAAAAAAGGGCTCAGATCCTTCACCATTGTCACAAGCAACGGGCTCATCTGGTATGTTTTCAAGAGACACATTTTAAGGTAGGCCACATACCCTCTCTCAAACATCCACACTTCACCTCCTGGTTCTGTGCTGACAATCCTCTGTCCAGATCCTGTGGGGTGGCGATCGCCATTCACAAGTCTCTTCCCCATCAGGTTCTGAACTGTACGATTGCCCCGGATGCACGTTCCTTTTCTTTTCTTTAAGTATTGGGGGACACGAATTCACGATTCTTAATGTCTACTGCCCGAATCTCCAACAGATCCCCTTTTTGCTTGACTTTATTGATGTTGCTCTCCCGCTACTTAGGGGCACTGTTGTCTTATGTGGTGACCTTAATCTTACTTTGCGAGGAGGTAGAGGAAGAAGGACCACTGATAATCCAGGCGCTGCTAGCTCAAAAACACTGGAGGCAAGGGGTTATAGATGAAAGATCCTTCAGATCTATGCAAAAAAGCATATCACCCACGATATAATCTGGGTACTGTGGTGCGAGTCGCTGCTATGCCGATGGGTTGCTGGAGGAAACAAGTCATCCTGGGAGTCAATATTAGAAGTAGAGCAGGAAAAAACCCTCAGGTATGGCGCTGCAAACTCTTGTAGACAGATGAGGAGGATGCCAAAGGTAATAGGAAAGTCCTCAGCAGGACATTTTATTTAAAAAAAACAATAAAATGGACAAGATGACGCGTTTCGAGGGTAAACCCCTCTTCATCAGATCAGCATAACATACATAGGACACATGGCAAGTTTAAATACAATGTGAACAGGCGCCAAAAACGCAAAGTGGGCGTGGCTAGAATGGTGAAAGGTCACTACAGGTGTTGCCCTTACACACCTAGCATAGAATCAACAATCATAAAAACATGAAAATATAGTAAGGAAAGGATGTACAATTGTATAGTGTGAACCATGGTAGGCTAAAGGGGTGGATGTTCTGTGATGCTGCATTGAAGCAGCGACATATATAAGTGCAGATAACGGCAGCACTCATCCCGAGATTATTGCTAGGGACGCGTCGCTAACCACATGGGAGGCGGGGGGATAGAGCCAATCAGCGACGTACAGCTGCATTGACCCATCAGCGGACTGCGCGGTCCGGCCAATCAGCTGGCATTTCCGCGCTGTTTGCAGGAAGCGACGCGTCCCTGCTGGTTGTTAGGGACGCGTTGCTATGAATGGGACGATGGAAGCGAGGCCGTCATTTACGAAGGTCGGAGTTACTAGCCCTACCCCGTGACAAAAGGGGCGGAACATGATAAATAGGCAGCGCGATTAGAACTAGAAAAACACTCATAGGGGTGGGCTAAAAGTTAAGGGCCTACAGCAGTTGCAAATGGACTGCCAGAAATAATAAAATGTAAAGAAAAAGAGGGGGGGGGGGGGGGAATAAGGAGGGGGAGAGGAAAAGGGAGATTAATAGGAATGGATCGTAGACCCATGATTATCAGATGAAGCGTGTCTAGAGAGCCATAATAAATCAGGGCATAGGGGTAACACAACCAAAATGTAAGAATATATAAGTGGTAACAAAACCATAGCTGTCTATGACTAGTATACACATAGAAGTGTAGAATAAAATAGATAAGATGGTTTTAATATAATGATAATAAAACCGGACGTAAGGGGGCAATAAATCACCAACAACCTCGTCGAAAAGAGTGTGACATATAAAGCAGAAGCCCAAATGTCTATGGTAAATTAGATAAAAGAATAACAGTATATAGGAAAATACGGTAAAAAAATTTATATAAAATGAAAGTAAAGATATAAATGTAAATATTATAAATAGGGATATACATATATATATATATATATATATATATATATATAAAATTCATGGATATAAAATCAATATTAACATAAGGGAAATCAATATAAATATAAATGTCATAAATATAACATTTAGAGATATGGAGTAAACAAACCCATTATAAATACGCAGTGTTGGGATGTTAGTAAAACCACATAGAAGCACACGGTAAATAAGATGCAAAATATGTTAAAATGTAAACACTCGATAAATTAGTGAATAAATATTGGACCAAAAGTATATATAACAAATATTGAGTAATTGATACAAGAGAAACAGATAACCCTGTGAACAGATAATAATAATATTGGTGAGGATTACAGGGAGCATTCAATAAGTTCATTAAGGCCTCCGGGTGCAAGAGTTTTGAGTTTATAGATCCAAAAGTTCTCTCTCTTCCTCAATGTACTGAATCTTTGCGGGTCCTCTTTTGAGATGCCTTCAATAGGTGTAACCGTAATGCATCGGAAATCTTGCTTGTGTACCTGAAGCAGGTGTCTGGAGACACTGTGTAGCAATAAACCATGAACGGTGTTGCTACGATGTTTGTTAATTCTTTCCCGTAGGCAATGGATGGTACGGCCCACATATTGGAGTTTGCAAGGGCATTCCAGTAGGTATATCACATATTGAGAGGAACAGTTTAAAAAGGTTTTGATATTAAAATGCTCGCCTGTTTTGGTGGACGTGAATTTTTTAAAGCGATTATTAATACTGGCACAACATTTACATCTTGTGATGCCACATTGCTAGCTACCTATACTGGTCAAAAAATTATTAGTCTGGCCAGAAGTAGCAGCTCTTAGTCTGCTAGGGGCGACTATATTGCGTAGAGTGCGCCCACGTTTAAAAGTGACCGAGGGTTTGTGGGGTAGAATGTCACATAGGTAGGGATCTTTTAATAGCATCGGCCAGTGTTTGGATAGAATTTCCTTAACCTGCGTATGTTCCCGTGTGAAGGTGGTAATAAAATTGGAGGACCAGTCATAGTTTTTGGAATTGTTGCGTGTTGTTTTAGACAGACATTCGGCTTGTGTCTGTAAGCTGGCCTTCTTGTATGCCGACTCTATAATGGCCTTAGGATATTTTTTCGCTTTAAAGCGAGTTTTAAGAGTGTTGCTCTGGAGTTTGAAATCTTCCAAAGAAGAGCAGTTCCGTCTAATTCGCTTGAACTGACCTTACGGGATGTTAGAAATCCATTTTTTGTAATGGGAGCTAGAAAAGTCCAAATAGCTATTGCTATCTACCTCCTTGAAAAAAGTGCGATTGCTTAGTCTATTGGCTTTGTCATGAAATACGACAACATCTAGGAATTCTACATTATTGTGAAAGATATTATGAGTAAAATGAAGTCCCCATGTGTTGGTATTAAGATCATTTAAAAACTCTTCAAGCTGTGGGGAGCTCCAAATCTGACCCACTCCGTTTTTTTCACGTGTTGTTGTCACGATTCGGCTGGCTGGAGGTGGATCCTCTGTGCCAGAGAGGGATTGGCGTGGACCGTGTTGGTGGACCGGTTCTAAGTTACTACTGGTATTCACCAGAGCCCGCCGCAAAGCGGGATGGTCTTGCAGCGGCGGTAGCAACCAGGTCGTATCCACCAGCAACGGCTCAACCTCTCTGACTGCTGAAGATAGGTGCGGTACAAGGGAGTAGACAAGAGCAAGGTCGGACGTAGCAGAAGGTCAGGGCAGGCAGCAAGGATCGTAGTCAGGGGCAACGGCAGGAGGTCTGGAACACAGGCTAGGAACTCACAAGGAAACGCTTTCACTGGCACAATGGCAACAAGATCCGGCGAGGGAGTGCAGGGGAAGTGAGGTATAAGTAGGGAGTGCACAGGTGAACACACTAATTAAGCCTGCTGCGCCAATCAGTGGCGCAGTGGCCCTTTAAATTGCAGAGACCCGGCGCGCGCGCGCCCTAAGGAGCGGGGCCGCGCGCGCCGGCACAAGACCGACGGGGAACGGGTCAGGTACGGGAGCCGGAATGCGCATCGCGAGCGGGCGCCTCCCGCATCGCGAATCCCATCCCGGCTGAGAGAGATATTGCAGCGCACCCGGTCAGCAGGTCTGACCGGGGCGCTGCAAATGCGAGGATGTTGCGAGCGCTCCGGGGAGGAGCGGGGACCCGGAGCGCTCGGCGTAACAGTACCACCCCCCCCCTTGGGTCTCCCCCTCTTCTTGGAGCCTGAGAACCTGAGGATAAGACTTTTGTCTAGGATGTTGTCCTCAGGTTCCCAGGATCTCTCTTCTGGGCCACAGCCTTCCCAATCCACCCAAAAAAATTTTTTTCCTCTGACCGTGTTGGAGGCCAGAATCTCCTTCACGGAGAAGACGTCAGAAGAACCGGAAACAGGAGTGGGAGAAACAAGTTTGGGAGAGAAGCGGTTAATGATGAGTGGTTTAAGGAGAGAGACGTGGAAGGCATTGGGAATACGAAGAGAAGGAGGAAGAAGGAGTTTGTAAGAGACAGGGTTAATCTGGCACAAGACTTTGAAAGGACCAAGATAGCGTGGTCCCAGTTTGTAACTAGGGACACGAAAGCGGACATATTTAGCGGAGAGCCATACCATGTCTCCGGGAGCAAAAATGGGGGGAGTTCTTCTTTTCTTATCGGCAAATCTTTTCATCCGGGATGAAGCCTGTAAAAGAGAATTTTGGGTCTCTTTCCATATGGTGGAAAGATCACGAGTCACTTCATCCACAGCGGGCAAACCAGAGGGCAAGGGAGTAGGGAGGGGGGAAGAGGGTGACGACCGTACACCACGAAAAATGGGGACTTAGCAGAAGATTCGGAGAAAAATCGGCCCATGGTAGAAGATCTGCCCAGTCATCCTGGCGGGAGGAAACAAAATGCCGTAAATAGTCACCCAGGACCTGATTAATTCTTTCTACTTGCCCATTGGATTGGGGATGATAATAAGAAGAGAAGTTTAATTTAATCTTAAGCTGTTTACAGAGGGCCCTCCAGAATTTAGACACGAATTGGACGCCTCTATCCGAGACGATATGCGTGGGCAAACCGTGAAGGCGAAAAATGTGTACAAAAAATTGCTTTGCCAACTGAGGCGCTGAAGGAAGACCAGAAAGAGGAATAAAATGTGCCATCTTGGAAAATCGATCAATGACCACCCAAACAACTGTGTTGCCACGGGATGAGGGCAAGTCTGTAATAAAGTCCATACCAATCTGTGACAAAGGCTGTTCGGGGACAGGCAGAGGATGAAGGAGGCCAGCAGGCTTCTGGCGAGGAGTCTTATCCCGGGCACAGACAGTACAGGCCCGCACAAAATCAACAACATCCGTCTCTAGAGTCGGCCACCAATAAAAACGAGAGATGAGTTGCAAGGATTTTTTGATGCCCGCATGGCCTGCGAGGTGGGAGGAGTGTCCCCATTTGAGAATCCCGAGACGCTGGCGTGGAGAAACGAAGGTCTTCCCTGGAGGAGTTTGCCTGATGGAGGCTGGAGAAGTGGAGATCAGACAGTCAGGAGGAATGATGTGTTGCGGAGAGACCTCTACTTCAGAGGCGTCCGAAGAACGAGAGAGGGCATCGGCCCTAATGTTCTTGTCGGCAGGGCGAAAATGAACTTCAAAGTTAAAACGGGCAAAGAACAACGACCACCTGGCCTGGCGAGGGTTCAGTCATTGGGCAGACTGGAGATAGGAGAGATTCTGGTGATCAGTGTATATGATAACTGGAAATTTTGATCCCTCCAGCAAATGCCTCCATTCCTCAAGCGCCAATTTAATGGCCAGTAGTTCTCGATCCCCGATGGAGTAGTTTCTCTCCGCCGGAGAGAAGGTCCTAGAAAAAAAAACACAAGTAACAGCATGCCCGGAAGAATTTTTTTGTAGAAGGACAGCTCCAGCTCCCACTGAGGAGGCATCTACCTCCAATAGGAAGGGTTTAGATGGGTCAGGTCTGGAGAGCACGGGAGCAGAAGAAAAGGCAGACTTGAGATGTTTAAATGCGTCTTCCGCTTGGGGAGACCAGGACTTGGGATTGGCATTTTTCTTGGTTAAAGCCACGATAGGAGCCACAATAGTGGAAAAGTGTGGAATAAATTGTCTGTAATAATTGGCGAACCCCAAAAAACGTTGGATAGCACGGAGTCCGGAGGGGCGTGGCCAATCTAAGACGGCAGAGAGTTTATGTGGGTCCGTTTGTAGTCCCTGGCCAGAGACCAAGTATCCTAGGAAAGGAAGAGATTGACATTCAAAGAGACATTTCTCCAGTTCAGCATAAAGTTGATTGTCTCGAAGTCTTTGAAGAACCATGTGGACATGCTGGCGGTGTTCTTCTAAGTTGGCAGAAAAAATCAGAATATCGTCCAGATAAACCACAACACAGGAATATAAGAGATCACGAAAAATGTCATTAACAAAGTCTTGGAAGACGGCAGGGGCGTTGCACAGGCCAAAGGGCATGACCAGATACTCAAAGTGTCCATCTCTGGTGTTAAATGCAGTCTTCCATTCGTCCCCCTCCCTGATGCGGATGAGATTATAAGCACCTCTTAAGTCCAGTTTGGTAAAGATGTGGGCACCTTGTAGGCGATCAAAGAGTTCCGAGATAAGAGGTAAGGGGTAGCGGTTTTTTACCGTGATTTTATTAAGTCCGCGGTAATCAATGCAAGGACGTAGGGAGCCATCTTTTTTGGACACAAAAAAAAATCCAGCTCCGGCAGGAGAGGAGGATTTGCGGATAAACCCCTTTTTTAAATTTTCCTGGATGTACTCTGACATGGCAAGAGTCTCTGGAGCAGACAGAGGATAGATTCTGCCCCGGGGTGGAGTAGTACCCGGGAGGAGGTCAATAGGACAGTCATAAGGCCTGTGAGGAGGTAAAGTCTCAGCTTGCTTTTTGCAAAAAACTTCAGCATAGTCCATATAAGCCTTAGGAAGACCGGATACAGGGGGAACCACAGGGTCACGGCAAGGAGTACTGGGAACCGGTTTAAGACAGTCCTTGAGACAAGAAGTACCCCAGTTCTTGATTTCTCCTGTGGACCAATCAAGGGTTGGGGAATGGCGTTGAAGCCACGGTAATCCAAGAAGAATTTCAGAAGTGCAGTTGGAGAGGACCAAAAATTCAATTTTTTCGTGATGAGGTCCGATGCACATTAGGAGAGGTTCCGTGCGGTAACGCACGGTACAGTCCAATCTTTCATTGTTAACAGAATTGATGTAGAAGGGTCTGGCGAGACTGGTCACCGGGATGTTGAACCTGTTGATGAGAGAGGCCAAAATAAAATTTCCTGCATATCCGGAATCCAAGAAGGCCATAGCAGAGAAGGAGAAGGTAGAGGAAGATATCCGCACAGGCACAGTAAGGCGTGGAGAAGCAGAGTTGACATCAAGAACTGTCTCAGCTTTGTGCGGAGTCAGCGTACGTCTTTCCAGGCGGGGAGGACGGATAGGACAATCCTTCAAGAAGTGTTCGGTACCGGCACAGTACAGGCACAGATTCTCCATGCGGCGTCGTGTCCTCTCTTGAGGTGTCAAGCGAGACCGGTCAACTTGCATAGCCTCCACGGCGGGAGGCACAGGAACGGATTGCAGAGGACCAGAGGAGAGAGGAGCCGGGGAGAGAAAACGCCTCGTGCGAACAAAGTCCAGATCCTGGCGGAGCTCCTGACGCCTTTCGGAAAAACACATGTCAATGCGGGTGGCCAGATGAATAAGTTCATGCAGGTTAGCAGGAATTTCTCGTGCGGCCAGCACATCTTTAATGTTGCTGGATAGGCCTTTTTTAAAGGTCGCGCAGAGGGCCTCATTATTCCAGGATAATTCGGAGGCAAGAGTAAGGAATTGGATGGCGTACTCGCCAACAAAAGAATTACCCTGGACCAGGTTCAGCAGGGCAGTCTCAGCAGAAGAGGCTCGGGCAGGTTCCTCAAAGACACTTCGAATCTCCGTGAAGAAGGAGTGTACAGAGGCAGTGACAGGGTCATTGCGGTCCCAGAGCGGTGTGGCCCATGACAGAGCTTTCCCAGATAGAAGGCTGACTACGAAAGCCACCTTAGACCTTTCAGTAGGAAACTGGTCCGACATCATCTCCAAGTGCAGGGAACATTGCGAAAGAAAGCCACGGCAAAACTTAGAGTCCCCATCCAATTTATTCGGCAAGGATAATCGTAGGCCAGAAGCGGCCACTCGCTGCGGAGGAGGTGAAGGAGCTGTCGGAGGAGATTGTTGCTGGAGTTGTGGTAGTAGCTGCTGTAGCATCACGGTCAGTTGAGACAGCTGGTGGCCTTGTTGCGCTATCTGTTGCGACTGCTGGGCGACCACCGTGGTGAGGTCGGCGACAACTGGCAGTGGGACTTCAGCGGGATGCATGGCCGGATCTACTGTCACGAATCGGCTGGCTGGAGGTGGATCCTCTGTGCCAGAGAAGGATTGGCGTGGACCGTGTTGGTGGACCGGTTCTAAGTTACTACTGGTATTCACCAGAGCCCGCCGCAAAGCGGGATGGTCTTGCAGCGGCGGTAGCAACCAGGTCGTACCCACCAGCAACGGCTCAACCTCTCTGACTGCTGAAGATAGGCGCAGTACAAGGGAGTAGACAAGAGCAAGGTCGGACGTAGCAGAAGGTCAGGGCAGGCAGCAAGGATCGTAGTCAGGGGCAACGGCAGGAGGTCTGGAACACAGGCTAGGAACACACAAGGAAACGCTTTCACTGGCACAATGGCAACAAGATCCGGCGAGGGAGTGCAGGGGAAGTGAGGTATAAGTAGGGAGTGCACAGGTGAACACACTAATTAAGCCTGCTGCGCCAATCAGTGGCCCTTTAAATTGCAGAGACCAGGCGCGTGCGCGCCCTAAGGAGCGGGGCCGCGCGCGCCGGGACAAGACCTACGGGGAACGGGTCAGGTACGGGAGCCGGGATGCGCATCGCGAGCGGGCGCCTCCCGCATCGCAAATCGCATCCCGGCTGAGAGAGATATTGCAGCGCACCCGGTCAGCAGGTCTGACCGGGGCGCTGCAAATGCGAGGATGTTGCGAGCGCTCCGGGGAGGAGCGGGGACCCGGAGCGCTCGGCGTAACAGTTGTCTTCTGAGGGCTTATTGCCCCTTGCTGACATATGTCCAGTTGAACCTCCCCATCCCAGTAAGCCTTTTGAATACATACAACTAAAACATTTCTACTCTTCGGTGTCACGCTCGGCCCACCTGCATCGGGAGTTAACTCCCTTTGAGGGACTTTGCATGGCCCCCTCCTTGCCCCCCCACACCATAAGGTTTCTGTACAGATTGTTGCTTACTCAACACACCTCTTCTTTGCCCTCCTTCTGTAGAGCTTGGGAGGCGGACCTCGGCTCTCAGTTCTCCCCGGAGCAATGGCAGAAATGCTTTCACCTTTCACATAAGTCAATCATACCTAGGACATCACAAGAGACGAACTACAAAATACTCTCCTGCTGGTATAGGACTCCGGAGCAGTTGCATCGATGGTACCCGTCAGTCTCTGACCTTTGTTGGCGTTGTGGACAAGCGACTGGTACGATGTTGCACATCTGGTGGGGTTGTCCCTCACTGCGTCCATTCTGGACTTCAGTACGCTCTATCACCGATATCACCGGTGTGACTGTTCCGGATTCCCCTGAGGCAGTCCTGCTCTTCATGTTTGACATTTCTGCTACTTCCTTCCGGAAATCTCTGTTACGCTATTTTCTGCAGGCTGCTAAGTCAGTTATTCCCCGTAAATGGAGGTCTTCCACGCCCCCGACTGTTGGGGAATGGCTTGCAGAGGTGAATTATTTTCAGCACATGGAGGAGTTAATTGCCTTGACCCCTGCAGAAAATGAAAGATGTACCAAAACGTGGTATGATTGGTCATCCTTCCAGCCTACCTCCGAGTACCGTGACCTATTGGCCTTGGGATCCTCTGTGACGCCATGACCCTTTTTTGGCTACGCTTTCTCTCGTCTGTCTTGGTAACCTTCCCGCCCTACTTCCCTTGTTGTTTCTTGTCTGTCTGTAAGACCCTTGTCTCTGTATGTTGTCATGTCTGCCTGTTTCTGTGTTTTACATACCCTCTTATTTTTCTGTTCTTCACTTTTTATCTATATCCCTCTATTCTTTCCCTTCTGAACCTTGCCGCTTTAGCATTGATGTGGTTATTACATATTCTAAGTTGGTGTTCCTTGTTGAGTATACTGATTGCTTTGACATGATGTCCTTCTTGTCTGTTGCGCGAGTAACGGACTCCCTAGTGCTGACCGCACTTTCTGCCATGCACGGTCTTTATGACTTATTCTGTTTTTTTTATCTTGCATTGAGGCCATGCTTAACACCTTGTGCCTCTGTCACTGTCGTGCCTTGTTATTAATTTTTTGTTTATTGAAAATTATTGAAAATTAATAAAGATTTTGAATAAGAAAAAAATTTACTTTAGGGGTTAAGTAGCTGATCCATCTGCAGCATCTCCCCCTGCCCCCTGTAACAGGAAGCCTCTGATTGGTTGATGCAGGTGCCTTTCCCAGGCTGCAGGACCAATGAGTGCTTCCTCTTAGCTCAGGGGAGATGACATGATAGAGCAGACACTCCATGATCTCCTGGGGCTTCTCTCTGTACTGTGAGTAGTGATCACACTGAGGCTCCGTGCATCACAGGAAATCACAGAAGCAGGACACGTCAGATCCGGGACGGTTGGGAGGTAAGTCTATTATCATAAAAGTAATACACATTGGGGGACATGTATGAAAACTTGTGCAGAGGAAAATTGACCAGTTGCCCATAGCAACCAATCAGATCGCTTCTTTCACTTTTCATTTTTAAATGTGGTGTCCCGGTACAGGACTTGGTCCTGTCCCTGTTTAAAGTCCCCTCAGCCAGAGTTCCTTCACTCTCATAGGGCACTCTTGCAGGGCTTACCCCTGGTCGCCTCGTGTAATTTGTGTTCATATATATATATTTAATGTATAGGAAATATTATGTATAGGACCTTAGCAGGTCACGTGCCTTTAATTATGATTGTACTATGGTTTAAGGACCTTACAGGGTCATGTGATGTACCCAGAGTTCCCTGGGACAGGACTTACAGGTTTGCCGGCCAATGAGCTTTGTCCAGCCTCCTTAATATATAAGGGGCTGTAGTCAATCAATTCACTCTCTTAGCTCTTGCCTCTCTTAGTTCCGGATTATCAAGCAGCACAAATCTCATTAGCATCAATTCAAGTCAGCTAGGCCAAAGCCTAAGATCCAGCAGCCACTAAAACGTGAGTTACCAAAGCTCAAACTACCTAATCCTGTGTGACTACTACCAGCTAAAATATTATAATTAGTAGCACAGTGGCCTGCATCAAAGCTCATTGCTTCAGAGTCCCATCACAACCTGTGAGGAACCTGTATCCCGATTCACTCTAGAGAGACTGTTATGTTTGAAGACTGTTGTATAAAATCCTCAAGTAAAGTTCTTCAGTTTATTCATAAAATCTGCTGTGGATATTCCGTTATTCTCCCTACCGTTTCTGGGACGGTTGGCGGTAGGACTATTAACACTAAGGAAACCTCGCCCTGGCATCATGACATCTTAGGGTTAATACCAACAGACCCTACACTACCACTACAACACCCTAGACACAATTACTCTCTCCTGCCCACCACATAAAAATGAAAGAAACTATCTGGTTGCTATGGGCAACCACTTTTCCTCTTTACAGGTTTTGATAAGTTTCCTCCAGTGGTTTTGGCAAAAATGACACAAAGATGGCGTCTTGGGAGAATAGAAATGAGGACGCAGTTGTTATGGTGTGTTTATTTTTATTTTTTACCAAATAAACCTCAAACAAAAATTGTGTCTGTTCCTAGGCTTAGGCTGGGACTAAACACAATGTATCTGTGGCGTTTTTCAAAGCCCACATTGCCCTATCTTTGGTGGTCTCCCCCCCCCCCCCCTTCCGACAGACGTCTGTCCAGGTGTTGCAAAACTACAACTCCAAGCATGCCCTGACAGCAAATGATATTACAAATACTGAGTATAAACAAATATAACACACCCACAGGGAGTAGTGTCATTTTATTTAAAAAATGCTAAAAAAAAAATCCCTTAGGTAACAGTCATGCAGAATATGTTAAAAAGCTTTTTAGGTTTCAGCCAATCAGAGAGCAGCACTGCTCAAATAGAACTCCCAGGAGGTAACAGCGTGTCACACATGTGATGTCATAACCATTGTCCACCAGAGAGCAGCACTGAGCAGAAATAACACAGCTCCTGCTCATTCTTCATCAGTGAGGGGCCGATGCTGGACACTGTAGGGACGCGGGAATGTGAAGTTGAATACATCACTGTGATTGGTAAGTGTCACATTGTTGTGTCCAAAAGGTCTTTAGTGCAGTTCCATGTGCATTTCTATCATAAACATATAAATAATCTATCTTTTGTTTTCCTATCTTAGATGCACTATTTCCAGGATGTGGAGTAGCATTTCCGGACTATCAAGACGTTGTAATAAGGCACATATTTCCGGACTTACAGCAAGAAGTTGGATGAAGGCATAAACCCTCGAATCACGCACATACACAGACACTTTGCCCAAATTCTAGAGGTAACCTCCTTTAGTATGCCCAGAGGAAGGGCAATACAGTAGCCATGGATTCCCTACAGGTTTCCTCCCCTCTGGAGGTTTTTCCTGTCCTGAGTTAGTTACTGTACGCTCTTTGTGAGTGATGGAAGGTTACAAAAATCCCTACACAAACATTATAATAAATAATAAAGTTCCCCTGTTTTTAAACCGTTCTTTGACTTGTTTGACTCATTTATTTTATTTCTGTCTGTGAAAAATTGTGAATTTTTTTTAAGTGTCCAAAGCATGCCTCAGCAGGCATCACATGCAAACCCCTGGGGGGTCCTGAGAACCCCCCCCCCTCCCCCCATGTCAGCGATGAGTTCAATTCAGACCGGCGATCTGCGGCGATTCCGGGTCATACGGGTCTCCAGTGACCGGGAAAATAAGGAGGATCGGGGGTGTCTAAGACACCCCCGATCCCCCTGAAGAGATCCTATGGAAGCCAGTGAGTTGTTGCCTAGCAACATATGGAGGGCTACAGTTAGAAGACCACTATACAGTGGTCTCTAAACTGTAGCCCTTCAGATGTTGCAAACTACAACTCCCAGCATGCCCAGACAGCTGTTTGGGCATGCTGGGATATGTAGTATTGCAAAATTTAGAGGGGTACAGTTTGGAGATCACTGTGCAGATCAGTACATGTTGAGAGTTGCAATTTTGCAACAGCTGGAGGCACACTGGTTGGAAAATACTGAGTTAGGTAACAGAACCTAACTGACGGTTTTCCAACCAGTGTGCCTTCAGATGTTGCAAAAGTACAACTCCCAGCATGCACTGTCTGTCAGTGCATGCTGGGAGTTGTAGTTTTGCAACAGCTGGAGGTTTCCCCCCCCCCACACACACACACACACTCACACACACATGTTTTTCTCCTTTTACCCCTTATGAAAAGGAAAAGTTGGGGTCTACACCAGCCTGTATGTGTAAAAAAAATTAACGTTTTTACACTAACATGCTGGTGTTGCCCCATACTTTTTATTTTCACAAGAGGTAAAAGGAAAAAAAGACCCCCAAAATTTGTAACACAATTTCTCCTGAGAGGGCGTAAAATGCTCTGCCGACACACAACAAGGCTCAAGAGTTAGTGTACTATGTACATTTGAGGCCTAAATTGGTGATTTGCACAGGGGTGGCTGATTTTATTGTGGTTTTGAAATAAATAAATAAAAAAATACACACGTGTGACCCCATTTTGGAAACTACACCCCTCACGAAACGTATTAAGGGGTATAGTGAGTTTTAATACCCCACGGGTGCTTGACAATTTTTCATTAAAGTTGGATAAGAAAATGAAAAAAAAAAAGTTTTTTTAACTAAAATGCTGGTGTTACCCTAAATTCTTCATTCCCACAAGGGAAAATGGGAAAAAAAAGCCCCCCAAAATTTGTAACCCCATTTCTTCTGAGTAAGAGCATGCCCCATATGTGGATGTTAAGTGCTCTGTGGGCGTACTACACTGCTCAGAAGGAAGGGAGCGCCATTGGGATTTTGGAGAGAAAATTTGTCCGGAATTGAAGGCCTCGTGTGTCTACAAAGCCCCCATAGTGCCAGAACAATGGACCCCCCCCCCCACATGTGACTCCATTTTGGAAACTAAACCCCTCACGGAATGAAATAAGGGGAGCAGTGAGCATTTACGCCCCACAGGTGTCTGACAGATTTTTGGAACAGTGGTCCGTGAAAATGAAAAATTAAATACCCCTTTTAGGAATTAGGAAGTGAGTGTAGGCATGCGTTAATAGGGGATAAGATTTCTAGGGGCGGAGTACCCCTTTAACCCCTTCCCGACCCATGGCATACATGTATGCCATGGGTCAGCTCCCATTCTATAACGTGGGGCCACGGCATGGCCCCTCGTCATAGTGGGTCGGGCCTGGCACCTAGCAATGACCAGGACCCGTGGCTAATAGCGCGCTGCAGTGATAGCGGTACCGCACGCTATTAACCCTTTAGACGCGGCGTTCAAAGTTGAATGCTGCATCTAAAGTGAAAGTAAACTAATGCCGGTTAGCTCAGGGAGCTGCTCGCGATCGCCGTGGCAAAATCGTGGCATCCCGAACAGCTTACATGACAGTCGGAGGATCCCTACCTGCCTCCATGCTGTCCGATCGCCGAATGACTGCTCCGTGCCTGAGATCCAGGCAATAGCAGTCAAGCGGCAGAATCATTGATCACTGGTTTCCTATGAGAAACCAGTGATCAATGTGAAAGATCAGTGTGTGCAGTGTTATAGGTCCCTATAACAAAGTGGAAAAAAAAGTGAATAAACATCATTTAACCCCTTCCCTAATAAAAGTTTGAATCACCCCCCTTTTCCTATTTAAAAAAAAAAACTGTGTAAATAAAAATAAAAATAAACATATGTGGTATCTTCGCGTGCGGAAATGTCTGAATTATAAAAATATATTATTTATTAAACCATACGGTCAATGGCGTATGCGCAAAAAAATTCCAAAGTCCAATAAAGCGTATTTTTGGTCACTTTTTATATCATGAAAAAATAAATAAAAAGCGATCAAAAATTTCAATCATTACAAAAATGGTACCGCTAAAAACTTCAGATCACGACGCAAAAAATGAGCCCTCATACCATCCCATTCACAGAAAAATAAAAAAGTTCTAGGGGTCAGAAGATGACAATTTTAAACATATAAATTTTCCTGCATGTAGTTATGATTTTTTCCAGAAGTACAATAAAATCAAACCTATATAAGTAGGGTATCATTTTAACCGTATGAACCTACAGAATAAAGTGAAAGTGTAATTTTTGCCGAAAAATGTACTGCGTAGAAACGGAAGCCCCCAAAATTTACAAAATTGTGTTTTTTCTTCAATTTTGTTGCACAATGAATTTTTTTTCCGTTTCTCTGTAGATTTTTGTGTAAAATGACTGATGTCATTACAAAGTAGAATTGGTGGCGCAAAAAATAAACCATGATATGGATTTTTAGGTGCAAAATTGAAAGAGTTATGGTTTTTTAAAGGTAAGGAGGAAAAAATGAAAGTGCAAAAATGGAAAAACCCTGGGTCATGAAGGGGTTAAGGAATTAAAAAGTTAGTGTAGGCATGCCTTCCAAGCAGGTAGAAAAAGAACAGTTGGGAGAAATGGTAGGATGCAAAGCAAAGTTTTGTTGGGACAGATTTTGGGTGTGTTCTCGCCCATTAAAAAATTTACTTTAGGGGGGCGTGTCTAGCCATGGTTGTATGAGGACGTGCTGCTGAGGAGCTCCTGCCTGCCGTTAGCTATTTTTGCCCTTCTTGTGCCGTGCCTATGGGGAATAGATCGAGGAACAAAAAGAAGAAGGTCTCTGGCATCCCCCCACCACTTCCCATGTCTCTCGACACTTACTTTACCCGGGCCCAGCCCTCCCGCACGGGGACCCCGCTGCCTGCTCTGATGCCCGGCGCCATCTTGGAACAGCGGAGCGGTACACGCGCGGCCCCTCTGGAAGCCACGGCTCTGATACAAGGCCGCACTGAAGAGGAGTGCGCCCGCCCTCGGGATCATCACTGCTCACCTCCGGAGCGTTTCGGTGCTCCTACGGCCATCCCTTCTGAAGCGCTGCGTCCTATGGCTCCTGCCCCTGCTCTCCAGCCCTCCGGCTCTCCCAGGTCGCAAGATGGCAGCACGCAGCAGGCCCACCTTCCTGACGTGGCTCCCGCTCTGCTGGTGTGCGGTCTAGAGCCTGGACCCTCACGGAGCCAGATAAGAGGAACCCCTGAGAGACCCCCAGCCATGGAGGTGCTTCTTGTCACCGGTCCCCCCACATTGGACTTGCTCACAGGGGATACCCTGTTAACCCCCACGGTACCTCACCTACAGCCTCCACTAGGCCCATCCCCACCCTCCTGGAGGGGCACTAAAGCTATGCTGCATCTGGATGTCCCTCTCCTGAGACCCGAGGGGACTTCTCCCCCAGGGTCTCCCCAAGTACCTCGTGCCTTCCTACCGCCACCATCTCTATTACCTGCTGGCCTGGCAGCTGGGTCACCTTCCCCCCCATGGGTGTCTGGCTCTTCCTGGGCTGCTGGCTTACATTCTGCCTCATCATCTCCTGCAGGGTCTGCACTAGCTGCCTCCCCTCCGGCCTCTGCACCTTCCAGCCAGGGGCCATCACCCTCGCCCCCTCCTGGCCCTCAATTGCCTCCCACACACCAGGAGGTAGCCTGCAGCTTGGGTGCCACCCCACCACTTTTCCGCTCTTTATGCATTGTGATGTGGTAGTGCCTCCTGCCATTGCGGCCTCCTCCTGCCATTCCCTTTCCGTTCCAACGGCCAGTCCCGCCCCCTACTTCACCTCCGGCGAGAGCCCCTCGCTCTGGACTCCCTCCTAGAGACTCTCGCAGACCCTGAGTGGCCCCTCAGTCTCACCAGTCGCAGCTGCCCTCGTTGGCTGCTGCTTCTCGTAGGGCCTCGCAACCTCCCACTTGATCTTTCCACTAGAAATGTGCTATTTAGCAGTTGATTGCTCATTTTTATTAATGTTATCTTCTGGTGCTACTGATAGTTGCCATTTGGGGATTTGGGATTATTGTATTAGAAACTGTAATGTCACTATTCTCTCTACAGTGCCTCTAATTGTGCTTTTTGTATGTTTTTCCCCCTTTTCATCTGACTCATTTTCATTGTCCTCTAGAACTTTTGGGCTCTTTTCAGCTACTGTTACATATTCAGCAGTGTAGTGGGTTCTGTCTCTCTCGCTACCTGACTAACTTTACCCCCCTATAGGTATAGGGCTCCTGGGGACGATCTGGTCCTTGGGACTTCTTCCCTCCTTTACTACTTATTGTTCTTGTTAGTTTCAGCAGCAGTAGTCTCTTCTCTCTGTCTGTCTACTGCTTATTTCGTTACCCCTCTTTTTTCTTTTCTTCTTTCTCTTCTCTCTTGTTTTGTTGGTCTGTCTTGAGTAGGTGTTTGCTGCTCTTGTTGTGTACTTGTTCTCCTTTTGTGTTGCTCCTTTTTGTTTTTCCCCCTTGTCTTATCCCTGTGTTTTGTTTCCCCCCCCCTTTTTTATCTGACCCCCTATAATAGCACCTCATTCCTGTACTAACTCTGGTTTTTTGTTTTCTCTCGGTTTCTCTAAGTTTCTCATGGCAGATCTCAAGATTATTTCTTTTAATGCCAAAGGTCTCAACACCCCGGAAAAAAGGGACATTTTATTTAAAAAAAACAATAAAATGGACAAGATGACGCGTTTCGAGGGTAAACCCCTCTTCATCAGATCAGCATAACATACATAGGACACATGGCAAGTTTAAATACAATGTGAACAGGCGCCAAAAACACAAAGTGGGCATGGCTAGAATGGTCAAAGGTCACTACAGGTGTAGCCCTTACACACCTAGCATAGAATCAACAATCATAAAAACATGAAAATATAGTAAGGAAAGGATGTACAATTGTATAGTGTGAACCATGGTAGGCTAAAGGGGTGGATGTTCTGTGATGCTGCATTGAAGCAGCGACATATATAAGTGCAGATAACGGCAGCACTCATCCCGAGATGATTGCTAGGGACGCGTCGCTAACCACATGGGAGTCGGGGGGATAGAGCCAATCAGCGACGTACAGCTGCATTGACCCATCAGCGGACTGCGCGGTCCGGCCAATCAGCTGGCATTGCCGCGCTGTTTGCAGGAAGCGACGCGTCCCTGCTGGTTGTTAGGGACGCGTTGCTATGAATGGGACGATGGAAGCGAGGCCGTCATTTACGAAGGTCGGAGTTACTAGCCCTACCCCGTGACAAAAGGGGCGGAACATGATAAATAGGCAGCGCGATTAGAACTAGAAAAACACTCATAGGGGTGGGCTAAAAGTTAAGGGCCTACAGCAGTTGCAAATGGACTGCCAGAAATAATAAAATTTAAAGAAAAAGGGGGGAATAAGGAGGGGGAGAGGAAAAGGGAGATTAATAGGAATGGATCATAGACCCATGATTATCAGATGAAGCGTGTCTAGAGAGCCATAATAAATCAGGGCATAGGGGTAACATAACCAAAATGTAAGAATATATGAGTGGTAACAGAACCATAGCTGTCTATGATAAGTATACACATAGAAGTGTAGAATAAAATAGATAAGATGGTTTTAATATAATGATAATAAAACTGGACGTAAGGGGGCAATAAATCACCAACAACCTCGTCGAAAAGAGTGTGACATATAAAGCAGAAGCCCAAATGTCTATGGTAAATTAGATAAAAGAATAACAGTATATAGGAAAATACGGTAAAAAAATTGATATAAAATGAAAGTAAAGATATAAATGTAAATATTATAAATATGGATATAAATCTATATATGTATAAAATTCATGGATATAAAATCAATATTAACATAAGGGAAATCAATATAAATATAAATGTCATAAATATAAAATTTAGAGATATGGAGTAAACAAACCCATTATAAATACGCAGTGTTGGGATGTTAGTAAAACCACATAGAAGCACACGGTAAATAAGATGCAAAATATGTTAAAATGTAAACACTCGATAAATTAGTGAGTAAATATTGGACCAAAAGTATATATAACAAATATTGAGTAATTGATACAAGAGAAACAGATAACCCTGTGGACAGATAATAATAATATTGGTGAGGATTACAGGGAGCATTCAATAAGTTCATTAAGGCCTCCGGGTGCAAGAGTTTTGAGTTTATAGATCCAAAAGTTCTCTCTTTTCCTCAATGTACTGAATCTTTGCCGATCCTCTTTTGAGATGCCTTCAATAGGTGTAACCGTAATGCATCGGAAATCTTGCTTGTGTACCTGAAGAAGGTGTCTGGAGACACTGTGTAGCAAGAAACCATGAACGGTGTTGCTACGATGTTTGTTAATTCTTTCCCGTAGGCAACGGATGGTACGGCCCACATATTGGAGTTTGCAAGGGCATTCCAGTAGATATATCACATATTGAGAGGAACAGTTTAAAAAGGTTTTGATATTAAAATGCTCGCCTGTTTTGGTGGACGTGAATTTTTTAAAGCGATTATTAATACTGGCACAACATTTACATCTTGTGATGCCACATTGATAGCTACCTATACTGGTCAAAAATTATTAGTCTGGCCAGAAGTAGCAGCTCTTAGTCTGCTAGGGGCAACTATATTGCGTAGAGTGCGCCCACGTTTAAAAGTGACCGAGGGTTTGTGGGGTAGAATGTCACATAGATAGGGATCTTTTAATAGGATCGACCAATGTTTGGATAGAATTTCCTTAACCTGCGTATGTTCCCGTGTGAAGGTGGTAATAAAATTGGAGGACCAGTCATAGTTTTTGGAATTGTTGCGTGTTGTTTTAGACAGACATTCGGCTTGTGTCTGTAAGCTGGCCTTCTTGTATGCCGACTCTATAATGGCCTTAGGATATTTCTTCGCTTTAAAGCAAGTTTTAAGAGTGTTGCTCTCCAGTTTGAAATCTTCCAAAGAAGAGCAGTTCCGTCTAATTCGCTTGAACTGACCTTACGGGATGTTAGAAATCCATTTTTTGTAATGGGAGCTAGAAAAGTCCAAATAGCTATTGCTATCTACCTCCTTGAAAAAAGTGCGAGTGCTTAGTCTATTGGCTTCGTCATGAAATACGACAACATCTAGGAATTCTGCATTATTGTGAAAGATATTATGAGTAAAATGAAGTCCCCATGTGTTGGTATTAAGATCATTTAAAAACTCTTCAAGCTATGGGGAGCTCCAAATCTGACCCACTCCATTTTTTTCACGTGTTGTCTTCTGAAGGCTTATTGCCCCTTGCTGACATACGTCCAGTTGAACCTCCCCATCCCCGTAAGCCTTTCGAATACATAAAACTAAAACATTTCTACTGTTCGGTGTCACGCTCGGCCCACCTGCATCGGGAGTTAACTCCCTTTGAGGGACTTTGCATGGCCCCCTCCTTGCCCCCCCACACCATAGGGTTTCTGTACAGATTGTTGCTTTCTCAACACACCTCTTCTTTGCCCTCCTTCTGTAGAGCTTGGGAGGCGGACCTCGGCTCTCAGTTCTCCCCGGAGCAATGGTAGAAATGCTTTCACCTTTCACATAAGTCAATCATACCTAACAGATCACAAGAGACGAACTACAAAATACTCTCCTGCTGGTATAGGACTCCGGAGCAGTTGCATCGATGGTACCCGTCAGTCTCTGACCTTTGTTAGCGTTGTGGACAAGCGACTGATACGATGTTGCACATCTGGTGCGGTTGTCCCTCACTGCGTCCATTCTGGACTTCAGTACGCTCTATCACTCATGATATCACCGGTGTGACTGTTCCGGATTCCCCTGAGGCAGTCCTGCTCTTCATGTTTGACATTTCTGCTACTTCCTTCCGGAAATCTCTCTTACGCTATTTTCTGCAGGCTGCTAAGTCAGTTATTCCCCGTAAATGGATGTCTTCCCCGCCCCCGACTGTTGGGTAATGGCTTGCAGAGGTGAATTATTTTCAGCACATGGAGGAGTTAATTGCCTTGACCCCTGCAGAAAATGAAAGATGTACCAAAACGTGGTATGATTGGTTATCCTTCCAGACTACCTCCGAGTACCGTGACCTATTGGCCTTGGGATCCTCTGTGACGCCATGACCCTTTTTTGGCTACGCTTTCTCTCGTCTGTCTTGGTAACCTTCCCGCCCTACTTCCCTTGTTGTTTCTTGTCTGTCTGTAAGACCCTTGTCTCTGTATGTTGTCATGTCTGCCTGTTTCTGTGTTTTACATACCCTCTTATTTTTCTGTTCTTCACTTTTTATCTATATCCCTCTATTCTTTCCCTTTTGAACCTTGCCGCTTTAGCATTGATGTGGTTATTACATATTCTAAGTTGGTGTTCCTTGTTGAGTATACTGATTGCTTTGACATGATGTCCTTCCTGTCTGTTGCGCGAATAACGGACTCCCTAGTGCTGACCGCACTTTCTGCCATGCACGGTCTTTATGACTTATTCTGCTTTTTTATCTTGCATTGAGGCCATGCTTAACACCTTGTGCCTCTGTCACTGTCGTGCCTTGTTATTGTTTTTTTGTTGATTGAAAATTATTGAAAATTAATAAAGATTTTGAATAAGAAAAAAATTTACTTTAGGGGTTAAGTAGCTGATCCATCTGCAGCATCTCCCCCTGGCCCCTGTAACAAGAAGCCTCTGATTGGTTGATGCAGGTGCCTTTCCCAGGCTGCAGGACCAATGAGTGCTTCCTCTTAGCTCAGGGGAGATGACATGATAGAGCAGACACTCCATGATCTCCTGGGGCTTCGCTCTGTACTGTGAGTAGTGATCACCCTGAGGCTCCGTGCATCACACAAAATCACAGAAGCAGGACACGTCAGATCCGGGACGGTTGGGAGGTAAGTCTATTATCATAATAGTAATACACATTGGGGGACATGTATGAAAACTTGTGCAGAGGAAAATTGACCAGTTTCCCATAGCAACCAATCAGATCGTTTCTTTCACTTTTCATTTTTAAATGTGGTGTCCCGGTACAGGACTTGGTCCTGTCCCTGTCTAAAGTCCCCTCAGCCAGAGTTCCTTCACTCTCATAGGGCACTCTTGCAGGGCTTACCCCTGGTCGCCTCGTGTAATTTGTGTTCATATATATATATTTAATGTATAGGAAATATTATGTATAGGACCTTAGCAGGTCACGTGCCTTTAATTATGATTGTACTATGGTTTAAGGAACTTACAGGGTCATGTGATGTACCCAGAGTTCCCTGGGACAGGACTTACAGGTTTGCCGGCCAATGAGCTTTGTCCAGCCTCCTTAATATATAAGGGGCTGTAGTCAATCAATTCACTCTCTTAGCTCTTGCCTCTCTTAGTTCCAGACTATCAAGCAGCACAAATCTCATCAGCATCAATTCAAGTCAGCTAGGCCAAAGCCTAAGATCCAGCAGCCACTAAAATGTGAGTTACCAAAGCTCAAACTACCTAATCCTGTGTGACTACTACCAGCTAAAATATTATAATTAGTAGCACAGTGGCTAGCATTGCTTCAGAGTAGACATGTGCAATTCGGTTCGGCACGAATGTCTAAATTAACGAATTTTACCGTTTTCGTGCATTCGGACCCATCCGAATGCACGAAAACATATTTTGAACATTCCCGAATAGCCACGATAATACGAATAGCAAAGTAACTAATACATTCGTTATTTCCCGACCTGTAAATAACGAATGCATTCGTTATCCGTAAACGAACGTGAAGAATTCATTCTGATAACAAAGTTAATAAAAAGGATACAGATAGTTTGATTTTTCGGATACATTCGGTATTCGGGTACATTCGGTAAATCTTTTTATTCTTTTTTTGAACTTTAGCGATCCTAAAGAGTTATGGAGATACCTTTTCTATTAAAATTTCGTAGGGTATCATAAAAAAATCATAATAAAAAAGATACAGTGGTGATGGAAAAAATTGTATCTAATGAAATGTATGATTTTTATTATGAAATGTTTATTCATTTTTAAACAGGGATCAATTTATGTGAGCGGGTAAAGCACTAAAAATGTAGCAGACAATAGTAAAAATGTAGTGTGTGCGTGTTTTTCACTTTTTTTTTTTTTAAACATTTTTTAGGTAGTACTACTACTCCCAGCATGGAACACACTCTTACATGATGGGAGTAGTAGTTACCTGTACTAATTGACAGATCGCAGGGGTCCCTTGCGATCCTCTTGTATAATGTATAGATGCGGCGGCTGCTCTTCTATGGTCCCCTGCACTCACGTATATATACACATATTCATATTTCCCGCAGAGCTGTGATTGGCCAGATGGTTCCAGCCAATCACAGCTCTCTGTGAGAAATAGGAATATGTGTATATATACGGCCGTGCAGGGGTCCATAGGAGAGCGGCCGCCGCATTCATACATTATACTGGAGGATCGCAGCGGGCGTCAGGAGTGATACCCGCAGTGATCTTCCCTTTACTACAAGTACTACCACTCCCAACATGGAGTACACTCTGCTCCATGCTGGGAACTGTAGTACCTGTATTAATAGACAGATCGCAGTGGGTGTCAGAAGTTACACTCGCTGCCATATGTCTATTAATGCAGGTACTACAGCTCCCAGCATGGAGAAGAGTGTGCTCCATGTTGGGAGTATTAGTACCTGCAGTAAGGGACAGATCCCAGGGATGTCACTCCTCCTGACACCCCCTGCGATCCTCCTGATGTGAATGTCAGGATCAGCTGTTCTCAGGGCTACAGAGCCGGGAGAACAGCTGACGCTGAGCCGTAGGTATACATCGTATATCTACTGCCCAGCAAGAACTTACAGTTAGTCTGCAATGTGTATATACAGTATACACATTGCTGGCTCACTTAACCCCTTGCTGAGCTGTGCGCTATGCGCAAGCCCAGCAAGGGAAGAGTTAACTTACACTGTTGGACAGTGTAAGTTAACCCTTTGGGCGGTATACACAATATACAGCTATCTATAGATAGCTGTATACAGTGTATACAGAAGACGAAGTCCAGCTTACTTCCCTGAGTCCCGGGCCGGGTTCGTGTAGCTCTGCCCCCTAATGATGACATCATTAGGGGGCGGAGCTACAGAAGGGTACAAGGCTAGTTAATCTGAAGCTCTATTCACATTGTACGTTTTGTATAATGTGAACAGACCTTTCTGGCAGTGTCTACCCAGACAGGGAGACTCCAGCTGTTGTTAACTACAACTCCCAGCATGCCCAGACAGCCAAAGGCTGTCTAGGCATGCTGGGAGTTGTAGTTTTGCACCAATTGGTGGCTCCCTGTTTGGGTAGACATTGCATCATGGGTGCTCTCCCCAGCGGACTGCACCAAAAATGTCATAACCAATTTTTTGTGTTTTTTTCTTCTCGTTTCAGATCCGTGTATGCAGAGGATTACTGCGGATTCGATGGATTACGGCGGATTATTTATTTTTTCCTTTAATAAAATGGTTAACGAGGGCTGTGGGGGAGTGTTTTTTTAAATAAAATAATTTTTCCAATGTGTTGTGTTTTTTTTCATTTTTATTGAATTTTCAGGGTTAGTAGTGGAAGCGGTCTTATTGACGGAATCCATTACTAGGCCAGGGCTTAGTGCTAGCCCCAAAAACAGCTAGCGCTAACCCCCAATTATTACCCCGGTACCCACCGCCAGAGGGGTGCCGGGAAGAGCCGGTACCAACAGGCCCGGAGCGTCAAAAATGGCGCTCCTGGACCTAGGCGGTAACAGGCTGGCGTTATTTAGGCTGGGGAGGGCCAGTAACAATGGTCCTCGCCCACCCTGGTAACGTCAGGCTGTTGCTGTTTGGTTGGTATTGTGCTGAGAATGAAAATACGGGGAACCCTATGCATTTTTTTTTACATTTTTTTATTTAAATAAAAAAAAAACGCATAGGGTTCCCCGTATTTTCATTCTCAGCACAATACCAACCAAACAGCAACAGCCTGACGTTACCAGGGTGGGCGAGGACCATTGTTACTGGCCCTCCCCAGCCTAAATAACGCCAGCCTGTTACCGCCTAGGTCCAGGAGCGCCATTTTTGACGCTCCGGGCCTGTTGGTACCGGCTCTTCCCGGCACCCCTGTGGCGGTGGGTACCGGGGTAATAATTAAGGGTTAGCGCTAGCTGTTTTGGGGGCTAGCACTAAGCCCTGGCCTAGTAATGGATTCCGTCAATAAGACAGCTTCCGCTACTAACCCTGAAAATTCAATATAAATAAAAAAAAAACACAACACATTGGAAAAATTATTTTATTTAAAAAAACACTCCCCCACAGCCCTCGTTAACCATTTTATTAAAGGAAAAAATAAATAATCCGCCGTAATCCATCGAATCCGCAGTAATCCTCTGCATACACAGATCTGAAAAGAGAAGAAAAAAAACACAAAAAATTGGTTATGACATTTTTGGCACTGTCCGCTGGGGAGAGCACCCATGATGCAATGTCTACCCAAACAGGGAGCAACCAATTGGTGCAAAACTACAACTCCCAGCATGCCCAGACAGCCTTTGGCTGTCTGGGCATGCTGGGAGTTGTAGTTTAGCAACAGCTGGAGTCTCCCTGTCTGGGTAGACACTGCCAGAAGGGTCTGTTCACATTATACAAAACGTACAATGTGAACAGAGCTTCAGATTAACTAGCCTTGTTCCCTTCTGTAGCTCCGCCCCCTAATGACGTCATCACTAGGGGCGGAGCTACACGAACCCAGCCCGGGACTCGAGGGAAGTAAGCGGATCGCAGCGGGTGTCAGGAGAAGTGACATCCCTGGGATCTGTCCCTTACTGCAGGTACTAATACTCCCAACATGGAGCACACTCTGCTCCATGCTGGGAGCTGTAGTACCTGCATTAATAGACATATGGCAGCAGTGGCGTTGCTAGGGTTGGTGTCACCCGGTGCGGTAGAAAATGGTGTCACCCCCATACCTACCCCCTCCCCCCAGTAAGTTTTTAGCCTGTTGTGACAGACACCAATGTTGTAGTGCATTGTTAGAAATTCCAGTATAATAATCAGATATACCAGTTGCCACAGAATAGGAAAGTGTTAAGGAAGTTTTCACCATTTAAATATACAGCTCCCAGAATTACTTAAAGGGGTACTCCACTGGAAAACATTTACTTTTATATCAACTGGTGCCAGAAAGTTAAACAGATTTTTAAATTACTTCTATTTAAAATATTAATCCTTACAGTACTTATCAGCTGCTGTATGCTCCACAGGAAGTTGTGTAGTTCTTTCCAGTCTGACCACAGTGCTATTTGCTGACACCTCTGTCCATGTCAGGAACTGTCCAGAGCAGGATAGGTTTGCTATGGGGATTTACTCCTACTATGGACAGTTCTTGACATGGACAAAGGTGTCAGCACAGAGCACTGTGGTCAGACAGAAAATACATTAAAAAAGAAAAGAACTTCCTGTGAATCACTTATACAGCAGCTAATAAGTACTGGAAGGATTCAGATTTTTAAATAGAAGTAATTTACAAATCTGTTTAACTTTGTAGCACCAATTGATAAAAAAAAAATGTTTTCCAGTAGAGTACCCCTTTGAGCAGTGGTAAGGTTATGCTGGGAGTTGTAGTTTCACTCACCATAACTGTAGAACTTACAAGTGACTACAGCTCTGATAGGACATAGAGAGGAGAATGTACAATGATATCAGTGACTACAGGTGACGTCTTCTCTATAGTGAGGAGAATGTATAATGATATCAGTGACTACAGGTGACGTCTTCTCTATAGTGAGGAGAATACACAATGATATCAGTGACTACAGGTGACGTCTTCTCTATAGTGAGGAGAATGTACAATGATATCAATGATTACAGGTGACGTCTTCTCTATAGTGAGGACAATACACAATGATATCAGTGACTACAGGTGACGTCTTCTCTATAGTGAGGAGAATACACAATGATATCAGTGACTACAGGTGACGTCTTCTCTATAGTCAGGAGAATACACAATGATATCATTGACTACAGGTGACGTCTTCTCTATAGTGAGAAGAATACACAATGATATCAGTGACTACAGGTGACGTCTTCTCTATAGTGAGGAGAATACACAATGATATCAGTGACTACAGGTGACGTCTTCTCTATAGTGAGGAGAATACACAATGATATCAGTGACTACAGGTGACGTCTTCTCTATAGTCTTCCCTTATCTAATTCAGATGGTACATACCGCCAGGACTTGTTCCAGCTAAAACTTCTGTCTGCAGAATGTGACGCCCAGACGTCTCCTCTCTATGTCAGCGCATTCTCATCCTCTATATGAAAACAGTTATTATTATAAACCTGCCAGACACAGTATCCTCTAAATATAATACTACTATACACTATACTCTTTGATTATAAATCTTCCATACACCATACCCACTGAATATAATACTACCACACACTGTACATTCTGAATATAATACCAAAATATACTGTACACTCTGAATATAAATCTGCCACATACTGTAACCCTGAATATAATACCGCCACACACTGTACCCTCTGAATATAATACTACCACCCACTGCGCCCTCTGAATATAATACTACCACCCACTGCGCCCTCTGAATATAATACTACCACCCACTGCGCCCTCTGAATATAATACTACCACACACTGTGCCCTCTGAATATAAATCTGCCACATACTGCACCCCTGAATATAAATCTGCCACATACTGTACCCCTGAATATAATACCGCCACACGCTGTACCCACTGAATATAATACTACCACATATTGTACCCTCTGAATATAATACTACCACCCACTGCGCCCTCTGAATATAATACTACCACAAACTGCGCCCCCTGAATATAAATCTGCCACATAGTGTACCCTCTGAATATAAATCTGCCACATACTGTACCCCTGAATATAATACTACCACCCACTGCACCCTCTGAATATAATACTTAGAGATGAGCGAACTACAGTAAATTCGATTCGTCACGAACTTCTCGGCTCGGCAGTTGATGACTTTTCCTGCATAAATTAGTTCAGCTTTCAGGTGCTCCCGTGGGCTGGAAAAGGTGGATACAGTCCTAGGAGAACTAATTTACGCAGGATAAGTCATCAACTGCCGAGCCGAGAAGTTCGAGACAAATCGAATTTACTGTAAGTTCGCTCATCTCTAATAATACTACCACAAACTGCGCCCTCTGAATATAATACTACCACAAACTGTGCCCTATGAATATAATACTACCAAAAACTGCGCCCTCTAAATATAATACTACCACAAACTGCGCCCTCTGAATATAATACTACCACAAACTGCGCCCTATGAATAACATTGCCATACAGTGCACCCTCTGAATATAATACCACAACCGCAGTAACACCCCTCAACATCCGTTAGCTGATGCTATTACTACGGGAGGGGGGGTATTGGTGGTGTTGCTAGTGGATGATGGGGGTGCTACTACTGGGGGGTGTTGCTGGAGGATGATGAGGGTGCTACTGGCCATCCCCCCTGGCAGTACCACCCCCATCATCCATCGGCAGGATCATCCTCCTGGCAGGAGCACCGCCATCATCCACCACCAGGATCTGCTGATGGAGGTGCTGCTGCTGGGGGGTGGGTGTTGCTGGTGGATGATGAGGGTGCTACTGCCAGGGGGGAGCATTAGGTAGGCAGCAGTTCCCCCACATTAGGTAGGTAGCAGTTTCCCCACATTAGGTAGCATCTTTTCCCCACATTAGGCAGCATAGATTCCCCACATGTGGTACCAGTTCCCCCACATTAGGTAGGTACCAGTTACCCCACATTAGGTAGCAATTTCCCCACATTAGGTAGCACAGATTCCCCACATTATGTAGCAGTTTCCCCACATTAGGTAGCATAGATTCCCCACATTTGGTAGCACAGATTACCCACATAAGGTAGCATAGACTCCCCACATTAGGTAGCATAGACTCCGCACACTTGGTAGTAGTTTCCCCACATTAGGCCGCAGGTTCCCCACAATGGGTCAAAGTCTCCCCACATTAGATCGCTGGTTCAACCCCACCCCCACCCCCACCCCCCCCCCCCCCCCCCCACACACACACACACACACAAAAACCACATACAACACAGAGAGACACACACACACAAACACACACAGTCAGATAGACACACACTCACAGACAGACACACAGAGTCACACACACAGAGTCACACACACAGAGTCACACACACACAGTTACACACACACAGAGTCACACACACACACACACAGAGTCACATACACACACAGTCACACACACACACACAGAGTCACATACATGCACACACAGTCACACACACACACACAGTCACACACACACACACACACACACAGAGTCACACACACACACAGAGTCACATACATGCACACACAGTCACACACACACACACACACACACACAGAGTCACACACACACACAGAGTCACATACATGCACACACAGTCACACACACACACACAGTCACACACACACACACACACACACACAGAGTCACATACACACACAGACAGAGAGACAGACACACACACTCACCCATCCAGCAGCGCTCCTTCTCACCTGGCGCCCTGCGAGTGACGTCACTGACGTCCTCCTGCGCGGCCATGCAGTGTGACGTCAGGCCGGCGCAGACGTGGGAGCGGAGGCCGGGCACAGTGCTTGTAACGGCGAGGGGATGTGATGACGGACGGGCGCACAGTGCAGGTGAAAGAGGGGGGGTTGCTGACGGACGGAAGGGCGCACCGCACACACATAGCGCGGGGGGGGGGGGGGGGTGCTGACGGATAGGTGGCCGGTCAGGCACAGATGGGGGGTGTCTGTGTAGCGGGGGGGGGGGGGGTGCTGCTGCGGAGCATCTTGGTGTCACCCCATTAGGTTGGTGTCACCCGGTGCGGGCCGCACCCCCCGCACCCGGGTCGCAACGCCACTGTATGGCAGCGAGTGTAACTTCTGACACCCGCTGCGATCTGTCTATTAATGCAGGTACTACAGCTCCCAGCATGGAGCAGAGTGTACTCCATGTTGGGAGTGGTAGTACTTGTAGTAAAGGGAAGATCACTGCGGGTTTCACTCCTGATGCCCGCTGCGATCCTCCAGTATAATGTATGAATGCGGCGGCCGCTCTCCTATGGACCCCTGCACGGCCGTATATATACACATATTCCTATTTCTCACAGAGAGCTGTGATTGGCTGGAACCATCTGGCCAATCACAGCTCTGCGGGAAATATGAATATGTGTATATATACGTGAGTGCAGGGGACCATAGAAGAGCAGCCGCCGCATCTATACATTATACAAGAGGATCGCAGGGGACCCCTGCGATCTGTCAATTAGTACAGGTAACTACTACTCCCATCATGGAAGAGTGTGTTCCATGCTGGGAGTAGTAGTACTACCTAAAAAATGTTTTTAAAAAAAGTGAAAAACACGCACACACTACATTTTTATTATTGTCGGCTACATTTTTTGTGCTTTACCCGCTCACATAAATTGATCCCTGTTTAAAAATGAATAAACATTTCATAATAAAAAAGATACATTTCGTTAGATACAATTTTTTCCATCACCACTGTATCTTTTTTATTATGATTTTTTTATGATACCCTGCAAAATTTTAATAAAAAAGGTATCTCCATTATTTATTAGGATCGCTAAAGTCCAAAAAAAGACTAAAAAGATTTACCGAATGTACCCGAATACCGAATATATCCGAAAAAACAACACGAATACCCGAATAGCGAATGTATCCGAAAAATCTAAACCGAAAATTTTGCCGAACCTAAATTTTTTTCCAAAATGAAAAAACGAAACGAAATTAAACGAAAATTTTTCTAGAGCACAAGTCTACTTCAGAGTCCCAGCACAACCTGTGAGGAACCTGTATCCCGGTTCACTCTAGAGAGACTGTTATGTTTGAAGACTGTTGTATAAAATCCTCAAGTAAAGTTCTTCAGTTTATTCATAAAATCTGCTGTGGATATTCCGTTATTCTCCCTACCGTTTCTGGGACGGTTGGCGGTAGGACTATTAACACTAAGGAAACCTCGCCCTGGCATCATGACATCTTAGGGTTAATACCAACTGACCCTACACTACCACTACAACACCCTAGACACAATTACTCTCTCCTGTCCACCACATAAAAATGAAAGAAACTATCTGGTTGCTATGGGCAACCACTTTTCCTCTTTACAGGTTTTGATAAATTTCCTCCAGTGGTTTTGGCAAAAATTACACAAAGATGGCGTCTTGGGAGAATAGAAATGAGGGCGCAGTTGTTGTGGTGTGTTTATTTTTATTTTTTACCAAATAAACCTCAAACAAAAATTGTGTCTGTTCCTAGGCTTAGGCTGGGACTAAACACAATGTATCTGTGGCATTTTTCAAAGCCCACATTGCCTTATCTTTGGTGGTCTCCCCCCCCCCCCCCTTCCGACAGACGTCTGTCCAGCTGTTGCAAAACTACAACTCCAAGCATGCCCTGACAGCAAATGATATTACAAATACTGAGTATAAACAAATATAACACACCCACAGGGAGTAGTGTCATTTTATTTAAAAAATGCTAAAAAAAAAAAATCCCTTAGGTAACAGTCATGCAGAATATGTTAAAAAGCTTTTTAGGTTTCAGCCAATCAGAGAGCAGCACTGCTCAAATAGAAAATAGAACTCCCAGGAGGTAACAGCGTGTCACACATGTGATGTCATAACCATTGTCCACCAGAGAGCAGCACTGAGCAGAAATAACACAGCTCCTGCTCATTCTCCATCAGTGAGGGGCCGATGCTGGACACTGTAGGCGCGCGGGAATGTGAAGTTGAATACATCACTGTGATTGGTAAGTGTCACATTGTTGTGTCCAAAAGGTCTTTAGTGCAGTTCCATGTGCATTTCTATAATAAACATGTAAATAATCTATCTTTTGTTTTCCTATCTTAGATGCACTATTTCCAGGATGTGGAGTAGCATTTCCGGACTATCAAGACGTTGTAATAAGGCACATATTTCCGGACTTACAGCAAGAAGTTGGATGAAGGCATAAACCCTCGAATCACGCACATACACAGACACTTTGCCCAAATTCTAGAGGTAACCTCCTTTAGTATGCCCAGAGGAAGGGCAATACAGTAGCCATGGATTCCCTACAGGTTTCCTCCCCTCTGGAGGTTTTTCCTGTCCTGAGTTAGTTACTGTACGCTCTTTGTGAGTGATGGAAGGTTACATAAATCCCTACACAAACATTATAATAAATAATAAAGTTCCCCTGTTTTTAAACCGTTCTTTGGCTTGTTTGACTCATTTATTTTATTTCTGTCTGTGAAAAATTGTGAATTTTTTTTTAAGTGTCCAAAGCATGCCTCAGCAGGCATCACGTGCAAACCCCTGGGGGGTCCTGAGAACCCCCCCCCCCCCCATGTCAAGGATCAGTTCAATTCAGACCGGCGATCTGCGGCGATTCCGGGTCATACGGGTCTCCAGTGACCGTGAAAATAAGGAGGATCGGGGGTGTCTAAGACACCCCCGATCCCCCTGAAGGCATAGGAGTAAGGTGGCAGGGGTGCCACCCCTCCTATTCCTGCTATTGGTCGGTCAGAGACGACTGACCAATAGCAGTTCGGGGGTGGGGGAGTTAGAGTTCGGTTCCCCGCTCTGTCCACCGACTTTTGTCCTGGAAGAGTGAGGAAACTGGTGGTCATCGGCGGCAGAGGTCACTTACCGGGCGGGCAGCGATGAGATATGGCTCCCTGGTGCATCTCCCTGGTGCGCGATCCTATGGAAGCCAGTGAGTTGTTGCCTAGCAACATATGGAGGGCTACAGTTAGAAGACCACTATACAGTGGTCTATAAACTGTAGCCCTTCAGATGTTGCAAAACTACAACTCCCAGCATGCCCAGACAGCTGTTTGGGCATGCTGGCTGGGATATGTAGTATTGCAAGATTTAGAGGGGCACAGTTTGGAGATCACTGTGCAGATCAGTACATGTTGAGAGTTGCAATTTTGCAACAGCTGGAGGCTGGAGTTAGAGTGTACTATGTACATTTGAGGCCTAAATTGGTGATTTGCACAGGGGTGGCTGATTTTATAGTGGTTCTGACATAAACGCAAAATAAATAAATAAATATCCACGTGTGACCCCATTTTGGAAACTACACCCCTCACGAAACGTATTAAGGGGTATAGTGAGTTTTAACACCGCACGGGTGCTTGACAATTTTTCATTAAAGTTGGATAAGAAAATGAAAAAAAAAAATTTTAACTAAAATGCTGGTGTTACCCTAAATTTTTCATTCCCACAAGGGAAAATGGGAAAAAAAGCCCCCCAAAATTTGTAACCCCATTTCTTCTGAGTAAGAGCATGCCCCATATGTGGATGTTAAGTGCTCTGCGGGCGTACTACACTGCTCAGAAGGAAGGGAGCGCCATTGGGATTTTGGAGAGAAAATTTGTCCGGAATTGAAGGCCTCGTGTGTCTACAAAGCCCCCATAGTGCCAGAACAATGGACCCCCCCCCCCCACATGTGACTCCATTTTGGAAACTAAACCCCTCACGGAATGTAATAAGGGGAGCAGTGAGCATTTACTCCCCACAGGTGTCTGACAGATTTTTGGAACAGTGGTGCGTGAAAATGAAAAATTAAATACCCCTTTTAGGAATTACATAGTTACATAGTTACATAGTTAGTACGGTCGAAAAAAGACATATGTCCATCAAGTTCAACCAGGGAATTAAGGGGTAGGGGTGTGGCGCGATATTGGGGAAGGGATGGAATTTTATATTTCTTCATAAGCATTAATGTTATTTTGTTCCATGAATGTATCTAATCCTGTTTTAAAGATGTTAATTGTCCCTGCTGTGACCAGTTCCTGAGGTAGACCGTTCCATAAATTCACAGTCCTCACGGTAAAGAAGGCGTGTCGCCCCTTGAGACTAAACTTTTTCTTCTCCAGACGGAGGGAGTGCCCCCTCGTCCTTTGGGGGGGTTTAACCTGGAACAGTTTTTCTCCATATTTTTTCTATGGGCCATTAATATACTTATATACGTTTATCATATCCCCCCTTAAACGTCTCTTCTCAAGACTAAACAATTGTAACTCCTTTAATCGCTCCTCATAGCTAAGATGTTCCATGCCCCATATTAGTTTAGTCGCGCGTCTCTGCACCCTTTCCAACTCCGCAGTGTCCCTTTTATGGACAGGTGCCCAAAACTGAACAGCATATTCCAGGTGAGGCCGTACCAATGCTTTATAAAGGGGGAGTATTATGTCCCTGTCCCTTGAGTGCCGTCTTTGGAAGCAGCAGCCTGACATTGCATGCTATTCTGTAGTCTGTGATCTATAAGTACACTCAGATCCTTCTCTACCAGTGACTCTGACAGTTTAATCCCCCCTAAGACATACGATGCATGCAGGTTATTAGTACCCAGATGCATAACTTTACATTTATCCACATTGAACCTCATTTGCCAAGTGGATGCCCAGACACTTAGTCTATCCAAGTCATCTTGTAACTTATGCACATCCTCTATAGACTGTACTGTGCTACAAAGCTTGGTGTCATCTGCAAAGATAGAAACAGAGCTGTTAATGCCATCCTCTATATCATTGATAAATAAATTAAACAACAGCGGGCCCAGTACTGAACCTTGGGGTACACCACTAATAACCGGGGACCAATCAGAGTACGAATCATTGACCACCACTCTCTGGGTACGATCCATGAGCCAGTGTTCAATCCAGTTACAAACTAAAATTTCCAAACCCAAAGACCTTAACTTACCTGTCAGATGTCTATGAGGGACAGTATCAAACGCTTTAGCAAAATCCAGAAACACTATATCCACAGCCATTCCTCTGTCAAGGCTTCTACTCACCTCTTCATAAAAGCAAATTCGATTGGTTTGACAACTTCTATCCTTAGTAAACCCATGCTGGCTATCACTTATAATACTATTATCCCCTATGTATTCCTGTATGTAATCCCTTATAAGTCCTTCAAACAATTTACCCACAATGCACGTTAAACTTACCGGTCTATAGTTTCCTGGGGAAGACCTAGAGCCCTTTTTGAAGATAGGCACCACATTCGCCTTGCGCCAGTCCCTTGGCACAAAACCAGACACCAGAGAATCTCTAAATATCATGAACAGGGGTACAGATATTACTGAACTTACCTCTCTAAGAACTCTTGGATGTAGTCCATCCGGTCCTGGGGATTTGCTTACATTTATATCACTTAACTTACCTTGTACCATCTCTACATTAAGCCAGTTCAGTACATTACATGATGTGTTACCAGCACTGACCTGGCCAATGTCAGCTCCTTTTTCCATAGTGTATACAGAACTAAAGAACCCATTCAGTAGCTCCGCTTTCTCTTTATCGCCTGTGACAACCTCCCCATTATCATTATTAAGGGGTCCTACATGCTCTGTCCTTGTTTTTTTTGCATTTATATATCTAAAAAAATATTTAGGATTAGTTTTGCTTTCTTTGGCCACCTGTCTCTAGTTTAGAATTTTTGCTGTTTTTATTACATTTTTACAGATTTTATTAAGCTCTTTGTACTGTTTAAATGTTATCGCTGACGCATCAGATTTGTATTTTTTGAAGGCTATTTTTTTGTTGTTTATTGCTCTTTTAACATCATGTGTCAGCCATGTAGGATTTAGTTTATATTTGTTCCCCTTTGGTATATATTTAGATGTATAGTTATTTAGAGTTGATTTAAAGATGTCCCATTTACCTTCTGTGTAGGAAGTGAGTGTAGGCATGCGTTAATAGGGGATAAGATTTCTAGGGGCGGAGTACCCCTTTAAGGAATTAAAAAGTTAGTGTAGGCATGCCTTACAAGCAGGTAGAAAAAGAACAGTTGGGAGAAATGGCAGGATGCAAAGCAAAGTTTTGTTGGGACAGATTTTGGGTATGTTCTCGCCCATTAAAAAATTTACTTTAGGGGGGCGTGTCTAGCCATGGTTGTATGAGGACGTGCTGCTGAGGAGCTCCTGCCTGCCGTTAGCTATTTTTGCCCTTCTTGTGCCGTGCCTATGGGAAATAGATCGAGGAACAAAAAGAAGAAGGTCTCTGGCATCCCCCCACCACTTCCCATGTCTCTCGACACTTACTTTACCCGGGCCCAGCCCTCCCGCACGGGGAGCCCGCTGCCTGCTCTGATGCCCGGCGCCATCTTGGAGCAGCGGAGCGGTACAAGCACGGCCCCTACGGCAGCCAAGGCTCTGATACAAGGCCGCACTGAAGAGGAGTGCGCCCGCCCTCGGGATAATCACTGCTCACCTCCAGAGCGTTCCGGTGCTCCTCCGGCCATCCCTTCTGAAGCACTGCGTCCTCCGGCTCCTGCCCCTGCTCTCCAGCCCTCCGGCTCTCCCAGGCAGCAAGATGGCGGCACGCAGCAGGCCCACCTTCCTGATGTGGCTCCCGCTCTGCTGGTGTGCGGTCTAGAGCCTGGACCCTCACGGAGCCAGGTAAGAGGAACCCCTGAGAGACCCCCAGCCATGGAGGTGCTTCCTGTCAGCGGTCCCCCCACATTGGACTTGCTCACAGGGGATACCCTGTTAACCCCCACGGTACCTCACCTACAGCCTCCACTAGGCCCATCCCCACCCTCCTGGAGGGGCACTACGGCTATGCTGCATCTGGATGTCCCTCTCCTGAGACCCGAGGGGGCTTCTCCCCCAGGGTCTCCCCAAGTACCTCCTGCCTTCCTACTGCCACCATCTCTATTACCTGCTGGCCTGGCAGCTGGGTCACCTTCCCCCCCATGGGTGTCTGGCTCTTCCTGGGCTGCTGGCTCACATTCTGCCTCATCATCTCCTGCAGGGTCTGCACAAGCTGCCTCCCCTCCGGCCTCTGCACCTTCCAGCCAGGGGCCATCACCCTCGCACCCTCCTGGCCCTCAACTGCCTCCCACACACCAGGAGGTAGCCTGCAGCTTGGATGCCACCCCCCCACTTTTCCGCTCTTTATGCATTGTGATGTGGTAGTGCCTCCTGCCATTGCGGCCTCTGCTCCTATCACTCTGGCCGACCTACAGTCGTTGGTACAGTCTCTCCCAACTAAAGATGATATCTCTACACTGACCCGACAGGTGGTCCTCGAATGCAAGGAAGAATTTGCACAACTACGTTCAGAACTTTTCTCTGTGTCCGCCAGGGTGGAGACCGTGGAGGAGCCACTGGACTCTACTTTAACCTCCCTTCAGGCTTTGCAGGCTGTAGTGAGGGGCCACACTGACCAATTGTTCCATCTTCAGCAACACTTGGATGATATTGAAAATCGTAGCCGCAGGAACAACATCAGAATCCGTGGTTTGCCAGAGGCGGTGTCATCTGGGGAGCTGTGGGAGGCCCTTCCTGCTATTTTCAATGACCTCCTAGACAGGCCTCCTGAGGCGCACATAGAGATGGACCGAGCACATAGAGCTCTGCGCCCACCGAGCTCTGACGACCGCAATCCAAGAGACGTAATCTGCCGGATACACTTTTATGCCCTGAAGGAGGACATTTTGCGACGTGCGAGAAGACGTCGACAGATCACCTACAAGGACGTCCCTGTCCAGTTGTACCCCGATCTCTCACGCCATACACTGGCCCAACGAGCTGCTCTTAAGCCCCTTCTGCAGGTCCTGCGTGACAGGGACTTTCCGTAGGGGGCGCGTGGTGTCCCTGCGCTCTCCGGAGGATCTTCCCAGCTTTCTCCAAGCCCTGGATTTACCTGAGGTGGTGCTTCCCGAATGGCCTATGTTGCATTCCCCTCCGTTCCAACGGCCAGTCCCGCCCCCTACTTCACCTCCGACGAGAGCCCCTCGCTCTGGACTCCCTCCTAGAGACTCTCGCGGACCCAGAGTGGCCCCTCAGTCTCACCAGTCGCAGCTGCCCTCGGTGGCTGCTGCTTCTCGTAGGGCCTCGCAACCTCCCACTTGATCTTTCCACTAGAAATGTGCTATTTAGCAGTTGATTGCTCATTTTTATTAATGTTATCTTCTGGTGCTACTGATAGTTGCCATTTGGGGATTTGGGATTATTGTATTGGAAACTGTAATGTCACTATTCTCTTCCCAGTGCCTCTAATTGTGCTTTTTGTATGTTTTTCCCCCTTTTCATCTGACTCATTTTCATTGTCCTCTAGCACTTTTGGGCTCTTTTCAGCTACTGTTACATATTCGTCAGTGTAGTGGGTTCTGTCTCTCTCGCTACCTGACTAACTTTACCCCCCTATAGGTATAGGGCTCCTGGGGACGATCTGGTCCTTGGGACTTCTTCCCTCCTTTACTACTTATTGTTCTTGTTAGTTTCCGCAGCAGTAGTCTCTTCTCTCTGTCTGTCTACTGCTTATTTCGTTACCCCTCTTTTTTCTTTTCTTTTCTTCTTTCTCTTCTCTCTTGTTTTGTTGGTCTGTCTTGTGTTGGTGTTTGCTGCTCTTGTTGTGTACTTGTTCTCCTTTTGTGTTGCTCCTTTTTGTTTTTCCCCCTTGTCGTATCCCTGTGTTTTGTTTCCCCCCCCACCCCTCTTTTTTTATCTGACCCCCCATAATAGCACCTCATTCCTGTACTAACTCTGGTTTTTTGTTTTCTCTCGGTTTCTCTGAGTTTCTCATGGCGGATTTCAAGATTATTTCTTTTAATGCTAAAGGTCTCAACACCCCGGAAAAAAGGGCTCAGATCCTTCACCATTGTCACAAGCAACGGGCTCATCTGGTATGTTTTCAAGAGACACATTTTAAGGTAGGCCACACACCCTCTCTCAAACATCCACACTACACCTCCTGTTTCTGTGCTGACAATCCTCTGTCCAGATCCTGTGAGGTGGCGATCGCCATTCACAATTCTATTCCCCATCAGGTTCTGAACTGTACGATTGCCCCGGATGCACGTTACTTAATCCTTTCTTTAAGTATTGGGGGACACGAATTCACGATTCTTAATATCTACTGCCCGAATCTCCAACAGATCCCCTTTTTGCTTGACTTTATTGATGTTGCTCTCCCGCTACTTAGGGGCACTGTTGTCTTATGTGGTGACCTTAATCTTACTTTGGACCCCACATTGGATAACTCCACAGGCCGATCTACTATCTCTTATTCTGCTATCAAGCAGCTGAAGAGGGCGTTTCTCACGTTGCAGCTCTGCGATGTGTGGCGGCTTCTCCACCCGTCCGACAAGGACTATAGTTTTTATTCTACCCCCCCATAGTTCCTACAGCCCTTCCGTGGCTTGTTGCCTCCTCTATAGGGAGTATTTTATGGTCAGACCATGCCCCGGTCACTTGCACTTTACGCCTACCTTTCCTCACCAGGGGGGAATGGACTTGGCGTTTGAATGAGTCTCTCCTGCTGGACACAGTGGCCCTCATTTACTATTCTAAACCCGACTTCTTTTGTCGGGTTTTTTTGGCGCATCTTTGTCTGCGCCATGTCGCAGACATCGTGCGGCAGTCTGCGACATGATGCAACATGTTTTCCCGACGGACCCGATGTGGATTCTCCCAAACCCGAAAAAGGGGTGTAACCCGACATTTCTGAGCTTTCCCACGTATTTATAAAGGTTTCCAACCCGAATTTGTTGAATTGTTGTGGATTTTTTTCCCAACAACACAGAGGAGTTGGAAACCAAAACCTACAAAACCCAGTGCGACAAACAGGATGCGACATAATAATAAATACCAGGGGAAAAATGCAGTCGGGTAAGAAAGCAAGATAGACTTACAACCCGATTTTCTAAGTAAATGAGGGCCAGTGTGTACCGCAGAGGTGGAGCGTACTATTACTAACTTTGTCCTCAGTCACTCGCAGGATACCACTTCCCCCGTGGTGAAGTGGGAGGCTGCCAAATGTGTCTTGTGCAGCGTTTTTATCAAACACGGCCTTAAGAAAGAGAAAGCATACACTCTGCGCCGCGCGCTGCAGAAGGTTGCTGAGCTCGAACTGGCCCACAAGCCCGCACTCTCAGCCTCAACGTTGGGGGACCTCCTTGTCGGTGGTCGGGAGGCTCTGTGATTGCTTGATGCTTCCTCTAAACGTGTTTTACTGCTATGCCGTAGCAAGTTTTATGAGTTCGGGGACAAGAGTGGGCGAATGTTGGCCAGAGTCCTTAAGGAACACCTAGCGCGCTCGCACATACCATGCCTTAAGACCCCTACTGGCTCAGTGGCACACACTACTCCTGCCATAACTGATGTGCTTAGCGACTATTATACAACTTTGTACAATCTCCCCCCGCCTCTTCCAGCCCTCACCCGGACTCCTTCCCCCGTTCTGATGTTCCTGGTATCCCAGAGGATGCGCGGGACTCTCTTGAGGCCCCTTTCTCCCTGAGTCAAATTCTGTGGGTTATTACCTCCCTTCCTGGGGGCAAAAGTCCAGGGCCAGATGGCTTTACCACGGCCTTCTACAAGGCGTTTGCGGAACGCCTCACCCCTATGTTACTGGATTCCTTTAATGGGGTGTCTCTGGAAACTCCTTTCCCACAGCAGTCTACCCTGGCCCATGTCGTGGTCCTCCCTAAACCGGGCAAGGACCCGCAGGTCTGTGCCAGCTACAGACCTATTTCATTATTGAATGTGGATCTGAAGATTTTTGCTAAATTGATTGCCTCTTTTACCAGGCCTTGTTCATCCGGATCAGGCGGGCTTTGTCCCGGGGAGGGAAGCCCGCGACAACACCCTTAAAACCCTGGACATTATTCATTATGCTAACTCACATAACAAAACCCCTTATGATTCTTTCCCTAGATGCCGAAAAGGCATATGACCGCATATCCTGGTTTTCCCTGCAGCACACTCTGTCGA